>NC_060120.1:752966669-753292502 GCF_021461395.2 Schistocerca americana
CCATGCTACTCTATCCTGTGCAAGCTTCTTCATCTCCCAGTACTTGCTGTTACCTACATCCCACTGAATCTGCTTAGTGTATTCATCTCTTGGTCTCCCTATACGATTTTTACCCTCCACGCTGCCCTCCAATGCTAAATTTGTGATACCTTGATGCCTCAGAACATGTCCTACCAACCGATCCCTTCTTCTTGTCAAGTTGTGCCACAAACTCCTCTTCTCCCCAGTTCTATTCAATACCTCCTCATTAGTTACGTGATCTACCCATCTAATCTTCAGCATTGTTCTATAGCACCACACTTCGAAAGCTTCTATTCTCTTCTTGTCTAAACTATTTATCGTCCATGTTTCACTTCCATACATGGCTACACTCCATACAAATACTTTCAGAAACGACTTCCTAACACATAAATCTATACTCGATGTTAACAAATTCCTCTTCTTCAGAAACGCTTTCCTTGCTATTGCCAGTCTACATTTTATATCCTCTCTACTTCGACCGTCATCAATTATTTTGCTTCCCAAATAGCAAAACTCCTGTACTTCTTTAAGTGTCTCATTTCCTAATCTAATTCCCTCAGCATCATCCGACTTAATTCGACTACATTCCATTATCCTCGTTTTGCTTTTGTTGATGTTCATCTTGTATCCTTTTTCAAGACACTGTCCATTCCGTTCAACTGCTCTTGCAAGTCCTTTGCTCTCTCTTACAGAATTACAATGTCATCGGAGAACCTCAAAGTTTTTATTTCTTCTCCATGGATTTTAATATCTACTCCGAATTTTTCTTTTGTTTCCATTACTGCTTGCTCAATATACAGATTGAATAACATCGGGGAGAGGCTACAACCCTGTCTCACTCCCTTCCCAACCACTGCTTCCCTTTCAGGCCCCTCGACTCTTATAGCTGCCATCTTGTTTCTGTACAAGATCGCTTGCTGTGAAATAGTATATTTCATGACCAGTTTCAACGGTAACTAACTGTCTTCCTCATGTCAGTTTAGTAATCTTCTGTGGGCATGTGTATATAAATGAAAAACAATCATAAAAATAATAATCGGGTTTAAAAGGCGCACATGTAAGAAGCCACGACGCTAGCTACTACCAACCGCTTTGATTTGACTGAACTATTTACTCTCTGAAAGGCACACGAAGTGGCGAGAAAGCTTTGGTCGTCGTTTTCTCAGACACGGTCGATTTATGCGGATAATCTGAGACACGTGTTTGCTTACTTTGACCCCTCTTCCCCTCACTGAAGTTTCTGAGAAGTCGTGTTATGACCACTGGCCACGTTCTCCTCGTCAATAATGATGACGTTGTGAACCCTTCGATGTTCATGTACGAAGAACTGTTTCAAATGCAGTACTACGTCGCACATCGATCTTGTAGTGATTATCGTCAATGTCGTGCAAGCGCCTATACATAGCGTAACTACCAATAAGCCAACAATTATCTCACGTTCCCCATTTAATGTTGCATTTATTGAAACGCCACCTAGTATCATGCTGTTGACAATTTCGTGTCGAAAAAACTGGAAGGCCTCTAAACTGTATCACCTAGAAGTTAAGAGATAGCAGGAAGGTGTGAAAGAGATGGAGACAATGCAAGAAAGCAGCTAACAACATAGTAAGGTAATATCTTTACAATTCATTCTCGAGTGTTTGAATGAATTTTTTTAAACCTCATATTTGTAAATTATTTGGGATAAACTGATACTCACTTAAGTGATTCTTGTATTACCGACTTATCGTTATTTCATAATTTTCTAATCTTCCTGTTTCTTTCAATACTATGTGTTACAACTCCCAAGTAAATGATGTAACAAATAAATGCAGTACGGATATAAACTCAATCGACCAACATTCAAAGAAGTTAAGAAACGTCTGTTCTAGGGTGCTGAGAGGAAGAGGTACAAATGTGTAATATGGGTGGTAATAAAACATACTATGATTTCTTGCCTTGTAAGTGCTGTAATTTGGTTCAACAGTTGTAGAGCGCATTGGGATGCATTCATATTACAGTTGTCAGCCATTGCTAGTGAGTGAAGCCTTTTACCGAATTCACTAGTAGACGTAATTCTTGCAGGTTGCTGATTTTCAGGTTCATCCTTGTCATAACACATATATTATTTATATATTTCGTAAACCGACGTTTAGCTAATGCACTAAGCTGTAAAATGGCCAATTTATTGGCTATTTAAATTAAATTTTCGATTTTATTGGTGTTTTCCATATTTCCACAGTACTTTCACAACCTGTATTACTTGGAGTAGCCTCAGAAATCACTTCACGAGCTCGAAAGCAAAGGAATGAGTCTGCTATGCACAAAGCAATTGAAAAAGTTCAGAGAAAAAAAAATGGGCCACTCCAAAAATCTGGATGTTATAAGTCTCGCACGCGAGACCATGTCAAAACCTTGTGTCTGTCTCCCCTTGCCTCCCACAAGATTGAACCGCTGGATAGAACTTCCTTGAGTCCTTTGAAAGCCTTTTATTCCGAGCTGTTACGCATATGGATGAGGAAAAATGCAAGTCCAGTTACAAATATTGACATCGCCAGACAGGGGAGATAGCAGTCAATGTGTTTAGGGCGACAGGAATATACCCATGAAACCCTCATATTTTCACGGAAGCAGATTTCACTACCAGTAATGAAAGAATAATTAAGGATATACCTAATGATTCAGTCAATGAACCATCTCCAGGAGCTGTGGCTTCTAAAAGTGGAAAAGCTAATGTTGAAGTCGAGGAAGGAACATCCTCTGCCACGTCTGAAATTACGCATGGACAAATAGCATCCATTGAACAAATAAAGAAGAGGCCAGGAATGAAGGGAAGAAAAGGAGGTCCTTCAACAGTCCTGACCTCGTCTCCATACAAGAGACCTCTTAAGTATTGAAGACAGCAACAAATAAACCGTAGACAAAGAAGCAGAGGCCGCCATACCTAGGAACCAAGAAATCTGATTGTGAAGAAGATGTTTTTGGTGTGAGAAATGTTTAGTAGCGTTCTGGACGACAGCGTACGCACTAATGATGATTGTATCTTTTATCTCAGCTAAATTTTCTCAGAATAAACCAGGAGAAAATGGGTAATGTGTCTAAGGTGCGAAATATGGGCGCACACAGATTGTGAACATTACGGTAAAGGACGATGTGTGTGTGACTTCCGCAAGCGAAATTACTTAGAATAAGCAAATTAATATTTAAAATGGTACATTTCGTGTGTTTTTCTATTGTGTTATTATATTTTATAGTGTTTTCTCTGCCAATGAATTATTAGATTTTCTATTATTTGTTTTATGTTTAACGAAGTTAAAACGAATGGAGTATTCCATATTTGTACCCCATATCTGAAGAGCCGAAAATATCAAACTTTGTATTAAGACTAATATAGAAATATTCCTAATGTAGTAGGTATTCGAAAATATAGGACATATTAAAATATATCCCAAAATTTGTGCTAAGGATATTTTGTTTCTTAATGTGAAAAACTGAGAAATTTATGAACAAAAGACAAAATGGCATTCCGTATTTGTACCACTTCCTCTAAATATTTGTTAAAGGACATCTAAACACCATGAGCTGCACTTAAAATGTTTAATAACCAAACACATTCAGGTGTACGACTCATCATCAGTGGCACAGAGAGCAACAAACAATTGCGTTTACATCAATATCTACAACATGACAATTTTATATATGATAGCAGAAACGTAAGTCTATTTAGATTACGTGTCTCTATATCTATGACGCACATGTCATTTATCAATTCTTCGTGATGTTGAACATGATGTTCATCTACAAAGCAAATAACCATGAGGATACTTGGAACGAAATTACAACGATATATGTGTTAATATGTTAAATAAGAAATCCATCCTACCTCACAGAGCACTGGTTGTGATATATGTTACTGCTGTCATTTCTTAGACGATGACATTTCATGTTCGCATTTGACATAACTGCCATGTAATGTGAATGTGGAATTGAAAGTTTGGCCAAAGAGTCTATATTACCAGCTTTTTGTTATTTCTTAGACTATATTTGTATGCATTTATGCTGTGCACTCCTTTATGTAAAATATTTTGCTTGGACAATATTTATGGCTAAAATATACAAAAGGTACTATAATTGCAAACGATATACAAAAATAGAGGAACACTTGAAATGTTGTCTTAACCTCAATGTGCAGTTTGTGACAATTAGCATCAGTTTTTATGTATTCGTTAATCTGTGGAGGTACCAGGGATCGAATCTTTGTCGTTGCACATCACAGGCAGTGACGCCAACCATTCGACTATCGAGGTACTCGATTTTACTGTACATATGTGAAAAATACAAAAACATTATTCAATTTAATCTCTGAATTTTCCTCGTTGTAAATATGGTATATGTAATAGGGTGTGCTGAAGGATGTATGTAAATGTGCATCTAATTTTCTTTGGAATGTAATTATTTTCATACCCAAACTATTTTTGTGTGTGCGTGAAAAACCTGAAACATTGAATATATAAAAAAAAAACATTGTCCAATTTAAAATCAGAATATTCCTTGTTTTAGCTAGAGTATATGTAAATTTGTACAGTGATCCTAGTGTGCATCCAATTTTCTTTGGAATGTTAACGCTTTATAATAAATTTTGTATCTAGTATGTTGTTGTTCGAGTTTTTCCTTCTCTATGATACAGGCAGTCCATATTACTGTCAATTCACTATCCTTACTTTTACGAATTCTATGCATTATGCATAGTTTTTTCTCTTAAAGATGAATGCATTGCTTGTTACATATTTCAGACAGGCTTACCAGTCTTATTAAATTTAAGTACACTTTTTTGTTGTAGTTGAAGATATTTGAATTTGTTTTGTGTTCCCAGTGATAACGTTCTCGGAAGTGTGTAAGATGGCCACTAACATCGGAAACGAGAAATTTATAATGGTAGAATTCAGTTTGCGTCTTTAATCTCTCAATTCCTATATTCACAGGAACAGTCGACTTGATCCTATTTAAGCTTATTGACAGCGAACGCAAAGGATACTTCAGTGTATTTAAAGAAAACTTCTTCGATGTACGCAGAGCCTCTGTGGAGAAAACGGAAGTCGAGCAAAACTCAGTTTCCCACTCACATAGCCTGTGAAGAGCTTTCAAGGTTTACCAAGAGAGCTTATTTGTTTACAAAAGTCTGTTTCTGAGATGCTAAAGATTTCTCCCTGCTAGGCCCTGCAAAAGAAATTTCAAAGCTCCCAGTGGAAAGCTTTGTAACTCGAGAGAGTTTCGTACCGCTCTCGCGTCAGATATGTCGTCGGTAAGCAATTAAACGATTATAAAACTTGTTTGATAGCTTAGATTTTTAAATTTCAGTGATATGTTTGGAGAACTGAAGTGTTTTATGTTTTGTAGAACTTTCACCTATAGGCTCTAATACGAAAAATAAATTATAGGCCGCGTTCAACAAGCCAAGGTAACTTTGCTTGTAATAGGAACTGAACAATAACAGACGATGACCTTGTTGGGAATATCTCTGTATTACTTGTTTGAAAGATTTAAACGAAGATTCGTTGTTGTTGTGTTCCACGGCTTTGATTAACTTTAGAAACGACATTATACAAGACTGTAAGCTGCTGTCTAAATTATTCTACCTTCGTGTTTGGGTCACGCCTCACTGATCGAATTAGCTTCATTCTAAACTTACTATGCATGATGAATCACTGCAATTCAAGCGCACTCCACCCATTCACGTACAATAGCAATTAGTTTGGGGCTTCATTGTCGAGCTATGTCTATATGTAATACTTTGTTTTAGCACCTCCTATATATTTCTTTTACGTGTTTGCTAATATCAAACCTATATACTTTTCGTTCATAACTATGCTGTTCGACAAAATTTAAGCTTTTTAATATTAAAGGAAGTATAGTGGGTGATTCTTACTGAGTATTTTTTGTTGGTTGCAAATCTTCTCACACTACTTTTGCATCGCCCACAGTTTGTGGCTAATCATATTAATAATATTTCTGGTATTTATACATTTGAGTAAATCTAAAACTTTCACTAGAATATATTTTACCTACGTAAAATGTGTGTGAAATACTTTGCGTTAGGAACAACTCTCTTAACTGTTCGACAGTAGTCCGCCACAATATTTGGAGTCCATGTTCCTTGGTAGCTTTTTCCATTTTATTGATGTCCTGGTGGAAAAGCTCACTATGTTCGTGGCTGACAGAGCCAAGTTTCTCAGGGAAGAAATTGAAATGGGAGTCCAAAATGTGTGTTTTCAACGATGTACTACATCCCACGACCTTTAAGATCTCAGTAAACTCACTGACTACTTCTGTGTAATGTTCAGACCTGTTGTTCCTTGGTAACCTTATGAAAAAGTTTTTGAAAAAGAATCATGTAGCCGAATCATGCGTATTTAACAGGTTTTCAAACTGTGAATCTGTCATAATTTTCTTAATCTGAGTGAACAAATATTGAATATTGTAGTTTCCATTCACTGATCTTTGGGAAACTGGTTTGTGGGAAGAGAAATCTATTGATTTCACAAAATTCTTAATGAAAACTAGTTTCACATGTAATGGAGGTAATACGATTTTGTCATATTTACAAATGATTGATAAACAACCTTTGCTTGTTCCGGATTCAATGACTGTCTGTTATATAGCCAAGTTGTAATACAAGTAGAATAGCTATCACTTAAAATCCGCACATATGTACCATGAGTGGTCACCATATCGGGTACTGGGTAGCAAGACATGCATGTTAATGTATCTTTCTTTCCTACCAACCACGTGAGCTGTAGGAATGGATGGAAACATATTCCCATTATGTAGCAAGACTCCTTTCAAGATGGTTTTCGAGGAGTCAATGAGCAAACGCTGATCTTTAAGTTTATGTTAAACACCCAGTGACTCCATCAAAGAATCAGCATTATTACAGAAACTAGTGTCTCCTGTTTAGGAACTAAAGCTCAAATTCCTTTTGATTTTGACAGAAAGAACGAACTTTAGTGCCACCCTCATTCTAAAGACGATATATTTAACAATATGTTGGGACTCTGAATTAATTCCATATTTGTCAAGTAGAAATAGCGGACTGTTAGCTCATCCTTATCCCGCAATATCATAGGAAATGCAAAAGACGTATTTCTGGACCCCTTTAACCAGTCAGTTGACTATGTCACGCATTTCGCCCAACAGATTTCTCGAGCACAAAATTTATTCTGTTCTATTTTATTGGCAAAACAACACATATACGTTCTCAACTCAAATTTAGCCTCTGCGCTTTTAAAATGAATTCGCCACAAATGTAAAAAAAAAAAAAAAATTCGTTTACACAGTATTTTCGATACTACGAAACAAATATCTTCTGCTGTAAGCTCTTTGTTCCATATTTTGAGAAGTGGTATTATGGACCAAAACAGGAAAGCAACGCCAATAACCACTGGCTCTGAAGTGCATACCGAATCGGACTTATTGATGTTTTTGGGACAGAGTTCTACTCGGTCGTTGCCAATGGACTCCCCACGTTGGTAACACTGGTTTCTGCCAGATCACCGAAACTAAGCAACATTGGAACCGCTAATACTTGGATGGGTGACAGTACGAGGAAAATTGGGTGCTGTTGGTTTTAAGGAAGCGCAAGTCGCCGAAGTGGCGACCAACTGAAAGACTTGCACCGGACTGTGGTGCCACACGATAGTAAAAATTAATTATTACTTAGTCGTTATCTCATAAGGCGAAACATAAAAATTCATATATTTTATTTCCTTAAACACCTTCAGTTATTTTATTATTTACGAGTATGTGTACTAATACTTAATGAGAAAGAGTTACTTAAACTGACATTATTTTGACTTGTAATATTATTAGCAGTGTGCATGTGTATTTTGTCGGTGTATTTGTAGAAGCTTTGGCTGAGTAGAAAAAAACTAACTAATAACCGCGTAGAAGTTTTACAAAGGGAAAGGAGACAATAGATGAGCCAGATGGTTCAAGGTTGGACTGTGGTGTGTGACACGGAAAGTCGCGAATAGGGAGCAATTCTTCTGAGAAATCTGATAGTTTGTGAAACAAATAGTGTTTTAGTAGTGCGGAAATAAGAACAGTAGGAAGAATATTATTTCATCGTGTTTTTGAGTAAGGAGCAAACCAAGCTAAATGCTGCTGATATACAAACCAGAATAACTCGAAAAATAAGCTTCACACGAAAGAATGTGTAGAATCCAAAGTTGATTATTTTCGAGGTGGACGTCTGATGGTGCTACTATTAACCCCCACCCCCCGGGAGTGGGATGGGAGGCAACTTTAAAATTTCAAATGGGAACCCGAATTTTTTATTGCAGAATCAGATTCTACATTAAAAAACTACGTATATTTTGTCTTAAACATTTGTTTTCATTCTTGGTAGCTGGCGCTGTAATTCAAGAAAATCCATGTTCTCATTTTTGCATGGAAAATGGTTACGGATAAATAAAAAACGTTTATTTGCTTCGCAAATTTTGATTCGCTTAAACTAAAAGTCTCCCTCTCCCCCCAAAGGGTGGCGTTTGAGAGAGAAGAATTAGAATTTTACAAATGCTGACCCAAATATTAATGTTTTCCACAGATTCGGATAAGTTTTGTTTGTTTTGTGGGTCAGCATTTGTAAAACTCTAATTCCTCTCTCTCAAACCCCACCCTATGGGGAGAGGGAGAGTTTTAGTTTCAGCGAATCAAAATTTACTAAGTAAATAAGTATTTTTCATTTATCCGTAACCACTTTCCACGCAAAAATGAGAACATGGATTTTCTTGAATTACAGCGCCAACTACAAAGAATCAAAAGACATGTTTAAGACAAAATGTACGAAATTTTTTATGTAGAATCTGATTTTGCAATGAAAATGGCAGTTCCCATTTGAAATTTTAAAGTTGACTCCCGCCCCACCCCCAGTGAGCTGGGGGTGGCGGGCTAATTTTAGCACCAGCAGGTAAGATGTCACCCTGGAAAATAATCAACTTTGGATTCTACACATTTTTTCCTGTGAAGCTTATTTTTTGAGTTGTCCTGTTTTGTCAACTTAAAATTTACACCCTGTATAAGATGTAATATAGCTGTACTGCTTTATTATATCCGGTGTAAGACAAGCTAGAGACTGTGATCTTTGTTGTTTTGGGTTACTGACAAGTGAAAATGTGAGTCTGTACAATGAACTGCAATTTACTTGGTACAAATCTGCGTTTAGAAGCGTGAGGGGCCAGGCTTGTAAGTGATATTATAATAAACCGACAGCTAGATGCATGAATAGGCAGTTAAGCTGCCGTCATTCTTAAAGTGCCATCACTGTGTATCGGTTTTTAACCCGATAAGATTCAGTCCCATATCCATTTTGAAGACAGTTATAGTGTATATCTTTAGTGAGTTCTATCGCTAATCGACGCGACGAGGCAGCCATAAATTTTCATTTCATGGTTGATCATTACTTTAGTAATCATCACGGTTGTCACTGTCATCTTGCTTCAAATCAGCGATCTTCGAGAACAGCAGTGTCGGATCCAGAGTACATCCTTCACGACGCTGCAGACCAGTACTAAATAGAAGCAAAACCAAACAACCGTATCGTGACGTCACAGCCAAGCGGCGGTCGTACTCTAAAGTAGAAAAAAACAATAAGAATTGCGTGCCTCTTAAAATTAGTGACTTTCGGATCGATACTTGAATGTGGTTAGTTAACAGGGGAAACGCATGTAGTTCTTTACGTAAATTGAAGCAAAAACAACTAAGAACGCATAGCTGCGTTTAATTTCGTGCACAGCGTGCACAACACGACTAGCACATTCATAAACATAGCTGGTAACATCCTTGAAAAAATGCGTTCTTTCCTGCGCATGAATTATTACGAACCTCTGGGGCATTTTTAAATCTACAATACTGTTTTAGTAAAACATTCACATATTTTCAAATTATATTTTTAAACAAAAACGCTGAAAGAAGCACGTCACAGTCGGTTGTATTCGCACAATTTTCTATTATCGGTACAATTTCAAGAATAAATTCAGTGACTAGAGTTTTATCAAACGAAAGTACTTATGAACAGACCTCCGCTTTCAAATGATTATCAGTCGCAATATACACTAATAAATGGGAGTGTACAGATAGATCTATAAGCAAGAAAAGTAATACACTCCTCTTTCACTATTTTTACCCAATTCTTCTGTAACGATATTACATTATCTATCAGTTCCTGCAGGTTTTATACGAAATTATTTTGAAATACTGATTACAGCTGGCTTTACAAATCTTGACGCTTTCAGGAAATACTGCTGCCTCCAGCGTGGTTCTTTTATCTTCTGGTCCTTCAGCTGAAGACAGGTAGACTGGATGGATAAAAGTGCCTGGCGCTACATTTGAACCCAGCTGTGGTTCTGAGAGTAGAGCAGTTGTGCTTCATTTTTGTCTGTGGCAGGTACTTCCTCGATAGTGGCGATAACTTTGAAATACTTGTGACATTCCTGGGAAATGAGTGGTGGAGTACTTAAGCCAAGTGATAAAACAATAACATTCCAGCGAAAGGGAAGAAGGATTATAGGATTTCCTGAATAGAATGAACAGTCTAAAGAATACAGAGTATGAACTGAGAGTAAATCGAAAGAAACTGAAAGTAATGAGAAGTAGTAGAAACGAGATCAGCGATAAACGTAACATCAGAATTCATTATCACAAAGTAGATGATGTTAACGATGTCTGCTACCTAGGCAGCAAAATAACCCACGACGGACGGACTAGCACTGGAAAAAAGGACATTCTAGGCCAGTGTCAAACATTGGCCTTAATTTGAGGAAAAAAATTTATGAGAATGTACGTTTGGAGCACAGCATTGTATGGTAGTGAGACATGGATTATGAGAAAACCGGAACAGACGAGAATCAAAGCATCTGAGATGTGATGTTACAGAAGAATGTTGAAAATTATGTGGACTGATAAGGTACGGAGTGACGAAGTTCTCTAGAGAATCGGCGAGGAATGAAATATGTGGAAAACACTGACAAGAAGAAGGGACAGGATGGTAGGACATCTGTTAAGACATCACGGAATACCTTCAATGGTTCTAGAGGGAGCTGTAGAGAGTAAAAACAGTAGAGGAAAACAGAAATTGTAATACATGCAGCAAATAACTGAGGATGTAAATCTTCCTGAAAGATTAAAACTGTGTACCGGAGCGAGACTCGAACTCGGGACCTTTGCCTTTCGCGGGTAAGTGCTCTACCAACTGAGCTTCCCAATCACGACTGATGACTCGTCCTCACAGCTTCAATTCTGTTAGTACCTTGTCTCCTACAGAGTGAAAATTTCATTCTGGAAACATCCCCCAGGCTGTGGCTATGCCATGTCTCTGCTATATCCTTTCTTCCAGGAGTGCTAGTTCTGCAGGGTTCGCAGAAGAGCTTCTGTGAAGTTTGGAGGGTAGGAGACAAGGTACTGGCAGAATTGAAGCTGTGAGAACGGGTCGTGAGTCGTGCTTGGGCAGTTCAGTTGGTGGAGCACTTGCCCGCGAAAGGCAAAGGTCCCGAGTTCGAGTCTCGATCCGGCACACAGTTTTAATCTGTCAGGAAGTTTCATATCAGCGCACACTCCGCTGCAGAGTGAAAATCTCATTCTGGAAATTGAGGATGTAGTTTGCAAGTGCTACTCTGAGAGGAAAAGGTTGGCACATCAAACCTTTCAGAATACTGATGACTCAAAAAAAAGGGGGGGGGGGTGCAGATCACGTTGAATGAGGTAGCAGAGAAAAGGTGAATATTCAGTAGTTGGTTGTGAATAACGTGGTTACTCTGCAAGTCCCTTTGCTAACTGTGGTTTTCGACGACGAATTGTGTCACACAACGAGAAAGGGTGATTTCATTAACGTCTTTTAGGCCATGTCTTGATGACATTTCGTCTCAATTCTGAGCGACGGTGAGTAATAAATGTTTTTTCTCGGCCACTTTCCTCACCATACTTGTCTCAGTATGGACTTTAGCTCAACTTTACCTCCAACTGTATAAAAGTCCAAGTATAACCAAAACAATGTACCCACAAACAGTCATCCAACTTAAACTCATATGCTAACCTTTGACTAAACAGAACCTAATTTGAATTGAACTGTAACTCGTTTGAATGCAACTTGTCTTTATGTTAAACGCGCAACTGCGGTAAAACAATTCTCTGGTCCCAATCAAAATTTCCACTTACCTCGCGTCTTGACAACATAGCTGCAGATTTCTTGAAAGTGCAACAGCAAACAGCAAGCAGGCAGTGGCTAAGCTAGGTTTCTATTTCTAAATAAAATTTCCAAACGATATTCAAACTGTTGCATAACACATGGTAAAATGTGGTAATGTGTGGGCTGAGGCGAGTAGCTATTCCCATGAAATGATATTCAAATGGTTCAAATGGCTCTGAGCACTATGGGTCTTAACTTCTGAGGTCATCAGTCCCCTAGAACTTAGAACTACTTAAACCTAACTAACGTAAGGACATCACACACATCCATGCCCGAGGCAGGTTTCGAGCCTGCGACCGTAGCGGTCGCTCGGTTCCAGACTGTAGCGTCTAGAACTGCTCGGCCACTCCGGCCGGCAAATGATATTCCAAAACGATTTGCAGAAAGACAGAGTAAAACTCACGTAATATTCCACACATAACGTAGTCTGAACAATACTAGTTTTAACAGAGTGAACAGTGATTTACAAAGGTACAACATTAACAGAAAATCAAGCAGCTTCATCAGTTACTATGTTGATGCATGACTCCTTTAATTGGGGTGGTCTTTCTTTCGGTTCTGAGCAAGTGAACGCCTAGTGAATGAGGTAGCAGAGAAGGGGTGAATAGTCAGTAGCTCGCAATGATCATTTCTACAAATTAGGTGTATGCTGTGCTGCAATGTTACCTCAAACTTCTCCTCTTAAAAAAATCCTTTCACCTTTCACTTATACATCATATTCATCCTTGCTGTCCTTTACAATAAATCTTTCATCATCTAACATATGCCATCACAAGTCAACACGGCACACCTGATTGCGGCCATCACCTAACGCGCTGCAATTAAGTATGTAACAGACTGCGCAGAGGCAAAGACTGTGCAACGACGAGACCATAGACTGCTTAACAGTAACATAAGTCTCTCTCTCTCTCCGACGCGCACATTGATAATATGCAACATTAAAAAATGACATGACCACCTCTAACCTTCTGCGTGGTTTCTGCGACTGTTTGTTCTATATCGTGTCTCCCTACCACTTTCGCGCAACGACGCTCTGAACGTGTTTTTTAGGGAATTGACTAGTTTGAACCTGGGACCTGTTGCTGGTAAGGAGACGCCAGACCACACATGACATGTAGAATTCAGAAGAGTTCAGTGAGACTAGCGATGATATAACCAAATGCTTAATGATTTCAGCGTCAGCTCCACTGCAGGCCCTGTAAAAGAATCTTAATACTAACTAAATTTAGTGGAAGGGGTTCAAGGCTTACCTATTTTTAGTTAGCTGGTAAAATAACGTCGAAAAAGCAGTTAAGTTTAACATTGGAAATTTTATTCTACTCACAAAACATCGTTTATAAATTTCACTATTGATAAAAGGAAATGTTTTAATACAGGATGGTAACAAACCAACTGCGTTCAACAAAAATGTGAACGAATATTCCCTGAATGGGTTTCCAAGTTCTACAATGGATCGAAGGATGACCTATGCCATATCACATCCATAATCTAGGTTTAAATTAAGTTTCACAAAAGAGAAAACTATCAAAATGGTCTGCAGTGACCCTCAATTATCCTTAATTACTTATCTAACTTGTCGTAAATTACAGTGGCTGATGTGGCTTCTCAATAACTATACAACAGAAAAATCATTGCGTTTCAGATTTTTACTTCAAGTGGCAAATGTGAACACCATGAGCTTTAATTGACGATCGACACTAGTATTACGCAACAAGGGGGTGTATCAGATGAGACTTCTGCAGTTCTGATGAAGCTTTATGCGCTGTTATGCGGCATCGCGTGCGTTCATTACCTTGTCGGTGTTCGTCAGGGGGCGGCAGACAGCACAGCTCCGCTCACCTTGCCGTCTCGGAAGCAACTCTCCTAACTTCTCCTCACTACAATTTAGCGAAGTTGGTTTAAAAAACTATCTGGCTGTGTTTTCATCTGACCAATTAGGGTCTCAATGTTATCCTTAAGCTCCGCCTACAAAAATTCTGTCTATCCAATGAGAAACGTTATACTTTTCGTGGTGGGGCAATGTTTTTAAAGTTTGCAACGTAACAGAGACCAGAAAAAGTCTCACGCTAGAACTTGCAGCTGGTGTGGTCCTTTTAGCGTTATCGTAAGATCTATACTGTTCTTCTGGAGGGCTCTATCTTTTAACATGGGCTGGGGGGGGGGGGGGGTGGTCCTGACGTAACAGAGACGCGAAAAAGTCTCACGCTAAAACATGCGGCTGGGGTGGCCCTTTTTGTGTTATCGTAAGATATATACTGTTCTTCTGGAGGGCTCTATCTTTTAACATGGGCTGGGGGGTGGTCTTGACGTAACAGAGACGCGGAAAAGTCTCACGCTAAAACTGGCGTCTGGGGTGGTCCTAGCGGCTAGCTGGCGACGTGGGTGTCCGTCCCTTATCGTAGGGCCTTCTCGCTTAACACGGTTCTGCTCTCGGCTTCTGTTCCGTTTCTCCCCTCAGAAATGCGTCTGTCTCACGGCGGGAAGGTATGACATGCATTTAGGCATTCTTGTGTTAGTCTGTGGTATTCCATTTGCTCACTCGTTACTCGTATTACTTTGGTTGATTTAACGACACGATTTATTCGGAGCTATGTGACGTACTACTGGATTTGCTTATCATGTCAGGGTTTTCATGTAAGGTGTTGGATTTGCCTGACACCTTACACACCTAACACACTTCTGTTCTTGAGTTCTCGACTGCTTTCGCATGTATCGACTACACTGCCGTTTGAAGCGGCGCAGAGCCGGAGGGTGACATCGCACTCTCTTTTGCACCATTCCAGAGGAATGTTGTAGGCACCTTTGACCCAAATTTTACGCTTCTGCGAAGCAGTGTGAGGAGCTAACGGGATTTAAAAAAAAAAAAAATCAGCTTTTAATTATTTTGCAGAGCGTAAATGTACTCGTATATTGCTATTACGTGAGGATGTTACAAACCTTTGCGGATGACGGAGAAAGGTAAATGTGTCAAGTTGAAATAAGTGACTTTGGTTAGGAAATGCCTGACTCTAAAGTTATAAGCGAAAATCGTTCTGATACCTTTGAAAGTGAAATTCTTGTACCGGCACTGTTGTTGCTGTGATATTACGGTGGGTAACTTTTCATAGGTATTAGTATGGACCAAAACCAAAAACAAATTCTACCAAACATCGGCTTTAAAAATGTATACCTTAAGAGCTATGAGCACTTGATCCTCTTTGCTACTGTGGAAAGTATTACTTCTACTGAGTGCTCACAGCCGACGTGTACTAGAAATGCTTTTTTATGTTGTTTTGGTTCATATTACCACCTCTGAAGGTTGCCTAACCTAAAATCGCAGCAACATCACCAGTACATACGTTCCACTGTCAGAGGTGTCAGAACGATTTTCGCTTATAACTTTGTTTCTCCGAGATTCCTGAATGTAACATCTTCACGGAGTCATCCTGACACAACCTGTAGTGATGCCTAAGTACACAACTGGCCATTAAAATTGCTACACCATGGAGAAATGCAGATGATAAACGGGTATTCATTGGACAAATATATTATACTGGAACTGACATATGATAACATTTTCACGCAATTTGGGTGCATAGATCCTGAGAAATCAGTACCCAGAACAACCACTTCTGGCCTTAATAACGGCCTTGATACGCCTGGGCATTGTGTCAAACAGAGCTTGGATGGCGTGTACAGGCACAGCTGCCCATGCAGCTTCAACACGATACCACCGTTCGTCAAGAGTAGTGACTGGCGTATTGTGGCGAGACAGTTGCTTGGCCGCCATTGACCAGACTTTTCAGTTGGTGAGAGATCTGGAGAATGTGCTGGCCAGGGCAGCAGTCGAACATTTTCTGTATCCAGAAAGGCCCGTACATGACCTGCAACAAGCGGTCGTGCATTATCCTGCTGAAATGTAGGGTTTCGCAGGGATCGAATGAAGGGTAGAGCCACGGGTCGTAACACATCTGAAATGTAACGTCCACTGTTCAAAATGCCGTCAATGCGAACAAGAGGTGACCGAGACGTGTAACCAATGGCACCCCATACCATCACGCCGGGTGATACGCCAGTATGGCGATGACGAATATACGCTTCCAATGTGCGTTCCCCGCGATGTTGCCAAACACGGATGCGACCATCATGATGCTGTAAACAGAACCTGGATTCATCCGAAAAAATGACGTTTTGCCATTCGTGCATCCAGGTTTGTCGTTGAGTACACCATCGCAGGCGCTCCTGTCTGTGATGCAGAGTCAAGGGTAACCGCAGCCATGGTCTCCGAGCTGATAGTCCATGCTGCTGCAAACGTCGTCGAAATGTTCGTGCAGATGGTTGATGTCTTGGAGACGCCCGCATCTGTTGACTCAGGGATCGAGTCGTGGCTGCACGATCTGTTACAGCCATGCGGATAAGATGCCTGTCATCTCGACTGCTAGTGATACGAGGCCGTTGGGATCCAGCACGGCGTTCCGTATTACCCTCCTGAGCCCACAGATTCCATATTCTGCTAACAGTCATTGGATCTCGACCAACGTGAGCAGCAATGTCGCGAAACGATAAACCACAATCGCGATAGGCTACAATCCGACCTTTATCAAAGCCGGAAACGCGATGGCACGCATTTCTCCTCCTTACACGAGGCATCACAACAACGTTTCACCAGGCAACGCCGGTCCAGTGTTGCTTGTGTGTGAGAAATCGGTTGGAAACTTTCCTAATGTCAGCACGTTGTAGGAGTCGCCACCAACGCCAACCTTGTGTGAATGGTCTGAAAAGCTAATCATTTGCATATCACGGCATCTTCTTCCTGTCGGTTAAATTTCGCGTCTGTAGCACGTCATCTTCGTGGTGTAGCAATCTTAATGGCGAGTAGTGTAGTTCGAAATTCAGATTTACTTCAAACAGGGGATATTAATTATTATTCTGCTTGTCTTCAGCTGCTTAGTCGACCGTGGACTCAGCAATCTCGGATTTCTCTCTTGATTATGCAGTATGTGCCTGACGGCAATGTCAAAGAACAATTTATGTTCATCCTCAATAAGTACACGGACGCTTTATGTGTAAATAGTACATCTATTCTTCAATATCACTTATAAGTGTCTTGAATATTCGTGGTAAAGTAGACACTAACAGTGCTCAGCGCGCAGGACGAGAATTTACTGTTCAGAACGACAGATAAATGAATCTGCAATATAATGTTCATTTGTCTTCTAAAGTCAATAAGTCATTGTCCATGCCCTTCTTTCATTCCTGGGACGAATGTGAGCGTAAACATCGCGCAAGGAGAAGTACTTTCTATCACAAAGTCACTGTGAGGTAGCTGTCCCACTTTGAAGACACGTGTCATTCCTCGGTATGGCACGTCATACGAAAATAAATAATAAAATTCGCACAATAGTCGTGGTTGTGGTAACTAATAACACAGGAAAAAGTACAGAGCACTTTAAATATTTTAATGACGATACACAAGTTGAAGATACAGCAAAGGCATTCACAGGCCCGAAATAGCACAGCCGGACACACAGTACAAGTTTGTAGCATAGTTCTCTTCATGAGAGCAGAGTACTAGTAAGGGTCGTGATAGTGTAAGCGAAAGCGGATTAAGTGCTTTCTGCTCCGGGTTACACATTGTCCAGTCTCATTAATATCGCGACGTGTCAAAAGCTCCAATAACCACCGTTTACAGAGCGTACCTTGGCGAGACGTACAGGAAGAGGGTCAATGATGTTCTGGAAGGAGCTGCTGTGGCCAGTTGTGCTAGGTGTGTCGGTTGAGGCTAGAAGACGCGAACGGCCCGATCGAGGTGGTCCGACAAAGCCTAGATTAGTTTTAAATCCTGAGACTGTTGGCCAGGGGAGTACGGTAAACTCAATCGGGTGCTCTTCGAATCACGCACATACGCTAAGAGCCGTGTGACACGTTTCATTACCCTGCTGGTAGATGGCATCGTGCTGCGGAAGAACAAACTGGATGTAGTGGTGGGCATGATCCTTAAGAATACATGCATTCTTATGTTGGTCCATTCTGCCTTCCAGAATTAGATCACCCACTGGGGTGCCACGAAAACTTCCGCCATACTGTAACGCTCCCTCTTCCGACTATTGTTGCAGGTTGTTTGCTTTCAGAAGTTCAACGCCGTACACGCGAAAGGCCATATGTCCGATGGAGTATAAAATGTGATTCAGGAGAAAAGGCCAGCTGTCGCTACTAAATGGACGTCCAGTTGCGGTATTGGTGTGCGAATTCCAGCCTTTGTCGCGGATGAACACAAGTCAGCATGATACACGAAGCAACCACCTGCGGCGGAGGCCTATAAGCAGCAACGTTCGCTCAATGCTCTTTGACGAGACACTGCTGGTAGCCGCTTTGTTCATCTGGGCGGTCAGTTGCTCAGCAGTTGCACGTCTACTAGCCAGTACATATCTGCGCCGCCGCCGTTCAAAAGTGTTGAAATGTGTGTGAATTCCTAAGGGACCAAACTGCTAAGGTTATCGGTCCCTAGACTTACACACTACTTAAACTGACTTATGCCAAGAAGAACACATATCCATGCTCGAGGGAGGACTTGAACCTCCGGCGGGAGAGGCCGCGCAATCCGTGACATAAGCGCTGCAAGTTCACTTCTCTCATCTGTGGCCCGTGGAGCACCACAGTGACCTCGGCGTCAGTTTTGGATAGCGCCATTTCACCATGCGCGGTATACTTTAACCACGCCCTCACGCGAAGACTTTACAAACTTAGCCGCTTCGGTAATGCTTCACCCTTGGCCCGAAAGCTAATTGAAATCTGGTTTCGCAAGACAGAGCGGATCAGGTTGTGGAAAGGGGCCAAGATCAATTACTGTTAGTTACACAAGAACACACAGCCTTATTCCTCGAAAACCAGTGCACAGTTTTCTCAGCCGGCCGGTGTGGCCGAGCGCTTCTAGGCGCTACAGTCCGGAACCGCGCTGCTGCTACGGTAGCAGGTTCGAATCCTGCCTCGGGCATGGATGTGTGTGATGTCCTTAGGTTAGTTAGGTTTAAGTAGTTCTAAGTTCTAGGAGACTGATGACCTCAGATGTTAAGTCCTATAGTGCTCTGAACCATTTGAACCATTTTGAACAGTTTTCCCTTTAAAACAACAAGGATCAATTCACGGATGAGGGCCCAAGTAACATCTCAATTATAAAGTTTAAATAATTCCTTTTAAAACACAAGGATTTAGAGAAACGGCTGAAGGCTTTCCTTAAGTAAAATTAAAATATCCTTAGACAAACGGATGAAGGCCTTACCTAAACAAAATTAAAATATCTTTTCGGCTAAAGGCTCAAATAATATTTCAGATCAGCAAATGAAATTCTTAAAAGGCAAGCATTTACAAATTCCGGGTAAAAGCCATATTAAGAAAAATTTAAATTATTTCCTCAGCTGAAATCCCAATAATATTTCAAAATAATAGAAGGGAACCTTTAAAGACAAGCATTTACACAGTACAACAGAAAAACATATTAAGAAAACTTGAAATATCTTGATGGCTGAACGCCCAAACAATTATTAAAGATAATTGAAGACAAACCTTAAGATAAGCTTAGACACAGTATGGCTGAAGGCCATTTTAAGATTTCGAGATAATTAAAGAGAAACCTTACAGACAGGAATTTACACATTATGGGCTGAAAGCCACTGATTTTAAAACAAAAGGGGGTGAAGGCCTGAATACAGAGCAAATAAGAATTTTAAATAAAACATGGCCGAAGGTCCAAATGGTTCAGATGGCTCAGAGCACTATGGGACTTAACATCTAAGGTCATCAGTCCCCAAGAACTTAAAACTAGTTAAACCTAACTAACCTAAGGACATCACACAAATCCATGCCCTAGGCAGGATTCGAACCTGCGACCGTAGTGGGTTTCTCGGTTGCAGACTGAAGTGCCTAGAACTGCTCAGCCACAGCGGCCGGCCAGGGCTGAAGGCCTAATCTTAAAATACTTCACATAAGGCTTGGCTGAAGGCCATATCCTGAACATAGAACAGACAAAATTAATACATGGCTGAAGGCCGGGCATAGTACTGGCGACAAAAGATAATCACAATCACAAACAGCAGAATAGTGGTGCTCAGAAGTGTTCCAAGGATCGGCCTGGGGAAAAAACTCTAGCAACAGTTTAGATTAGACAGGCATCCAAGTGTAACGCTAAATAATCGGGTAGTAGCACGATCTAGGGATGGCTGAAGAACCAACCAACAATCCAATCAATTCCCTTCCACCCGACCAACAGGACGACAATCAAAAATATCAGCGAGGACGAGGATCACAGCAGGACTATGTCTTAATAATTGGCGTTCAAACATAGTCATGGCACAATAACCACTCAAAGAAAAAGGGAGAACAAAATCAAGCTGTCTAACTACATGCCGTGCCAGACAGCATCAACACGGTGAGGAAAACACACTGCCGCAAAACTACGCTAACAACCAGGGCAGGTAACCGGAACGTTAACAGCCACAAGGCAGAAGATACCGCTGGTGCACTTCACCAATAAATTATAATCATTTCAGAAGTTAATCACCATACAGGAAGACAGCTGCAAAATTTTGCCAACTCCAGCACTGGTTCAAATGGCTCTGAGCACTATGGGACTCAACTGCTGTGGTCATAAGTCCCCTAGAACTTAGAACTACTTAAACCTAACTAACCTAAGGACATCACACACATCCACGCCCGAGGCAGGATTCGAACCTGCGACCGTAGTGGTCGTACAGTTCCAGACTGTAGCGCCTTTAACCGCTCGGCCACTCCGGCCGGCAACTCCAGCACTCCATCACGTTGCTGCTTGTGGGAACAGCGCAGGAAGCAACAACCAGTAATCAACGAAGAGATGTCACAGCAGTCGAGGTTTCATAACAGGTTCGCTGATTGCTCATGCAGGTTCGGTGGGCGACGAACTTTGCAGCTCTCGCAGCTAGTGCCACACAACTCTGCACGCTGCCAGCAGCCCCAGCCTGACCTCACGCCGCAGAGACTTCCTCGCTGCTCCGTCGCAACCGACCAACTGCCTCGCACACACCACGTCACGGAAATATAGTGGCCACACCAAAGAAGGTACAGTAGTACTAGTATCGATAAACGCTGCTGATGCCACTATGGAGGCAAGTGAGCAGCTCGTAACTGAGGGAGCAATAAGACGCCATTCGATGGTGACAAAATGCCAAGAAAGAAAAACGGCATTAGCGCGAGCCGACCACGGCTCACTACTGATTATCCTTTTGCTCATCGAATAAATCGCTCCGTTTCCGCATTATCACAACGACGGCATCCCTCCGACACGTCTTGTATACCATCAACTGCTGGTGGTGCCGCCTGCGAATATAGGCAGTGGTCACGTTAATGTGACTAGACCGTGTACATTGCCGGATGGCGTCTCGAGAAGGCCTCGCTTCTTAGGTGGGTGGTGCCGCCGCCTGGCTGAGCTTAGCGAATCCCCTGGCGAACCGGTAGCGGCGGCTCACGTGGTTCCCCCGGGTGGCGGAGGTGGAGGCGGCTTATGTCAGCTCGCGGACCAGCAATGACGACTCCATTGGTCCTTCTTCCGTACGGGAGAAATACCCGGCTGTTTTAGTGGCAGTGGCGAATGCATCGGCCTATGAAGGGGGGTAACATGGGTGAGTTACCACAATGGTCTTCTACACTCCTGGAAATGGAAAAAAGAACACATTGACACCGGTGTGTCAGACCCACCACACTTGCTCCGGACACTGCGAGAGGGCTGTACAAGCAATGATCACACGCACGGCACAGCGGACACACCAGGAACCGCGGTGTTGGCCGTCGAATGGCGCTAGCTGCGCAGCATTTGTGCACCGCCGCCGTCAGTGTCAGCCAGTTTGCCGTGACATACGGAGCTCCATCGCAGTCTTTAACACATGTAGCATGCCGCGACAGCGTGGACGTGAACCGTATGTGCAGTTGACGGACTTTGAGCGAGGGCGTATAGTGGGCATGCGGGAGGCCGGGTGGACGTACCGCCGAATTGCTCAACACGTGGGGCGTGAGGTCTCCACAGTACATCGATGTTGTCGCCAGTGGTCGGCGGAAGGTGCACGTGCCCGTCGACCTGGGACCGGACCGCAGCGACGCACGGATGCACGCCAAGACCGTAGGATCCTACGCAGTGCCGTAGGGGACCACACCGCCACTTCCCAGCAAATTAGGGACACTGTTGCTCCTGGGGTATCGGCGAGGACCATTCGCAACCGTCTCCATGAAGCTGGGCTACGGTCCCGCACACCGTTAGGCCGTCTTCCGCTCACGCCCCAACATTGTGCAGTCCGCCTCCAGTGGTGTCGTGACAGGCGTGAATGGAGGGACGAATGGAGACGTGTCGTCTTCAGCGATGAGAGTCGCTTCTGCCTTGGTGCCAATGATGGTCGTATGCGTGTTTGGCGCCGTGCAGGTGAGCGCCACAATCAGGACTGCATACGACCGAGGCACACAGGGCCAACACCCGGCATCGTGGTGTGGGGAGCGATCTCCTACACTGGCCGTACACCACTGGTGATCGTCGAGGGGACACTGAATAGTGCACGGTACATCCAAACCGTCATCGAAGCCATCGTTCTACCATTCCTAGATCGGCAAGGGAACTTGCTGTTCCAACAGGACAATGCACGTCCGCATGTATCCCGTGTCACCCAACGTGCTCTAGAAGGTGTAAGTCAACTACCCTGGCCAGCAAGATCTCCGGATCTGTCCCCCATTGAGCATGTTTGGGACTGGATGAAGCGTCGTCTCACGCGGTCTGCACGTCCAGCACGAACGCTGGTCCAACTGAGGCGCCAGGTGGAAATGGCATGGCAAGCCGTTCCACAGGACTACATCCAGCATCTCTACGATCGTCTCCATGGGAGAATAGCAGCCTGCATTGCTGCGAAAGGTGGATATACACTGTACTAGTGCCGACATTGTGCATGCTCTGTTGCCTGTGTCTATGTGCCTGTGGTTCTGTCAGTGTGATCATGTGATGTATCTGACCCCAGGAATGTGTCAATAAAGTTTCCCCTTCCTGGGACAATGAATTCACGGTGTTCTTATTTCAATTTCCAGGAGTGTATAAAATACTTTTCTTGTAAATTCACGAGTGTCGTTTATCGGTAAAGCATTAGTAGGGTTACACAGCAGTGCTTCAGGGTGATATGTACCACTATAAAATTCAGTTAAGCGATTAACAACCCGTAACGCAATTCCGGCACGTGACAGAAATACGTGCGTATTTAAACAGGAAAGGATGCCTGTTTAGTATGTGGTGTGTGTGTGTGTGTGTGTGTGTGTGTGTGAAATCTTATGGGACTTAGCTGCTAAGGTAATCAGTCCCTAAGCTTACGAACTACTTAACCTAAATTATCCTAAGGACAAACACACACACCCGTGCCCGAGGGAGGACTCGTACCTCCGCCGGGACCAGCGGCACAGTCCATGACTGCAGCGCCTTGGACCGCTCGGCTAATCCCGCGTGGCTGTTCAGTGTGGATGATTGTGATGAATGCGCGTCGATAATTTTTAATAGAGTTGAAGAAAAGAGGGAAAAATGGTCCTACATCATACTCCTCTCCAATTGGATCTACAAGAGTGACGAATACATTGAAGGAAAACAGCAATCTGTTACTTCCAATATAACTATATTTATGCCAAGATAGTTTTCTGATGTTCGTTCTTCTTCAAATGTCGTAACACACATTTTCATCACCATGAAGTATATGTCAACTTTTTTGTCTGAACGCTGCAGTTGACCGTGCAGAATAACATTTCCTTTAGCTTCCACGCTTCGAGAGTCGTAATTACACGACTTAAGAAACATGGTATTTGGAGGAATTCTTATTCTGGTGAGAGCAGATGAAGCGTTCAAAAGGAAGAAGTAAGCAACGAAGATCGTGGTTTAACGTCCCGACGGCAAAGTGATTATTAGAGACTGAGCAGAAACTCGGGCTGGGTAAGGCTGGGAAGGGAACGCCGCTGTGTCCCTTTCCCAGGAACCAGCCCGGCAGCTGCCCTCAGTGATTTAGGAGTATGATTTAGGGGAACCGCGGGGAACCAAATGAACGGCTGGAAGGAGATTTGATCACCGTCCTCGCGAATACATTTCCAGTGTCCTACTACCACTTCAGTCCGCCTGCTTAGCTGGGTGGTAACGTGCTTGCCTCCCATGCACTGGGCACGGGTTCGATTCTCGGCCGGGTAGGAGATTTTCTCCGCCCATGGACTGGGGTTTGTGTTGTCATCATAATTTGATCCTCATCATCGGCCGCAAGTCGCCCAGAATGGTGCCGACTGAAACAAGACTTACGGCCGAAGGAACATCCCGGCCAACAGTGCCATACGATCGTTTCATTTCATATTAGCACTGCACCACCTCACTCGGTGCAGCGTTCAAAATGCAATCGACGTATAAGAGTAACGATGAAGGCATAAATATATTAAGTAAATTGAAGGAATATAAGAAATAAAGCAATATGAAATGTGGCTTCTTCAAGTTATTTGATCTACTACCACTGAGCCCAACTATCAGTGTCGCGGGTAAGACTGTCGAGACGACGGAGCCCTATAAAAGGACAAGTCACCTGTTATAGCATTTCCCCAAGCCACTGCAGAGTTTTCTTCATATCCGGTGATTGCTGGCAATATACAACCATCTATCTTCCGGTTGCCACCTACTGACCAGACGAAGATTCGAGCCGTAATGCAATGCAGAAAGTTGTGTTAACGTTAGAAACGTGGCGAGGTTATGTTTATAAACCAGTGGTAGATACAGGGTTGTTATAACTACACTTGCGCTAGCTGAGAGGGCCCTCCTAAAAAACGAGTGATCGTAGGCTAATGAACTTCGTGGAAACATTTATAAGGAGATGCGGAAGAGAAATAACGAATAACCCATTGAAAGAAACACGTTTTAATGTCCCCGTGAAAGGCTAAGGATTATTAATTTCACACCATGTTCAATTTTCAGGTTACAAACGCAGCTCAACGTGCCGACCATCTGCATCCGCGACAGCATTTTAACTAGCACATGAGAGGATAACATTTGTTAACTACCTACGATTTTTATGTACAGACTTACAAATATTGCACTTCCGCATCCGCGACAGCACTGGAACCTCATAGCGCTACCATTTCACAAATCAAAAATTGGTTCAAATGGCTCTGAGCACTACGGGACTGAACTGCTGAGGTGATCAGTCCCCTAGAACTTACAACTACTTAAACCTAACTAACCTAAGGACATCACACACACCCATACCCGAGGTAGGATCGGAACCTGCGACCGTAGCAGTCGCGCGGTTCTTGACTAAAGCGCCTAGAACCGCTCGGCCACCACGGCCGGAATTTCACAAATGCTTGCGGCACTTTTCTAACGCTGCACGTGCTACGTTACGACAGCTGAAGATCGCACATTACGTCCAACGTTTTCATCCATGTCAACAGTAACTTCAAAAAGTTGTGGTGCTATCGGGCGTAGGCCTCTCCCAGAAGCAGTTTCCAAACCGCCAGTTATATCGAACTACCGAATCACGTTCTTCAACCTCGGTGCGGAAAGAAGACCCCTCTGTATTCCTTCAATGCGTCCATAGACGCGAAGAGCACCAGCAGTATTGCTGTTATTCTGATAAGACAGTCTTACGAGTAAAGCTCTGCTCACCTTGTCCAGACCCATTTTGACTGTCGACAATTGTAATGCGCACTGGTGCTTGTGTTTCGACCCTACGTCGCCGTACCAGTTCCGCCGCCTAATGACAACTCATGACACTAACACTACCAAAAACGCAAATCTTGCAGAATACAATCTGAACGTCATTCCTGTAAAATTGCTTACCAATACGGCACATAGTTCTCCGTCTACACTGCCTCAGGTAGCGAATGTTTAATTGTAGCCACCCAGTGCGGTAACATTTCGTCAAGCAGTCCGTGCAAGCGGAAAAATCCTCCTACCGGAGCACAAAAAATGCGAATACATCCCCCCTTATTTAAAAGACTCTGGCCCAAAAGTGGGGACCGGCCTCCTTCTATCTTCCTCAGCATCCTTAAAAATTATCCCAAAAATTTTGGCATGCGAATATACTCACGCTTGTTTTAAAGATGGAACTCATTCCAAACTCCCACAATCTCTTCTAACTCACTCATACCCACGAGTCCATCGCTGTATGTCTCTAATACCCATTCACTCCCAGCTGCTCTTTCTCACTCACCCTTTCAGCCCAACTCACCGCCATTATCTCTTTGTGTCTGTCTGTCATGTCTCCTGTGTCACAGCCACCATCTCCTACTATTAAAATCTCCTCTCACTGTCATTGTCTCCTTCTTGCTCTCTCTTACTGCTAATATCTTTCCTTCAGTGTCTTCTCACTATCACACTCTCTCTCTTTCTCGTTGTCATTATCATATACTCTGTCTCTCATTATCACTGGGTCTCACCATGTTGCACTTTCTCTTTTTCTTTATTCACCCCCCTCCTGACACTGTCTCCCTCTCATTTCCTAGCTCTGTTCTGTCACTGTCAACCCTGTTCCATTACCAATGTGTCTCTCTCTTTCTCTCACACTGTCATTGTCTCCTTCGGGTTTCCTTTAACACAACCACTGTCTTCTATGTTCCAGTGTTTATTAGCATTTATTAGTTTTCCGTCTCTTTTTCACTGCCACCGCCTTCTTCTCTCTCATCATCATGAGGAAACTGGAATATGTTCGCATGTCCCATTTTTTAGAAAACTTTTAGAGGAACCGAGGAAGGTAGAATGAAGCAGCTGGTATCCCACTTCTCAGTCAGTGTCTTTTAGATGAACAGGAACATATTTTTTGTGCTCTGATAACAGCATTTTTTCGCTGCTTCCCTTCTTTTCCCCGCTACGGCAGGGCGAGTAACTCATTTGAAAAGAAATGTACTGGTTAGTAAAAGGTAAATACGAGGCCTGTTCAGAAAGTAAGCTCCGATTGATTGCCAAATTGAAACCACAGTGAACATCAGAAATGTTTTACTTGTAACAATTAGCTACACCTTTCAGCTACTTCTCTACGTAGTCGCCGTTCTGACTTAGACTTTTGTCATAGCGTTGTACCAACTTTTCAATAGCCTCATCATAGAAGGCAGCCGCCAGTGCTTTCCGCCAATTCTCCACGCTGGCCTACACCTCGTTGTCTGTGTCAAAATGTTGTCTTCAAAGACAGCGGTTCATGTGACCAGAGATGAAACTCAGGGGGAGACAATTGCGGACTGTATTGTGGGTAATCTAACATTTCCATTTGAAAACGATGCAGGAGCATCTTCATTGCCCCTGCAGAATGCGGCTGAGAATTGTCGTGAAGACGAAACAGCACGACAGTTATGTAATGTTAGCTGCATAGCTTCAGGCGAAATTTCTCACCAGGCCCTCGTACTTGGCGGCAGACACTATTTTCTAGACATCTTTACGCACTCACTGCGAGCTCAGAAATGAGAAGAGCGACGTGATGCTAACTGGGGTTATACTAGAGACACTACCCAACACATCTGTGCAAAGCTTTATCGGATTTTCATAGTCGTTTCCATTTCGCGACCGATCGGAGCTTACTTTCTGAACGCCCCTCGTAGTTTACTTACGTGGAATTTAAATAACGCAAAACTAATTTTACACCTCAGACCGGATTTTACAAAATTTGCATGTGCTTCAGTACTACAACATGGGGTCCTAGACGACATGAAGATAGTTATGGCATATTTCTCCCTACTAAGTCACTTTGTAAACTACGCTGTCCACACATACATAATTTTAGGTGCGTATTTTACGTGTAAAATTAGATTAACTTTGAACCTCCGTATCTCGGAAAGGGATAAACATGTAACGAAAATTTTCAAATTTGTTCGAGAATGGGATCTTAGGATTGCAAGGAAAAAATTACAGTCGTTTGCTGTGCATAGCCGTCTTGGAATCCTAGGCTGGCTTTTGGTGTGCTGGTGACGGCGAAAATGTAGGAAAAAGACAATTTTTATGAGGTTTTCCAAGGAACCGTCCATTAAATCACAGCACCTCCGTACGTCCCATCAAGCCCACTCTAGCTCACACTAAATGCAAAAAAAAAAAAAAAAAAAAAAGCAGTCGATTTTCTACATTTACCTCAGCAGATGAAACTGCGTAATATTCATACTTTGACCGTGTACTCTAGTGTAGTGACACTAAGAAGATCCTTCTGCTTGGTATACAAATAGTTTCTAGCCCAAGGGCAAACCTAAACATTTGACCTATTTCTTTAACACCAACGGAAACCGAGAAATTAACACTGGAGAATACCGTTTTTGCCGGCCGCGGTGGTCTAGCGGTTCTGGTGCTGCAGTCCGGAACCGCGGGACTGCTTCGGTCGCAGGTTCGAATCCTGCCTCGGGCATAGGTGTGTGTGATGTCCTTAGGTTAGTTAGGTTTAAGTAGTTCTACGTTCTAGGGGACTTATGACCTAAGATGTTGAGTCCCATAGTGCTCAGAGCCATTTTTGAACCAATACCGTTTTTATACGCAGCGTTTTGGAACATATTAGGTAGGCATCTTGTGGCATACACACCGATCACAGTTTGCTAACGTTGCTGTCAGCTGTATGGAAATTACTCACTAAGACCCGCGCGCTATCCGTCACACACAAACTTCCCACGATGCCATCGGCTAAGTTGAGGAACAATCACTCTTGGCTTGTTGTCTTCTGCCGCTGCCGTCGCCAGAGCAGGACTCGTGATGCAGGTCACGTGTCCGATAACTCCTGAGCCCGGCAACTCATCAACAAGTAGGGCGGCCCGGGACCGACCTGCCCGCCTAGGCCCACACGCGGGCTACTTCGCCGAACGATTTGATGAAGGAGCGGATCACCGTACGTGTCTCGCAGACACGCTCCCTGTATAGCCTCTGACTCGAGCAATGTAGCAACGCAGCTAGAGATCGATAGGTACATTCTATAAATAAATTTGTTTTTGGAGAGGATCCGCCTTGAGCAAAAACACATTTTTGTTTCTTTTTATGTCCTGGACATGTTTCACTGAAGTTTCAGAATCAACAGTGATTTTTTTTACGATCTTATTTGTTACCAAACGCTGTAATTTTCCTGAATTTTTTTATTGCAGGAAAACCACGGCATGTGATAACAGGGAAGATAATAAAAGTGCCACTGATGATGAAACTTGAGCGAAACACAATAATAACAGGATAAGAAAAATTGTGTTCTGCCGGAGGCGGACCGTCACCAAAAACAGATGTATTTGCAAGCAAACACTGACAAAAGAGCTTCAACCTGAAGACGAACATTCCACAAAGTTACTGGTTGTTCCTTTAGCACGTCCTCGAAAATTATGTTGTATTGAAGAGCGAACACATAACTAAAATTAAGCTTTTACCTTACCGGTATGACTTATGAAACATAAATGAACTTCTGCTACATGTCATTTATTACTAGATTTAACTGTTTTAGTTCTTTAGTGGTTCATTTCAGGCCGGCCGGAGTGGGCGAGCGGTTCTAGGCGCTACAGTCCAGAACCGCGCGACCGCTACGGTCGCAGGTTCGAGTCCTGCCTCGGGCATGGATGTGAGTGATGTCCTTAGGTTAGTTAGGTTTAAGTAGTTCAAAGTTCTATGGGACTGATGACCTCAGAAGTTAAGTCCCATAGTCCTCAGAGCCATTTGAACAATTTGATTCATTTCATCGTTCTTTATCTTCCAATGTTATTGTTCTCTCTTGGTATGATACCCGACTTTCCCTACAGCTAACTCCTACGTTTCTCAAAATTTCGAACATCTTGCCTCATTTTACATTGTCGAGAGCTTTTTCTAGGTCAAGGCCATTATCGACTATAAAGGCGGTGCGGTACGCTGTTAGCGTGATGTCTCTAGAGGATAACTATTTTTTCCCGAAGTGCTTAGATATTTGTTCCTTAATCGAATACAGCTTGCAATTTATAGCAATTAATTTATTTCATATGAACCCATCTTTAAAATGCGTATATTAAGTGCACATATCAAATATAATGACAGGCTATCAGCACAGACGGTGTTAACGATTTACACGAGAGTGGCAAAAGCAAAATTAACAGAAACGAGCTGCTACTATTTTGCTACTTCTGTTGGAAACATTTCCGCAGGAAACAGACACATTTAATCAAGAACGCTATGTAATGCAATATATGTATTTTATATGCGCACACTTTTCCCGGCTACGTGTTCAGCAACGCCGGTATAGCCACCCAAAAACACGGAAACTAATTAAAACCCGCAGAGTGGCGCGTGAATTCTTGACCGTAACGTTTTACGTGCCTGTAAATCTGGGCGCGGCCGCGTTTTTATTTGATTTGTCCCAAAATGGCGCGCGGCCGCGTTGGCCGCTCCAGCGAGCGACACGGCGCAGTGCTGCGTTGCGATTCCGACCCACTGGAAATCGCCAAACGGCGCTGCCCCGCATTTCACGCCGCTATCTGCAGCGCACCGATTATTGCGAACAATTTAATTACTGGTGCAGTTCGCCTGGACCGGTATGTTGTGGGCTGTCGGCATATCGTAATCCTGCTTTCTTGCGTTCAGCGAATGACGTGGAAAAACATGTCAGTCTCCGTTCGGTTGAAACAAATAACCTCTCGTGTCACTGAATTTCATAAGTGAATGATCCTGTCACTAACTAAAAAAGGGAAGTCCAAAGTTAGGACGTTGTTATTTGACAGTGAAAGCTATATGTAGCATTGTTTTTGTCGCCGGACAACATGGCGGCCTTACCTACCGGTCTACCTGCTTGAGTAAGTGGGATCGGACAATGTTAGTTGCAGTTTGATGAGCGTTTGGACGGCTGTTTCGTCTTCATAGTGTACAGAATAACTTTACATCAGTATTTACTTCATTGGCAGACTAAAAATTGTACCTATTAGGAGTATTGTGTTTTTAGGTTGGTTAGTATCTCCAAGTACATGTGGCAAGAGTAAGCCATTAATGCTTATTTTCTTCTGGGAACCAGGTCAGATGTTGAAGTGTGAACGAAAAACGGTGAGTCTATACAGAGAGGCGAAATTAACATAAAGGTACAGTAACGACAGTGCAGAAAACATCAGGTAGTAAATTATGTGCGTGTTTGCTGGAGCCGGCCGGGGTGGCCGAGCGGTTCTAGGCGCTACAGTCTGGAACCGCGCAACCGCTACTGTCGCAGGTTCGAGTCCTGCCTCGGTCATGGGTGGGTGTGATGTCCTTAGGTTAGTTAGATTTAAGTGGTTCTAAGTTCTAGGGGACTGATGACCTCAGAAGTTAAGTCCCATAGTGCTCAGAGCCATTTGAACAGTTTTTTGTTTGCTGCAATAATGTTAGTGGGTACATATTAAGGTTCCAATGACCGCCATATCTTGACTTATGGCCCTGTTTTTTTTTTATTTTAGAGTTCGGTAGCGAAATTAAAACTACAGTGAAAATCCGATGAGGCTTTGTTCAGATGTGTTGCACAGTGTATGTAATACGCCCGTCGATCGCGTCACGTCCAGTTTTTCAACACTGAGAGCTGACTGACCACTTAAAGATGTCTAGAATAATAGAGTCTTCCGCCAAGTGTGAAGTGCGTGCTGTCATTAAATTTCTTCGTGCCGAGGAATTCTGACTGCAAAGGGCGGAAACGGTGCAAAAACTTTCAAGCAGGTCTCACAGACGTTCATGATGCATGCCGTCAAGGAAGGAAGCGAGTGTCAACCGATGATGTTCTTTAGTGAAGGCATCAGGCAGGTCGAGAAAGTCTTCTACGACGGTCGGTTGAGAACAAGGGTGGAGGAATGTTGGCATCCTTCCTCGAGTCAATGCTCGGCTTGCAAACTCCAGCTGCAACGAAGACGCTCCTGCAGCGTTTTCGATGAGAAGTGTTTGATCGTCCACCTTACAGCCCGGACGTGGCTCCCTCTGATTTTCATCTCTTTGCTCACATGAGCCGCTGGCTTTGAGGACAGCATTTTGGCACAGTCAACCAGTTGCATAAAGAATTGGTGGAAAGCACAAGCAGCTGCCTTATTTGACAAGGGTATTGGAAAATTTGTACAACGCGGCGATAAATACCAGAATCAGAGCGGCGACTATGTAGAGAAGTATGTAGCTAAATGTTACAAACAAAACCTATCAGATTTTCACGGTGGCTTCTGTTTCGCGACTAATCGGACATTGAACAAAAGAAAAAAAAAGCAATAGCCCTTGAAAGAACTCCCAGGTATTCAGAAAACGATTGCCTGAAAACTACAAGACACAGAGGAAAATTATACACATCAGTGGACTGAGCATATTTTAAAGTTTCGATTTGTAGTAAGCGCCATGATGTAGCAGCATTAGAGGTCAGGTTTCTCAGAACCTGTAGACAGATCATGTGATTCATACTACTGGATCGAATTAGTTCGAGCCTGCAGATAGGTAACTCAATGAACGGATATTTCCTATGCGAGCCACTGTAATGGGTTTCTGAACAATTCGTGTCATCTACTTCGATGAATTGCGTGTTGTAACGTGAGCTGGAAATAGAAAGATGATTTGTGCACTGGTGTCACCTTTTGATGTCCTAGAGGTACTTTCTGTATACAGACTGATTCCGTGACGATGTTACAAGCTTTCCGGGATAATGGAGAAGAGCTGAGGTAAGGGACTATAGTCCGGAAATCTCATATTCTGCCTTAGGCTCGTGCTGCGCTTACCCTAAGGGCCCTAACTTCCGAACCCTTGTCATGACGTACAGAGTTCCCGCTGAATATTCCACAATAATCTCAGATAATTTTCCAGGTTGATGGACCAATGACGGCGGAGGTGACTTTATATCAGAAAGACCGAAAACCCCAATTTACTGTACAACAATAATAAATTCCGTTCACGAGTTTCACAGACTGCTGCACTTTCAAAACTTGTTCAAAATAGCGTGGCCCATATATATATATATATATATATATATATATATATATATATATATGTGTGTGTGTGTGTGTGTGTGTGTGTGTGTGTGTGTGTGTGTGTGTGCAGCGCTTAAATCCAGACAAATGAAAATTTTTTTAAAGCAAATTTATTAAAAGAAAATAAAAATGAAATTCAGGATTCTTTTCCATTTAAGTACTGGTATCTTTCAAGAGTAACATTACTCGATGTAACTCGCTTCAGCCGCATTGGCCACCTCCAATCATGTCCTGAAGCGATCGCAGTCACTCTTTAAAACAGAGCTGTCCATATTCGCGAATGGCTCTGAGCACTATGGGACTTAACATCTGTGGTCATCAGGCCCCTAGAACTTAGAACTACTTAAAACTAACTAACCTAAGGACATCACACACATCCATGCCCGAGGCAGGATTCGAACCTGCGACCGTAGCAGTCGCGCGGCTCCGGACTGAGCGCCTAAGAACCGCTAGACCACCGCGGCCGGCTATTCGCAAATGCTGCTTGAACGTTATGCGAGAGCTAGTTTTGGACTAAATGGATTGTGTGAGGTCCTCCCCTGCCATCGGTTGCATTGTTCACTCGCTGTCATGCAATACTGACGCTATTTTGTTCAGCGATCCTCCGAAATCAGCACCTGAGCCTTTTCGATGACATTCGTTTCCTCGAATGAGAATTCCTCGCCGGGTTAGCGGCGCCTTCCCCAGAGTTCTCCGAAGCATTATACTTGGGCACAATATCGTAAATTGATCTCTGGTAGCCGAAGGATTGAAGTACTTCAGTGGGCGAATGCCCAGCGCGAAGACTCGCGATAAGGGCGGCTCTTCGGTTGCACTCCGCACGTGTCCGTAACATCTAAGCCATTTTGAGGTTCTGACTGTTTGCTCGATGCCTATGGGGGGAAATTTAAAAGTAAAATTTGTCCGGATTTAAGAGCCGCACCCTATATATGTATGACGGTAGTATCGCGTGGGCAAGGTATAAAACGACAGTGATTCGTGTGAAAAGGTTTCCGACGTGATTATGGCTGCACGACGGGACAGACTTCGAACGCGGGATGATAGTTTTGAGCTAGATGCATGGAACATTCCATTTCTGAATACGTTAGGGAATTCAATATTCCGTGGTCCACAGAGTCAAGAGTGTGGTGAGAATACCAGATTTCACGCATTACCTTTCAGCGTCGACAACGCAGTCTCCGACGGCCTCCACTTAACGACGGGGATCAGTGGCGTTTTGGTAGAGTTGTCATTGCTAATAGAAAAGCAACATTGCGTGAAATAACCGCAGAAAACAATGATTGACGTGTTGTGACGAACGTATCCCTCGGACAGTGCGGAGAAATTTGGCGTTAACGGGCTATGGCAGAAGACGACCGACGCGAGTGCCTCTGCTAGCAACACGGCATCGCCTGCAACGCCTCTTCTGGGCTCTTGACCATATTGGTTGGGCCCTAGACGACTGGTAAAACGTGATGTGCTAAGATGAGTTCAGTTCGTAAGAGCTGATGGTAGGGTCCGAATGTGGCGCAAACACCATGAAGCCATGGACCCAAGTTGTTGATAAAGCACTGTTTTAGCTGCTGGTGACTCCATAATGGACTGGGCTGTGTTTACATGGAATGAACTAGGTCCTCTGGACCAACTAAATCTATTATTAACTGGAAATGTTTATGTTTTGCTACTTTGAGACCATTTGCAGGATTCGTGGACTTCATGTTTCCAAACAACGATTGAATTTTTAAGGATGACAGTTCGCCACAGTTGTTCGCGATTGGTTTGACGAATATTCTGGACAGCTAGAGCAAATGGATTGGCCACCCAGACCGTCCGAATGAATTCCATTGAACATCTAAGGGACATAATCGGGAGATCAGTTCGTGCACAAAATGCCGCTACGGTAACACCTTAGCAATTGCGGACGCTTGTAGAGGCAGCATGGTTTAGTATTTCTGCAGGGGACTTCCAACGGTTTTTTGAGTCCATGCCACTTCAAGTTTCTACACTGCTCCGGGAAAAAGAAGTTCCCACATGATAGAGGAGAGGTATTCCAGAATTTTTGTCACCTCTGAGTGAAGTGCCCATTGTCGTCTGAACTGTGTCACAGGCAGCGAGAATTCTTGCCAGGAGATCCTCTTCAGTCTCGACATGTGTCTCGCACAAAAGATCATTCACATGATCCCACAAGAACGAATCAAGTAGGGCGAGATCAGGTGAACGTGCTGGTTACAAACCAGAACCCACTTTTCACGGAATATCTGATCAAGGCGTTCACCAACCCTCAGTTCAAAGCGTGGTGGAGCTCCATCACGTTGGAACCACTTTCGCTGACGAACAACTGCTGGGGTGTATACCAGGTATCTACAATCTTGGCAACAACAATACCAATACATGAGAGGTATCAGAACGACTTTCGCTAATATCTTTCGACTTAATCGTTTCTGGACCAGAGTCTCTTACCTCATATTGATACATTTATCTTTTTCGCCATCCCTGAGTGCTTGGTAACACCGCAAAGAATCATCAAACGTGTGTATACTGATTTTAACAAATCGCTTGATTGCAGAATGAATCTTTTACTTCACGATACACAACTTTTTATATATCTGGTTTAGCAGGGCACTTAGACAACGATCTTTCGCGCCTCGGAATATTACCCTTTCGTATCTATGGTTACAGGAATTTCAGCGATGAATTACTACAGAAAATTATAACTGCCACTTAAACGCTGTAATGCAGCATTAATCGGTACTAAGGAGTTTGTATGAGTCGTTTCATACGTCTTTGTCTTCTTTTAATAGACTTGGATAGTCGTTAAAAATTAAGATGTGTGGTTTAGTACTTCACTTCCAATCGCTCTTGCAAATGAAAATTAATGTAAAATCACTCCCTCGCAGCTAAGACAGCATTACTGCTACGTGGACGGCTCGAACACGCAATGCGTATTTAGTAAGATGCAGTTGAGGAATTGTTGTAGAAGCAAAATTTCTGGTATTTCTCGAGGGCATAAGGAGTAATACTCGCACAAGCTAGAATGGTAATTCCACAAAGTGTAAGTCATCAAGGAGTATCAGCATTGGATTGTGAAAGGTATGCGGAAATATGAATCATAACTGAAGTACAATCAAATTCGTGTTCCAATTTCTGGATTTAAACAAATAGCCACGTTCTATAATGGTTACGGGAACATTAGAACGCCTTATCGTGAGCGTAACTGAAGCTCCTTATGTCGCGCGGAAATTTACTGGACTTTTTTTTAAAGAAATGAGATATTTTCAAATGGAAGCATGTGCAAATGGTTCAAATGGCTCTAAGCACTATGGAACTTAACATCTGAGGTCATCAGTCCCCTAGACTTAGAACTACTTAAACCTAACTAACCTAACGACATCACACACATCCATCCCCGAGGCAGGATCCGAACCTGCGACCGTAGCAACAACGCGGTTCAGGACAGAAGCGCCTAGAACCGCTCGGAAAGCATGTGCAATTACAAATGTTTATATTATAATTTATTACGTCAAGATCACCTAATTGCTGCAGTATCCACCTTAACTAGCCTCGGCAGTTTATTGACACCTTCAAATGTGATAATTAATCCAATAAATCTTCATCAGACTATGTCAAAATCAAGTTATAAACTGCACAGCCAAAGAAACTGGTACACGTGCCTAATATGGTATAGGGCCCCCGCCAACAAGTATAAAAGCCGCAACACGACGTGGGATGGACGCATCTAATGTCCGGAGTAGTGCTGGAGGAAACTGAGACCATTAATCCTACAGCGCTGTCCATAAATCCGTAAGAATATGAGCGGTGGAGATGTCTCCTGACCAAAACGTTGCAAGGCATCCCAATATGCTGAATAATGTTGGTGTCTGAGAAGTTTGGTAGCCAGCGGAAGTGTTTAAACTCAGTAGTGTGTTCCTGGAGCCACTCTGTAGCGATTCTGGACGTGTGGGGTGTCGCATTGTCCTGCTGGAATTGCCCAAGTAGGTCGGATTCCACAATGTACATGAATGGATGCAGGTGATCAGACAGAATGCTTAGGTACGTGTCAAATGTCAGAGTCGTATCTAGACGTATGAGGGGTCCCATATCACTCCAACAGAGCCTCCACCAGCTTGAACAGTCCCCTGCTGACATGCAGGGGCTATGGATTCATGACGTTGGTTCCATACCTGCACACGTCCATCCGCTGAATACAATTTGAAACGTGACTCGTCCCACTAGGCAACATGTTTCCGGTCATCAGCAGTCAAATGTCGGCGTTGACGGGCCCAGGCGAGGCGTAAAGCTTCGTGTCGTGCAGTCATCAAGGGTGCACAAGGGGGGCTTCGGCTCCGAAAGCCCATATCGGTGGTGTTTCGTTGAGTGGTTTGTACTGTGACACTTGCCGATCGCTTAGCATTGAAACCTGCAGCAATTTGCCGAAGGGTTGCACATCTGTCATGTTGGACGATTCCCTTCAGTCGTCGTTGGTCCAGTTCTTGCAGGATCTCTTTCGGGCCGCAGCGATGTCGGAAATTTGATTTTTTACTGGATTCCTGATATTCACGGTACACTCGTGAAATGGTCGTACGGGAAAATCCCCACTTCATCACTACCTCAGAGATGCTGTATCGCATCGCTCTTGCGCCGACTTTAACACTACGTTCAAACTTACTTAAATCTTGGTAACCTGTCATTGTAGCAGCAGTAACCAATCTAACAACTATGCCAGACACTTGTTGTCTTATATAGGCGTTGCCGACCACAGCGCCGTATTCTGTCTTTTTACATATCTCTGTGTTTGAATGCGCTTGCCCATACCAGTTTCTTTGGCGCTTCAGTGTATATATTCTGAAAATCAAGGAATGGTAGAAAGTATGTTAATGAATTATACAACACGCCACAAGTAAGAAGACTCTTTTACCATGTGACCACATGTTGTTAATTCTTTGACATATTTCATATCATTTCATTATGATCAGAAACCATATAACTGGAGTTTTTATGTACCGTGACGAAGATCTTAGTGGCTTATCACATCTGAAGATAGCAGTTAATTGTTGAAACTGGTAATGTGTAGTAATTAGACGAGTTTGCCGTAACGGATTATTATATAAATATTTATAAAGTCGCATGCTTCCTTTCTTTAGTCTACTGGTCATCCACTCGAGATTTACTGCGTACTAGTTGACCAGTCATTGCGTCTATTCTGCTTTAATTATCGGTTTTTGTAGTGATTCTTGTGTGGTTGTCTGTGTTTATGTAATATTCTGATGTAGTCTTTAGGGAAATTTTATGTTTTCATTAATGTTGAACGCTTTGTGATTTCGTTTAACAGCACTCACGTAATAAGAACTTTAAGACTGGCAATAAAGACTCACATTTCGAGTATCCAAACCTATACACTGTCGAATGACCAGGGTTACAATCACTGGTAGAAATTATAAATGCGAAACCAGGAAGAGTTCACAATCACGAACTGGTGTTTGTCACTTACTTGGAAAGTGGTATTTTATTTAGTGTTACACACATCGGTTTACATCTTACTCATTTTTCTTCAATGACAGTTGTACTTGTTAATATTCTATTATAAGGCTTGGGATAAAACCAGAGTTTTTGAAATTGTTGTCGTGTATACCGAAGGTCCGAGGCACCTGTGATAAAATAGATTCCTTAAACTTCATAAAACGATACCTAAGTTTACAAACATATCTCCGTTATGTTGTAATGAAAATCAGCTTAGGATATTTGGTGAACCAAACCGGTATTTTAAATTAAAACATCTCCTAATAGAAGCTGCGGTGTAGTTTTATATATTCGTTACACTATTTGCTTCACTGCTTGACGCGGATTTATTAGGGAAAATCATGGTGGTGATCAAATGAAGTGCTTCAGCTTTTTTTTAACATAGAAGAAGGTTCGACTGTACGAAGAATACAGAACAGCTTTATTGGGGGCGCACAGATCTATACGTGCAGTAAAAGTATAGGTAGGGAAATGTAATATTTTGGGTCATTAGTCCTATAACTGGCAGCACATTAGCACATTAGTATTTATTAAAGACCTATTTCGGAGGTCATCATGATACCTATTGATGCCTTTGAACGTCTACATCATAATTTAGGAGGAATATTGTAGATGTTTGTGGGAACTGTCGACAGGAAGTTACCTAATGAAATTGCCCTCTATGTCTGATTACCTCTCTGCCCGCAACATGCACCAAACGAGCTGAATAACAAACAGACAGCGATTCCAGTAAAGTACAAACTCTCCATTAAGGCACACGCAATTAAGTATTCACATTTCGATTCCGTGATCCATGCCACGTATTGAATACGCTCATCTGTTGGGTCGGACAAATGTCCGGTGAACCTCTAATGACGCAACTGAATTTCATTCGACCATCACCCAGCCACGTGAAGCTCGTTAATCACAGCCCAATTATTTTATATTTTGGTCTCGTTTTATTCTCACACTTTCAGTCCGAAACTGAAGCAAAACCAGAAAAAGCAAAGTAATAAGATCTGGCGATGTAGTTGGACTCTGCTAGTTTTAACACCATTAAACATATGCAGTCAGACAATGCCTGCCAAAATCTTAGGAAAATATATTTCAGAAAATCGCTGTTACGTTAGAAACAACGTGAATTAACAGGTGAGGCTGATCGAAAATTGTACATTTATATATTATCGGAAATCATGCACGCTCATACATTAATACGACATCTAGTGATAGTTTATGGAGAAGGAGTACATTCTTAAATGCGAAACTATTCAACAAGGGTTCACATAGTAAGTAGTAGACCAGATGAAGCGAACTTACATTTCTGAACAGATATGCACCTCGTCACACCCGTTTCACACATGTTCTTGGGAAGGTCGTTACACAAAATGTTGTCCTCAAACACGTGTATGACTGGACCGATTCGTTAATCTGATAATCAATTGATGCTATTCTTTTGTGTTTCTTGAAGTGCATAATTCCACGTTTCTCTGCAGTAAAAGTTTGCAGTGTGTGCATGTGGCAGATATTTTGCTAAGATGTAAATGGATATTAGCGCAATTTTACAGAACAGAATTTTGTCGTAGGTAACTGTGGAAGCTACAAAAAGCCTGAGATTCCAAACAATGCTATTTGCAAAGTTAATAATGTGCAACATGAACAACAACGGTATCATTATTACACTTCCCAGGGGAATACCAGATATTACTTCATTGTGTGTAAATTACTTTCCATATGTACAGCGTGATGCGTCACATCAGGATACTTTCGATCCGGTTGCAAACCTGGTTACACATAGGAACGAATTTTCATTAGGAGTCGATATGGTACCGAGTCAAAACTTTTCAAAGTCGAGAAGGAAAATGAACCATCAATGTGTCCCTTGTTCATAGTCTCATGGACAATATGTGTAAGACACTCGGCGCGCAAGGTCTGGGCATTCACAGAGGGTGGGACTGCTGGTAGTTGGGAGCTCCAACGTTAGGCGCGTAATGGGACTCCTTAGGGATATGGCTGCGAGGAGGGGGAGGAATCCAGCGTGCACTCTGTGTGGACACCGGGAGGAGTCATTCCAGATGTGGAACGGATGTTTCCGAAAGCCATGAAGAGCACAGGGTGCAGCCAACTGCAGATGGTGGCTCATATTGGTACTAACTATAAGCATCAGAAGATATTCTCTCTTGTTTCGGGCGCGTAACTGAAGTAGTAAGGACTGCCAGTCATGCTTGTGAGATGAAGACGGACCTCCCTATCTGTAGCATCGTCGACAGAACCGACTATTGTCCTTTGATACAGAGCGGGGTGGACGCTCTGAATCAGGGACTGCGACCGTGTAGGTTTCAGATTCCACAGGGTGAAGGGTTTCCGGGTTCTGCTAAATAGGTCAGGAATCCATTACCCATAGGAAGTGGCTACGCGGATAGCGGGCCCCCATGTGGAGGGGACTGCGCTGTTTTTTAGGTTAGAGTTTGCCGAGAAAGTGGAGAATGGGCTTCAGTTTCAAAGGGTCCAGGAAGAAAACAGGATGAGGGTGGACAATCAGTATTGTACTAGTAAACTGTCACAGCTGTTCTGGAGAAGAACCAGAGGACCAGTCTCTAATAGAAAGCACTGAATCTCAAGTCGTTATAGGTACAGAAGGCTGGCTAAAACCAGAAATAAGTTCAGCCGAAATTTTTGCAGAGGACCTAGCTGTGTTCAGAAAGGATAGGTTAAATAGAGATGAGGGCGGAGTGTTTATTTCTGTCAGAAGTAGTTTATCTTGTAGTCAAATTGAGGTAGATAATTTCTGTGAGTTAGTGGGGGTAAAGGTTATTCTTAACAACCGAAATAATAACAGGTTCCTTTAGTGACCCTTCGACTCATATGATACAGCTGATGAAGAGTTCAAAGAAAACTTGAATCTCATTTCAAATAGGTACTCTATTCAGACATTTACAACTGGTCGTGACTTTAATCTACCATCGATACGCTGGCGAAATAAATGTTTAAAGTAGGTGGTAAGAATAAGCCGTCGTCGTAATCTTACTGAATGCCTTTTCAGAAAATTATTCTGAACAATTAGTTCGGGAGCCCACTTGAAGTGTTGCGAAAACGTACTTGACCTCTTAGCAACAAATAATCCTGACCAAATTGGCAGCATCATGACAGATAGGGGATTAGTGCCCACAAAGTTGTTACAGCTAGAATGAATACCGTAACACCCAAACCCACCAAAAATAAATGCAAAATACATCCATTTCAAAAATCAGATAAAAATTCACTTCGGACATTTCTAAGTAACAGTCGCCACTCCTTCCAATCTATGTAGGAGTAGAGCACACGTGGTTTAGTTTCAAAGAAATCGACGGCAACCAAATAAACTAATAAGATATTGTACTGATCTCCTATAGTACACAAAACAGGTCAGAATACAGTTGCAGAAGCAGGGAAAAAAGCACGCCAAATAAAAAAGAAGGCAAAATACGCAAGATATCCAAAGCTCAAATTTTAGCGCGAACTTCAATGCGACGTGCTTTCATTAGTTTTCACAACGAAACTCTGTCAGAAAATACAAAGAATTTATGGTCGTATGTGAAGTAAGCCAGTGGCAATCGTAGTCAATAAATTCACTACGCGATAACGACGATGATGTTATTGATGACAGTGCCACTAAAGCAGCATTATGAACGCGGTTTTCTGAAATTCCTTCACACAAAAAGACGAAGTAAAAATTCCAGAATTCGGATCAAGAACAACTGCCAACATGAGTAACATAGGAGTAAACAGCGGAGCAGCTTAAAACATGTAAGAAAGACAAGGCCTCCAGTCCAGATTGTTTAAAAGCCAGGCTCCTTTCAGAGTATGCTGATACAATAGCTCCATATTTACCAATCATATACAACCACTCGCTCGTAGAAAGATGGGTACCTAAAGAGTGGAAAATTTCCAAAGTCGTGCAAATACCCAAGAAAATAACAGCGAGTAATCCGAATATCACTAACGTCGATACGAAGTAGGATTTTCAAACATTTAGTGTGCTCGAACATCATGAATTAGCTCGAAGAAAACGATTTATTCACAAACAATCAACACAGGTTCAGAAAATATTGTTCTTGTGAAACACAAATACCTCTTATTCTTACAAAGTAATGAGGGCTTTTGACAGGGAATGTCTAATTGATTCCTTATCATTAGATTTCCTGAACGCATTTGACAACGTTCCTCACAAGCGACATCTAATCTAAATGCGTGCCTATCGAATATCGCCTCAGTTGTGTGACTGGATTCGCGGTTTCCCGTAAGAAAGGTCACAATTCGTAATAACTGACGGAAAGTCGTCGAGTAAAACAGAAGGCACATCTGGCATTCCCCAAGCAAGTGTTATAAGCCCTCTGCAATTCCTGACCTTCATAAATGATTCAGGAAACGATATGAGCAGCCCTCTTAGATTATTTTCAGATGATGCTGTGATGTGCCGTCTTGTAAAGTCATCAGGTGATCAAAAGGAATTGCAAAAGGATTTAGACAAGATATCTGTAAGGTGCAAAATGTTGCAATTGCCTCGAAATAAAGAAAAGTGTGAATTCGATAAATTTCGGTTACGTTACAAATAAACAAATCTAACGGCTGTAAACTCAACTAAACAGAAGAACTTAAATTGTTCCAATCATGTAGATAATGTTGCGGAGAAAATAAACCAAAGACAGCGGTTTATTTGCAGTATACTTACAAAATGTTATAGGTCTACTGAAGAGCCAACTTTCATTACACTTGACGCCCACTTCTGGAGTATTGCTTTGCAGTGGGGGATCCGCATCATACAGGATTGACGGAAGACGTTGAAAAAGTTAAAAGAACGACAGCTCGTTTTGTACTACCGCGAAGTGTTAGTGCACCAATCGGGGTGTCAGTCATTAAAATGAAGGCGTTTTTCGATGCGACAGGATCGTCCTACGAAATTTCAGTCACCAATTTTCTTCTCAGAATGCAAAAATATCTTGTTGGCGCCCACATAGAAAGAAATTATCATCATAACAAAAGAAGAGGAATCAAAGCTCGCACGGAAGGATTTCAGTGTTCGTTTTTCCCGTGAGTTGTTCGAGAATGGAAGGATAGGGAAGGTGGTTCGATGAACACCATGCCATGATCAATGTTAAAGGAGGCCATGCTGATTTCCGTAGAGAAGGTTGTTTTGTTACAGGTAGGTTAGCATGAACTCTGAATATCTACAGAGTGACCCATAAAGGTTGCTACCAACGTCGAGAAGTTGTAAGGGTGCTTTAAGGAACAAATCAGGGATAAGAATCCTTGTTCGGAAACGTCATCCAACGATATTACAGAGCGTCGAAGTCATGGGCGCCCGCGGTTGCCACTAGGCCACCGCTTCGGCAGGGAACGTGACTAGGTGCTGCGTAGAAAGGTCTTTGTGTCCTTTGAATACGAAGCTGTGTTGCCTCAGTGGACGAAGGTGTCAGGCACGAGTTTCCATCCGCAGTTTTTCTGCTGGAACCACTTAAACTCTCCAATGTTTTTTGGTATGTTGGAGAAAATAAACCAATGGATCCTTCATATAGGAACCTACACTCCTGGAAATTGAAATAAGAACACCGTGAATTCATTGTCCCAGGAAGGGGAAACTTTATCGACACATTCCTGGGGTCAGATACATCACATGATCGCACTGACAGAACCACAGGCACATAGACACAGGCAACAGAGCATGCACAATGTCGGCACTAGTACAGTGTATATCCACCTTTCGCAGCAATGCAGGCTGCTATTCTCCCATGGAGACGATCGTAGAGATGCTGGATGTAGTCCTGTGGAACGGCTTGCCATGCCATTTCCACCTGGCGCCTCAGTTGGACCAGCGTTCGTGCTGGACGCGCAGACCGCGTGAGACGACGCTTCATCTAGTCCCAAACATGCTCAATGGGGGACAGATCCGGAGATCTTGCTGGCCAGGGTAGTTGACTTACACCTTCTAGAGCACGTTGGGTGGCACGGGATACATGCGGACGTGCATTGTCCTGTTGGAACAGCAAGTTCCCTTGCCGATCTAGGAATGGTAGAACGATGGGTTCGATGACGGTTTGGATGTACCGTGCACTATTCAGTGTCCCCTCGACGATCACCAGTGGTGTACGGCCAGTGTAGGAGATCGCTCCCCACACCATGATGCCGGGTGTTGGCCCTGTGTGCCTCGGTCGTATGCAGTCCTGATTGTGGCGCTCACCTGCACGGCGCCAAACACGCATATGACCATCATTGGCACCAAGGCAGAAGCGACTCTCATCGCTGAAGACGACACGTCTCCATTCGTCCCTCCATTCACGCCTGTCGCGACACCACTGGAGGCGGGCTGCACGATGTTGGGGCGTGAGCGGAAGACGGCCTAACGGTGTGCGGGACCGTAGCCCAGCTTCATGGAGACGGTTGCGAATGGTCCTCGCCGATACCCCAGGAGCAACAGTGTCCCTAATTTGCTGGGAAGTGGCGGTGCGGTCCCCTACGGCACTGCGTAGGATCCTACGGTCTTGGCGTGCATCCGTGCGTCGCTGCGGTCCGGTCCCAGGTCGACGGGCACGTGCACCTTCCGCCGACCAATGGCGACAACATCGATGTACTGTGGAGACCTCACGCCCCACGTGTTGAGCAATTCGGCGGTACGTCCACCCGGCCTCCCGCATGCCCACTATACGCCCTCGCTCAAAGTCCGTCAACTGCACATACGGTTCACGTCCACGCTGTCACGGCATGCTACCAGTGTTAAAGACTGCGATGGAGCTCCGTATGCCACGGCAAACTGGCTGACACTGACGGCGGCGGTGCACAAATGCTGCGCAGCTAGCGCCATTTGACGGCCAACACCGCGGTTCCTGGTGTGTCCGTTGTGCCGTGCGTGTGATCATTGCTTGTACAGCCCTCTCGCAGTGTCCGGAGCAAGTATGGTGGGTCTGACACACCGGTGTCAATGTGTTCTTTTTTCCATTTCCAGGAGTGTAGCTGAAATGTTTGCACTCTTCATACTGTGATTTTTATGTGCTTTTGGTTATGGTCTTTCTTTAGGCAATGACTTTATATCGGAGTTTATTTGTTACTGTTTTGGCTTGATGGTAACAATTTTTTTGGAGTCCCAGTCCCTTAATCTGCTGTACTCTGATGCTCATCAGCAGGTTCAGTAGGAATTTCTGTGGGTTGGACTTCAGGCGCCTCAACCTAAGAAAAGAAGATTTTCAGTTTCAGTACTGTCCGTGAAAAGTACATGATCTGTAGGTTCCGCCGAAGGTAGATGATGTTTGTTATAGGCAAGGGTAGCAAAGGTCTACCCTACTCTCAATGTAATCATTCACTGTATTACAGACTGAAGCTGATTTGAAATATGCAGTCCTCAATATGTGAGATGCTCAATACGACAAGGTCGTCAAATTGCTCAGTCAACTCAGTTGACCTTGTCAGAAGTTGCTACCCTTATTTGGGCCCTCTTGGAGGATGATCTGCAGGATACAGGGAACCCTGTGTGGTAATCAGCCGGGCGATGAACTAATTTCTAACTTTTAACCATATTTAATAAACAACAATAGCGTACATGTGTACGTGAGCAATACACAACTTCAAAAATTAGTAAACAACTCTTGGAACTTAAACCCTTTAAAAAGCTGCCAATTAATGCGCAACGGCTCTTGCATTTATTTACTGAACTGACACAGGCAATAACAGTAAGATTACCTAAGGCAAATTGCCACCATTAGCCTTTCCTCAAATTGAAATCCACTACAGGAAATGGTAGTCAACAGAAGTCGGGAACTAGAACGTCAAAATGTCAAAGTGGTTTGGATATAGCAAGATAAAAGTAAATGGACACTAATCCCTGCAAGATGTTACGAAAATTTAAATACAGACGTCGGGCTCTAGTCCCTCCAAATATCAAGCAATTTTCACTACAGAAAAGATAAAGCGGTGCTGATTATTACTCGTAATAAAAAGGCCACAATGCCAACAGAAATTTACATCAGTTTCACCTTACCAAGAGACTGGTGTATTTTCCACAAACAAGCCTTTACACCGTTTGTATCTACCACCAGTGCAGTAAGCACTCGTCCACAACACTGGGAGGCCGAGAGGGCCGGAGGATGAGGGGGGGGGAGGTGCGCCTGGCGTTGGAAAGATCGCTCCTACCCGCAGCAAAAACAAAAGAAAAACACAACAGAGATTACGCATTTCAAAGGCAAGGTGTAACATAAAACCTACTTAACGAGCAATGTTTTTTTTCTTTTTTTTAAGGAAAATCTGTTTTTCATCTGGTACTGTTCGGTACAGGCAGAAGCATAAAAAGAACAGTGTCTGGCTCAACCAGGAGAGAGCATGTTGGGACACCTGTAAGTATGAGAATAATAATAGCCATCAAACAGCATTCGCTCTTCCAGGCATAGCTACAAAGAAACGAACTGTCAGTTGTTGTGGACTCTCAATAATGCTCGAACACAGGACTATATCACAGAGGTAAGTTCGCCGAGTAATACAATGGTCCTCGCCAAAATTCCTTCCAGAGCAGTCGTTGAAAAGTTCCACGAGCCACAAGTAACAGCTACGTGCGGCATCGTTACGCGTGCTCTCATTGGCCAGCAGATATTGGGGCTCAATTCTCGGCCCCTCCAGCATGTACTCTCTCCCGACCACAGTGTCGACCCAGACCTGTCTCGCTTCGCCGGTAGCTTCTTCTAGCGAGCGCAGTTCTCTCCCGCAGGCGATTAGCAGCAGTTCCACCTCACAACACTTAAAAGGTCTCGCTTTCAAGCGCACGCGCCTGCAACGTGCCAACGCGCCATGCGATTTTCACCAAGATATTTCAAAGGTCTAAAATTGATTATATAAGTATTACTAACAAGAATGAGAAATGAATTAATAGTGACTGCGAAACCCACATTATCTAATGCAGTAATGCATAGCAGAAACTAACCAAATACTGTACAATGATCAGCCAGAATTACCTAGTTGCCCGAATATTCACCTATGCACGAGTAACAGAGGCGACGGATCGTGTGATGGAAGCACTGAGGACTTGGAGGGAGCTCGCACTATAGCTGCACACACAAGTCACCTAACTGCCATAAATTCCGGGGATGGGGACGATGAGCTCTGACACATCACAGATCTGTTCGATCGGGCTCAGATCTGACGAAATAGGTGGCCAGCACATCAATTTGAAAGCGCCACTCTGTTCCTCGAATCACTCCCTCACACTCCTAGCCTTGAGACAGCGCGCATTATTTTTATGAAAAATGACACCGCCGTGGGGAAACACGACCGTCATGAGAGGGCGCACATGATCTGCAATCAGTGCACGACATTCCTTGGCCATCAAGGTGCCTTGCACGAACTGCACTACACTCATGGATGCCCACGAGAATGTTCCCCAGGGAATAACGGAGCCGCCGTCACCGTTTCGCAGTACCGGTGTAAAGGAGCTGTTCCCCTGGAAGACGATGGATTTGCGCCCTACCACCGGCATGATGAAGAAAGTATTGGGATTCATCTGACCGTGGAACGCTCTGCCACTGCACCAACGTCCAGTGCCGATTGTCATGTGCCCATTTCAGTCGTAGATGCCGATGTCGCGGTGTTAACATTGGCACATGCATGGGTCGTCGGTTGCCGAAGCCCATCGACCCGTCGTTAGAAGTATTTGGTGCGCTGTGTATTCAGACGCACACCGCCTGTCCTGTTCTAACAGTCTGCTCAGCCTGCGACACCTCTAAAGCGGTTCGGCCGCCCAACCTCAGATGTCTGTCTGTACATGGTTTCATCTTTTTGAAGACACTCATCATAGCACTCCTCGAACACCCAACAAGCTATGCAGTTTCCGGAATGCTCGTGCCGCGCCGAGCCTCTAGGCAGCACGATCACTGATGCTACATACTCCTTGCGTGCGTCTGACTAGCAGTGATTCCTCGCCACGCGACGCTACTATCGCCTGGACGGGTTTAAATCAATAGTAGGTTGGTGGTCGCAGTGTTCTGGCTGACCAGTGTACATTATCTGTTACTCTACGTCAAAGGTCTCAAAAACTATAACAACGTCAGGTAGTGTCCAAGGCAACCATCGAACGCGTCGTGAAGCTGTGGCGGCGGCCTCACTGGGCAAGTATTTAGTTTGTCACTATGTGAAGCGTTGGTAGTGTCCACATGCTGATTCTGAATGGAAGTATGACCTGAAACAACGTGATTAGTCGTCAACACTGGTTTTCAGTAATGAGAGTAATTTTTCAACTATCGTGGTGTATCTGATGAAATTCAATTACATTGTAGAACACTTGTCATATCATGAACAAAACTTCGAAATAGTTCACCAAAAATATTATTCCCTAACTTAGAAATATTGTCTGAAAAGAATAGAGATGAATACTTAGTTTTTCTCATACTCCAAAGCGAACTAGGTAATACAGTGGTTAAGATACCTGACTCTTATTCAGAAGGAGCGCTTTCCAGAACTCCACGGAGTTATCTTTTCACTAATTTTTCATACTTAAAGCAAATGCTGGAAACATGACCCGTGGTCTAGGGACCGCTTCTCTGACTAGTGGCTCAAATGGTTCGAATGGCTCTGAGCACTATGCGACATAACTTCTGAGGTCATCAGTCGCCTAGAATTTAGAACCAATTAAACCTAACTAACCTAAGGACATCACACACATCCATGCCCGAGGCAGGATTCGAACTTGCGACCGTAGCGGTCGCTCGGCTCCAGACTGTAGCGCCTAGAACCGCACGGCCACTCCGGCCGGCTCTCTGACCAGTAATAAAAACGTCCTGGATCACACATTCGATACCAGTGACTGATAAATTTTGAATAAAAATCATCAGAATTTGCGGCAGAAGACCCTACTATAAGGAGTCAACGTGCTGACAGAAGCTCGGGAAACTCTCCTGTCCTTTGTGTAAGAAATTGTCCTTAGAAGGTGCAAGAATCAGCAATGATCAAAGGCATGAGGATGCAGAAAGCAATGGAAACCATTGCATTAAAGACATGCAAAGTGTAGCCACAGGATACGAGCCCTGCGGTTGAAACAGTGTCGCTATGATCTCTCCAATAGCAACAGATTCTGGAACAGTCTCAAATTCGGATCTCCAGAAGCGAACTGCCAAGGGGGAAGTGTCCATGAGAAACAGGCTGAAGAATCAACATAAGTTTGACACGCACTTCGGGGCGAACCAACTTTCGCATGATGTATGGGTGCCAGTTGACAAAGATCAATGAAACTGGAACATTACACAGAAGCAACTGCTTTAGGATTGTGCTAAGTACGTGATGAGGCGAAAGAGATGAGACTTTTATTATAAGGTAATAATCGCACTGTAGTCACCGCGATTCATTGATGGTCCCGTGGACGTAACCAAAAGCGGTACATGGTTCTTAACAGGGCGTTTAGTCACCACTGACACAATGTTGATAAGTTCTTGTGGTAGGGCGTTTCACTCCTCCATCAGCGGGGTTGACAACTGTTGGATGGTTCTTGCTGCATGTGAACATGTTGCACTACATCTCTGCAACCCAAACCCAAACATGCTCGATCTGATTTAAGGTAGGGGAACGGGCAAGTCAAATGCTTCAAATGGCTCTGAGTAATATGGGACTTAACTTCTGAGGTCATCAGTCCCCTAGAACTTAGAACGACTTAAACCTAACTGACCTAAGGACATCACACACATCCATGCCCGAGGCAGGATTCGAACCTGCGACTGTAGCGGCCGCGCGGTTCCAGACTGTAGCGCCTAGAACCACTCGGCCACTCCGGCCGGCCGGGAAAGTCACCCCAATCGCCGAATATCCTCTCGTTACAAGAATTCTTCCAACTGCGCAGTCCGTTGCGGTCGCGCATTGTCATGTATAAAACTGAAGTCAGGGCCGAATGCACCCGTGAAAAGACGCACATGGGGAATGAGTACAGTGCCAGAATAACGTTGGCAGATGACTATACCATGTTCTAAGACCTGGAAGTCAGTACACCCTTGCAATATTATGCCTCATCACACCATAATGCTTGAACCACAAAAACTGATCGTGTTCGACACTGCTGGACGTATCCTCCTAGGGCGAAATGTGGAAACACGTAATGCGCCCACGAACATTGTCGAACATGATCATTTTGCTAGTCTGGTATTGCATTGTGAAATGTATAATTTTGCACGGGCATACAGAGCAAATCTTTGAAGACATAGACCCATCCGTCGCAGCGTGGAATGTCAGAAGTCTGGATGTAGTAGCGAAACTAGAAAATCTGAAAAGGGAAATTCATATATTCAGTCTAGATATAGTGGTGGTCAGTGAAGTAAAATGGAAAGAATACTAGGATTTCTGGTCGGATGAATACCAATAGCAGCAGAAAATGGGAGAGTGAGAGTAGGATTTGATATGTATAGGAAAGTAGGTCAGGGAGTGAGTTACTGCGAACAGCTCAGACAAGGAATTACTCACATCAGGAGTCGTCAGCAAACAGGCGCCAACAACAATAGTTCAGGTACATATGCCGACGTCACAAGCAAAGGATGAACAGGTAGATAAAGTGTATGAGGCTACTGAACGGGTAATTCAGCATGCAAAGGGAGATAATTATCTAATAACTGTGGGGGATTGGAACGCGGTTGTAGGTGAAGAAACAGAATACAGAGTTACGTAAAAATATAGGCTTGGTAGTAGGTATGAGAGTGGAGAGACGCTAATTGAGTTCTGTGATAAATTTCAGCTAGTAACAACGAATGCAAAGTTAAAGAATCACAAGGGTGGAAGTATACTTGTAAAAGGCCAGGAGATACAGGAACATTCCAGCTGGATTACATAATGGCCACACAGAGAATTCGAAATCAAATGTTGGATCGAAAGGCATACCCAGAGCAGATATAGACTCCGATCACAACTTAGTAATTATGAAGAGCAAGCTGAACTTAAGAGACTCGTCCGGAAGAACTACTGTACGAAGAAGTGTAATACTAAAGTGTTTGGAATTCTCTAAGGATACTGCGGTAATTAGTACCACAGCATATAATTCAGCTGAAGAGAGATGGACATCACTTAGAGGACTATCGCAGAAGTTGGACAACCAACGGAACAAGGAAGGTAACTTCATAGACATCTTGGGTGACAAAATAAACACTTTAACTTATCGACGAATTACGGAAGGACTAAAACATTCGCCGAAAGGCAAGAATATAATAATATCTTCATTTGGGAGTGAAATAAATAGGAAGTGCAGCATGGCAAAGGCAGCACAGTTGCAGAAAAAAAATCGAAGTAATTTAAAACGCAATGGTCGTCAGAACTACTGATTCAGTATTTAAAAAGGCCAAAAGAACTTCGGAGAAATTAAGAGCGAAGGCGTCGAGATTAAGAATGCAGCCAGAATTCTACTGTTAACCTCAGAGGAGACAGCGAATAGGCGGAATGAGTACATATAGGATCAGTTCGAGGCGGGAGACTTATCTGATAATGTGTTAGAAGAAGAAAAAAGAGACTATAGGAAAGAGATAGGATACGACATGGAAGACATGGGGGATTCAAAATTGGTGTCCGTGTTTAACACAACGTTGGAAGACTTGCGATGAAACAAAGCAGGGCGCATGGCTAACATTCTACAGGAATTTCTAAAATCATTGGGGAAAGTGGTAACGAAGCGACTATTGAAGTTGGTGTGTAGAATCTGTGAATCTGGAGGCATACCATCAGACTTTCGGGAAACCTTCGTCCACACAGTTCCGAAGATAGCAAGCGCCGTTAAGTGCGAAAACCATCGCACAATGAGGTTAAAAGGTTATGTATCGAAGTTCCTGACAATATTCAAAATTATGGAAGAGACGAGGATCTGTTAGATGACCATCAGTTGGCGTTTCGGAAAGGTAAGAGCACTGTAGAAGTAGCTCTGGCATCGCAACTGATACCTGATGCATTACTGTAAAAAAGTAAAACGATTTCATAGCACTTGTAGATAAAGAAGAAGACTTCGACAATGTAAAATAATGCAATAGATTCAAAATTTCGAGGAAAATAGAAGTAAACTATAGGAAAAGACGCGTAATATACAATACGTACAAGAACCACAATGGAAGAATAAGAATCGAAGACCAAGGACGAAGCACTTCGATTACAAAGGTTGTATGAGAGGGATGCAATATTTCGCCCCTGCTCGCCAGTCTATACATTGAAGGAGCAATGACGAAACATTTCCAAGAGTTATAGTAGAATTGAAGGTGAAAGGATATCAATGATTAGATTCCTCAGTAAAAATGAGAAGAATTACAGGAGGTGCTTAATGAAATGGACAGTCTAATCAGATCAGGTTATGGACAGAAAGAAAGCCTAAGAAAGATGAAAGAAATGTGGAGTAGGAGAAATGAGATTAGCAATAAATTTATCAAAACTGGAGACCAAGAAACAGACGAAGTTAAGGTAACCTGCTACATTGGAAGCATAATAACACGTGACGGACGAAGGAAGGAGGCCATAAAAAGCAGATCGGCACAGCCGAAAAGGGGATTTGTGACCAAGGGAAGTCCACTGGGATCAAAGATAGGTCATAATGTGATGAAGAAATTGATGAGAATGTATTTTAGGAGCATACCATTATAGGGTAGTTAATCACGGACCGTGGGAAACCCGGAAGAGAAGAGAATCGAAGCTTTTGAAGTGTGGTGCTATAAAAGGATGTTCAAAATCAGGTGGGCCGATAAGATAGACAGAGAAGACGTATTGTAAAGAATCGATGAGGCAAGGAAGATATGGAGAACTCAGACAAGAAGAAGGGGCAGTCTTAAAGACATTAGGGAATAACTTCCATGGTACTAGAGGGAATTGCTGAGTGTGAAAACTGTAAGGGAGGATAGAGGTTTGAATACGTCAAACAAATAACTGAGGACGTAGAATGCAAGTACTACTCTGAGATGAAGTGATTGGCACAAGAGAGGACTCCGTGGCGGGCCACATCAAATCAATCAAGAGACTGGCAGAGAAATGGAAAAACGGGTAAGTACCTTTAAGAACAAAACTCAAATATATTTTTTCTACCCTCTGTCAGTTGAACAAGTGCGTCGTGTTTAAGAAATTTTATGTCAACTAGATTTTTAATTCTTTTCTGTATGCTTAGTAACGTCAAACTTAAGTGTAATGACCAGAGTAATACTACTGGGAATTTTTGGTGCTAATGACGGAAGTACGAGAGTTACAAGAAGCAAAGGCAGTTCTAGTAGCAAAATTCATCTCAACAGCAGCGGATTGCATTTCCGTAAAACAGTCCACAGCCCAACACTTTATTTTCATTACCACAAAATTACAGATATCTTTACCGCAAAATATTAGATATCGCTATAACAAATATAAAGTGTGCAACAGCTTACCTTTAAAACGATCAAAACAGGACACTGATTGCCCCGGTGAAAGATCTGTACTGGAGGGGGATAGGCTAGAACTGATGTACAACTATTTTCACATACTGCAGCAACGATAATTCAAAAGACGATATTTGTGCCAGAATTCAGAAGCAACACGATGACTTTCTCGGTCACGTCTGATTTTTTTATTTGTTTATTTTCTTTTTCCAGTGATGTGTTTAGGTGAAGCACAGGTAAGTATCACTTTTCAGTTGCTTTAAGAGTTCGGTAAGGTCGTGGACAGATGGATAGGGATTGTAAAAAGTGTTGTTCTAAATGTCGACGAAACGACTCTGAAAAATTTGAAGTTCTGATATCATATGTTGGTATATTGGAACATAAATTAGGAGGAAATTTAGCATCTTTGCTTAAAAAGTTTTCAATTATATATCCTAGACAAAAATTTAACTGTTTTGGCAGCGAGTAATACTACAGAAATCTGCGAATTCATCCATGACTGTGCTCGGAGGTAGTAATCTTAAACCAAACATATATTTCAGAAACGTTCCGACTCCTGATTGAGGATTGGTATACTCAGAACGAAGTGCAACCTTCGTCTGTCTTTCGATACTATACCTGACCTAGATGAAAACTGCAGCCTTTAATGTTAACACTTGGAAACACTTTCTGAGGCACCGGATATACAGTATCTTGAAAACTTAATCTGATGTTTATGGCTGAAATTTGTTGAACATAAAGTACCAATATCGTTTCTCAGGAATTGGTACGCCGATACAGTTTTCGATAAGTTTAAAGAAAAAGCAACTTGGATATACCGCAAGCTAGTATACTATGTAACGCGTGAAGTTGATGAAAGTGTTTTAGTGAAACGTAAAATGTCCCTTCCGCTAATACAGTACGCACATTACTTCACAGAAATTGCAGATTTTGTTCACAAGTGAAAATTACTATGTTGTTTTCCAGATCCATAAAGTAGAACATTTCGTCTCGACTTGTTCGAATGTCTGATTTGTTTAACTACTCTAATGCCTCTTTCCAGTACGAGGACGACTGGGCATTTATTTCCTCATACTTGTAACTATTCATTAAATAACAAGAAGATGATATACGCACTTCTATATCAGTGTCGACACTTCGTTCCCACTACCTACGTAAAGCAGTAACATCAGTCTGCGTACCTTGCAATGAACCTTGCCTCCTCATAACTGTCGCTTGTTAACCGAGATGTTCGATGCCTACGAACTTTGGCCATACTTGTGTTAAGTTTCTTACTTAATTTATGTATTTCTCATATGGAGATATCTCTGAATATATTTGACCTCCCAAAAACTAATTTTCTGATAATATATTTTTTATTATTCATTTCGTAACATCCATCTTTTACTTTGAAAATTAACAACCGCCGTTATCAACTTAAACGATCTAAAAACAAATTTACATAATATTGTTATGCTTCCGTTTTCATGCAAAAATTTTTTATACTCATTTATAATTTTTCTAATTTTACCATCGATGATGAAATCGACCTTATAAAATAACAGGGAGCTACTGTTTTTCAAACTGCGAAAATCTGCAGACTTTGTCATCAACCGTTAAGTGTATAAATTTTCACGTAAATAATTATTTCCAGATAAAATTATATGAACTAAATATGAAAAACAGTTTCAGTTAAGACAGTCACATTAGTACCAATTTGTAGTACATCCGCTTCTACAAGGTACTGAAGTAGGATTCGTGATAGATATACGTAATATTTGGCGCCATGTGCATCAGATTAGGTTAAGTAGCTACTGAGATTGGTACATGTTGCTCTGTGTTCCATTAGGTTGTAGCTCAAGAAAGTTGCACAGTGTATATTTGAAATGTGGTAATCTAAGATATTTGTGAAGAACAAGCAAATAAAAGCAGAAAATAGTTAAAAGCAGCATAAAGTTCCAGCGACCTGTCACTTAAACAATCGTGGACAAAATCTTTTAATAGGTTACATAGGAGCAAAGAAGCGAGCCCGGACACTCAGGCCTGCTTTGCAAGATAATTACTATTTATCTGCAAATATAATCCTTCTGCTCTTACTAAATAAGATAAAAAAATTTCAGACCATCAAATAGCGACTGCATCTCAGTATTTTTTTCCCTTTTCTGTATGAACAATAAGTAAAGCATATGCATTATAACATGGAGATACCAACACACTGCCAAACACAACACACAGCCTTCTTTCTACCTTGTGAAGCTCCATGTACAGTAAGTTTTGCCTGTGGCCAAAGAGTCAACATAGATATTCGATCTAGCGTCATCAGCAAGCAGCGATAGTTACGAATGCGGGGTGAAACAGAATAAACGCGAAATTGCAAAACTTACGTACTATGTGATTAGGAATTTAATATAACGAATTTTCGCATTTGCTATCCAGCCTGCAGCACGGCCTGAAAAAAAAAAAAAAAAAAAAAAAAAAACCCTCTCTCTGGGGTTCAGACACCGAGATCCATCAGGACACTAAAGTTGCTGAGTTGTTTCTCGTTGAAGATGTTAATCTATATCCTGTTAAAGCATCCGATTTATTTACGTTTGTCCGCCTCCGTAGCTGAGTGCTCACCTCATATGACTCCCATGCAGTGGACGCGGGTTCACTTTCAGGGACTAGCAGCTCTTTGTCCTCACAGAAACGGACCGGGGTCCACTCAGTCTCGTAGTACCAACTGAGGGAATACTTGTCTGAAAGGTAGTGGCTGGGAGAGCGTTGAGCCCTTCCAATTGCATCCTACGCAATAATGCCGTGGAAAAGATGGCAGAAGGTCGGCATCGCTCCGTCCCCTGAGACGGATCACGTAATTAGTTAGTTTCTTCACGCATATTTCATTAATTATATTGTCTTTTTCCACTTAGTAAACTAATTTTGAACTCGTGTGGTCTGGAGACCGGTTACAAAGACAGCTGAGGGCACTGCAAAACCTTCCTACTGCGCCGAGCTTTTGTAGGTAAAAACGAACACGGGCGCCTAGCCAGCTGATCACATTTGTTAAGCCTCGTGTCCTCGTAATTCGTTGTAGCAAACACCGACCGCAGATAGAAGGGGGCCTCGGTCATTGCTGGAGTGCATAACGATAAATAGTAGTCAACCGAGGGCGCCGTAGCTCTTCGTATCGTTGGGAGCATCTTTCGGATGCACCTTTATTTGTTCGAATATGTTGTCACAGTCTACGAACAACGAGACGGCAGACATATGACAACGCGACCTCGATATCTGAGATTGACCTGTCGCCAATTTACTAATGGCCCTGCGCAGCAGTTCATTCGCTAAATTGTGCGTCGATGCCATTCGAGAAAATTGGACGTCACAGCTATCTCCTCTCACACTAACAGCTTCAACTCCCGCCAACCTGCCGAACATGCAGTCGTCTGTTAAGAACAGAAGATATCTTTATTGTACGTTTTGTGGGTCGAATGTAATAATTTCTCATTGAGTTATAATGTTTCAGGCTTTCCTTGATATGTTTTCTCATCTGTCTCTCTTTAGGAATATACAGGGTGTTACAAAAAGGTACGGCCAAACTTTCAGGAAACATTCCTCACACACAAAGAAAGAAAATATGTTATGTGGACATATGTCCAGAAACGCTTACTTTCCATGTTAGAGCTCATTTTATTACTTCTCTTCAAATCACATTACTCATGGAATGGAAACACACAGCAACAGAACGTACCAGCGTGACTTCAAACACTTTGTTACAGGAAATGTTCAAAATGTCCTCCATTAGCGAGGATACTTGCATCCACCCTCCGTCGCATGGAATCCCTGATGCGCTGATGCAGCCCTGTAGAATGGCGTATTGTATCACAGCCGTCCACAATACGAGCACGAAGAGTCTCTACATTTGGTACCGGGGTTGCGTAGACAAGAACTTTCAAATGCCCCCATAAATGAAAGTCAAGAGGGTTAAGGCCAGGAGAGCGTGGAGGCCATGGAATTGGTCTGCCTCTACCAATCCATCGGTAACCGAATCTGTTGTTGAGAAGCGTACGAACACTTCGACTGAAATGTGCAGGAACTCCATCGTGCATGAACCACATGTTGTGTCGTACTTGTAAAGGCACATGTTCTAACATCACAGGTAGAGTATCCCGTATGAAATCATGATAAAGTGCTCCATTGAACGTAGGTGGAAGAACATGGGGCCCAATCGAGACATCACCAACAATGCCTGCCCAAACGTTCACAGAATATCTGTGTTGATGACGTGATTGCACAATTGCAACATTACCTTCCTTCAATTGGGCCAACTAGCGGTGAATCGAGGAAGTACAGTACATACTGACGAAACTAAAATGAGCTCAAACTTGGAAATTAAACGTTGCCGGACACATGTCCACATAACATCTTTTCTTTATTTGTGTGTGAGGAATTTTTCCTGGAAGTCTGGCCGTACCTTTTTGTAACACCCTGTATACAAGTGAATTATTTAAGAGAACTTGCTAATGGAGAAAGGAGCACGATAGTTTCGTGACACTATAGCATGTAGACGATTAATTTTTTTGCTAGCTTTTGAGTAATTTTCCTTCTAACGTTGAAAAAACTGAGTTTTCTTTCCCCTGCAGTTTAAGTTAATTTAAATAAGTCATGTTGTCTACCACGATACAAAACTCTTGTGTCATCAGTTCCGGACAGGAAGCGAAACGTTTCAAAACGCTTTATTTTGACAACCAACATACCTTGTAATGCTCCAGAAAATCTGTGTACTCACTCTCCATTTCAACTAAAAATTCTGTAAATTGGCCATGATTAAGGGCTTTAGCCGTTTATGTGTGCGCTCGCTCGTAGCGTTTTATGGAAGCGCTGCACTCAAAGACCCGAAGAGCCATATGTGGCTTGCGGGTCGCGGTTAGCCGACCATTGGAATAGGTGATCAATAGCTCTCATAGGGCGGAAGGAACAAAGACTCTCTGTTAACACTAGTACAGAGAGACGAGAATTTTAAAAGCAGTTATTTGATTTGCTCTACAAGCAAATAGCTATGGCTGTGTTCAGCAATGCGTGGTTCATTTGCGCAGAGGTTGCTTCTTGTATTTGTGTTTAGTGATTGGCCATCTGTGCACGTGCTGGGAAGATATGGAGCATAAACGCTTCCTTCAGAAGGGCTACTTTATGGTACTCTCCATGTCCTTAGTAGTCAATGGAAACATGCTATTTTGGATAAGACGTAGTAGCGCAAGAGCTCTTATTTCACACTGGCACATTAACGTACGACGTACGCTGGATGCGGAGCGCGGGGCCCCTCCATCTTTGACGTCCGGCAGCTTTAAGCAAGATCAATGTGACCTTTTCTAATGGGGACAAGTAAAAGAATAACTTTTTGTCCCATTTTTGGTTTGCGACGGATCAGTTCAAAGCAGAATATCAGCAACGACGACTTCAGTGATGCAGAAATGTTATACGTAATGCACGCGCGCGTGTATGTGTGTGTGTGTGTGTGTGTGTGTGTGTGTGTGTGTGTGTGTGTGTGTGTGTGCTTAGTAGTCTAGGGGTTCCCTTTACTGCTGTTAGTGAATAGGTAATTACAAAAGGAAAAGAACCAGTATTATGTGAGAAGTTTGAATGTTTAATTTTCCCTCAATAAACATAAACTGTTAAAGCCAGGCAATTCTGTATGCAGATAGCATGAAAATGAAAATTCCTGGCAAATTAAAATTGTGTAGTAGATGGAAACCCGAACACTTACCCTTTGTCTTTCAGAATCTGTCTTGCATACCCTGTGAGACTAGCACCCATGGAATGAAGGAGAAAAAGCAAAGATTCTGTGTTCGAGTCCCGACTTGGAACACAGTTTTATTCTCCAAGGAAGTTGCAACACACCACACATTCCACTGCACAGTGAACCTTAATTCTGGAACCTATAAATTATCGAAAATCATCCATATTTAAGCGTAAAATACTTTAAATAGAGATCAAACCGCAGCTTTGCACGCCAGAAATAGTCTCGAAAGCCATTAAGGTTGTTGCAGGCCAGTTTGTGCTTAGAAATATTTGTTAAGCAAAAAAGTTCAATACGTTGCACCTATTCTGACTTCACTAGCACTGAAGTTAACCAATCAAGTCGTTGAGCACGCAATTTCAAACAGTTGCCAGAGACGGTGTCATCAAACATGTTCTTCGTTTGGTCTCCTAAAACCGAATAAGGGGACGATGCAAAAACTGGACATGGGATGGTGCTAAGCATCGAACCCAAGTCAAAGGCTGAGCAGTCTTGTGCGCTATTATCTGTTTATGAGAACAGCTAACAGTAATTGTTGAAAGGTTTCAGTGATGTTAGCCGCATTTGGATACTGAAATGAATCAGCGGTAACAAGTGAAAGTTTGTAACGGACCGGGACTCGAATCCCGATTTCTCATTTAAAGCGAGCGGTCACCGTCTCAGCCATCCTAGGACGCTTCGCATCCCACCCAAATGCCCAGCCTGTTACACATTACCGAGAGTGGGACAGTTACCCACGAACTCCTTGCTCGCAGTCCCTGATTCCCGTAAGAGATCGAGCCTGGTGGCATCCACACTGAAAGGATCTCTGGTCGTCACAGAGGTGGCAAAAGTTATGGAATACCTCCTAATATCGTGTAGAACGTTCTTTTGCGAGGCGTCGTGCAGCAAGTTGACGTGGCACGGACTCAAGTAGTTGCAAGTCCCCTCTAGAATACTAAGCCATGCTGCCTCCATAGCCATCCAAGAATGCGAAAGTGCTGTCAATGCAGGATTCTGCGCAAGAACTGACCTCTCGATTGTGTCCCATAAATGTGCGATGGGATTCATTCTGGCGATGTGGGTGGCCGAATCATTCCCTCGATGTTTCCAGATTGTTCTTCGAAGCAATCGCGAACAGTTGTGTCTGAGTGACATCGTTGTTTGGGAACATGGATCTCGGGAATGTAAATGGTCTCCAAGTACCCGAGCATATCCATTTCCATCAATGATCGATTCAGATGGACCGGAGGAGCGAGTCCATTCCATTTAAACACAGCCCTTACCAACATTGAGCTACCACCAGATTGCACAATGCCTTGTTAACAACTTGCGTCCGTGTTTTTGCGGTGTCTGTACCACACTCGAACTGTACGAAAACGCCGCTGCTTTCGGCCGTTATCTGAAGGCCACTGCGTTGTCCGTGGTGAGAGGTAATCCCTGAAATTTTATATTCTCGGCACAAACTTGACACTATGAACCTTGGGATACTGAATTACTTAACGATTTCTGAAATGTAATGGCCCATGCTTCTAGCTCCAGCTACCATCCCGCGTTCAAAGTCTCTTAATTCGCATCGTGCGGCCATAATCACGTCAGAAGCCTTTTCACATGACTCACTTGAGTACAAACGACAGCTCCGCCATTGTACTGCTCTCTTATACGACGTGTACGCAATACTCCCGTCATCCGTATATGTGCGAATCGTTGTCCCATAACGTTCGTCATCTCATTGTATGTGTCCCTAGTTACATCTGGTGGCCGTTAAAATTTTCGCGCGGAACTGCGTGATTGGGTGACTTCAACGCTAATTAACTCGGAAGCGGCATAGCGTTCGAATTTTTTTTCTAAGCAATTATTTCTGAAAACAGCCTACCCTGCAACACCCTTACACGCGTTTCAGACTGTTTCCGACCACCCTGTAGATGGAAAATGATTCACCAAACCAGTGAGTAACGTCTAACCCTTATTAGATGCGCATCTGAGGCATGTCCGCAGCTCGTGGTCGTGCGGTAGCGTTCTCGCTTCCCACGCCCGGGTTCCCGGGTTCGATTCCCGGCGGGGCCAGGGATTTTCTCTGCCTCGTGATGACTGGGTATTGTGTGACGTCCTTAGATTAGTTAGGTTTAAGTAGTTATAAGTTCTAGGGGACTGATGACCATAGATGTTAAGTCCCATAGCGCTCAGAGTCATTTGAACCATTTGAATCTGAGGCATGCGCTGCAGGCCCTGTTCCGCACGGCAGCCTCTCTCCTCCGTCACACTGGCGCCAAGGCCTAGACTGCCTCGTGGCGGCGCTTTTACTGGCGCCAGTCGCCGCCAAGTTTAAGGCGCCTATTATGTGCAGGTGCACTGGAATCGTGAGAACAGAGAGAGAGAGAGAGAGAGAGACAGAGAGAGAGAGAGAATGGGAGCGTAATCCTGCGCGCCCTATTTCCCTTAGAATCCTCCGAGAAGGCGTTCTTTCCCGTCTCCTCTGCACGATCACTCCGCCTACGAGAAACAAAATCTCGAGGAAATGTAGCTCGCTCCGGGGCATAAGCCTCCTCCACCGCCTGTGCTTCCGTCCCGGATTACATGGGCGGAATTCGCAAATAAACGTGAAGCACAACTGTTTTTCTTGCATCCGGATCTCAGCGGAGTTTCTTTTGTTTCTGAAATAAATAGAAGCGGGTGCAAAAAATTGATTACTTAAACATCGCCCTTTAAATAGTAAATGAAGGGTGAACCTGTCCAAGCAATCAAATCGAAAACTATTAAAAAGAAGTTAATAGATACCAATGGGGAGGAAAGGAAGGAGAAAGGCATTGTTTAATGTCCCGGCGTCGAAGTCATTAGGATTGGGAAAGGAATCGGACGAGTCTTTCTGACAGGAACCACCCTGTCAGTTCCCTTGATCGATTTAAGGAAACTATAGAAAACTTCATTCCGAAAGGGCGGGCGACCATTTGAAATGCATTCCGTAACGCTGTCCAAGCATTCAAATAGAAAATTTGTTAAAAACGTGGATCAGTAGAATAGGAAGGAAATGAAGAAGCAAGGTAGAGTTTATCATGTCGTCGTCAACGATGTCATTAGGATTGAGGAGGTAATCGTCGCAACTTTCTCAAAGGAACCAGTCCGTCATCTGCCTTAAACGATTTAAGGAAACTACAGAAATTTAACTGTGGAAGTCCGGAAGAAGATTTGAAACGACGTCCTCCCGAATACGAGACCAGGTCTTAATGGATTCGAAGGAGCAATGTAGCCGGAAACTTAACCGAACTAGACAAAGATTAGAATATATAAAACATATTCTCTTGGACGTAGGCCGTAGTAGTAAAGAAAGCACTGGGCGAAAACGGATCGTGCACTCGAATAAGAGTTGTCACTCCACGGACACTTACTTTCAATGAAGTTCTACGCTAACGATTTGTATGCTATATAAATACGTTTACAAACATTATGTTAAAACATATAACAACACTGGTTCTTATCACTACGTGAATGATGTGGCATCAAAGAAACTGTTGGTGTCAACCGCACACTATGCGTTGGTAATTCTCTTTAGTGCCTTTCCCCATTTTGACACTCAGTGCCAATTATCACGAGGAACGCATGTAAGCAAAAGCAAAATGTACGATAAGAGACATGCGACTAAGGTGATGAATATGGCAGTTATAAGACATTTACAGGCATATAATAGGTTTTCATAAATTGTTATGCTAGGCAGACAGCTCGCGGTTACTTTTTTGTTTCGTTTTCCGTATCACATGTCTGAAGCAGATTGTAACGGTATCATCGCTTACCTTCAACTGTAATAGATTGTACTGTTTCTCCTGGCTGAACATGAACGTGGAATGTATAGATTACATGTTTTTACGAAAAGTATTGTATGAATAACTTGTGAGTTTTACCAAGGAACAATATATTATGCTACAAGGTATGCCTATTCCATGGAATTGAGATTCTGTGTTTGAACTCTGACCTCTTTTGTCACGATTACTATTCTTCTGCTTGGCTTATGATCTGGACGCGAACAGTAAGAAGCGTTTAACGCAGGTTCATCTTGCTGTATCAGCCAATGTAAGTTATCAACAAAACTGAAAATAGAGTTGTTTGTGACTTAAAAATTGTGCCCGTGTTGAAATCATTTGTAATCCTAAACCTTTCTTGTCTAAAGTAGACATGGGCCTTAACAGAAATCCTTCATTGTTAGGCGGCATATTAAAAAAAAAACTAAGAACTTTCTTTTAGTTCATCGTCGAGACGTGCCGCCGGTTAGAAAACTAAACCTCTCTTTCAGATTCTACGAGCCTGGCGGTCGCTGCAAGTAATTTAATAAGATTCACTTTCAGATGTCCTCAAAGTTGCGAGATAACATCCCAGGTAGGAAGGTCTTCTCACAGGATTCTAGTTCTGGTGTAAGATTTTATTTGCAAAAGCTACGCCTGTTATCTTATATTTAGAATCAAGAGGATACCACGATTTTGAGTTACAGAATTTATTGTTGTACAGTGAACGGAGTGGTGAAATATTCTCTGGTGCTATAAGTACACGACTTTTAACTTGACGTCGACTAGGCGTATATTGAGGAATATCTGTGGTGTTTTAATAGTTAAACAAATGAGTATTTACAATTCCGTAAACCCTGATAACTGAGCTAGTTTACTGAGTGCTTATACGCGTCGCGCTAAATTAAACAACGTATTACACCGTTAATAATATTCCTACATTAGTTATTTCTCTTTTATGCTGAGCCATTACATTAATGTGTGTTTCTTTTTTATAAAAGTCACCGCTCATATTCATTCTGTAACATTACACTGATAGTAAAGAAAAAGGTCACAACTATTTTTATTTTATTACATTACACGATGCTCACGTTATACCTTTGCGAGAAATTTTTTAGAAAGTTGAACGTGAGATAACCTAATGGAAACAGAACAATCAAACTGGGATTCGTTTCAGAAACATTCCAGCAGAGTATAACTAACAGTAAACAAGTTGGTCAGGGAACAGACATTCTCCCAGCACAAAAGCAAGTTGTAACACTACGTATTAATATCGGTCGACAGCCTAATTAAGCTTCCTTGTGTGAAGCAATATAATAACGCAGAAGGCCGTGCTAATGCTAACCTAACCTTCCCTGACACACACATTAAACTCTTTCCTTATATCTGTTTACACTACAACACAGTCACGTAACCTTGCAGATAAAAGTGGAACACTACGAATGTAGCGTGTGGACACACAAAGTGAGAATGTGGGTCTCGCGGGAGACGCGCGCGAGATAGTCCCTGCAGTCGCACCATCCTCGGTGCTCTCGGTGGCTCAGATGGGTAGAGCGTTTGCCATGTAATCAGGAGATCCCGGGCTCGAGTTCCGGTCGGGCCACACATTTTTGCCGGCCGCGGTGGTCTAGTGGTTCTAGGCGCGCAGTCCGGAACCGCGCGACTGCTACGGTCGCAGGTTCGAATCCTGCCTCGGGCATGGATGTGTGTGATGTCCTTAGGTTAGTTAGGTTTAAGTAGTTCTAAGTTCTAGGGGACTGATGACCACAGATGTTGAGTCCCATAGTGCTCAGAGCCATTTGAACCATTTTGAACCACACATTTTTCACGTGTCCCTATTGGAACATATCAAGGCCCGTCAGCAGCTGAAGGTATTAATATAATTCTAATTTCGTTCTGGACCAAGTCATTTATACTACATTATATAACAATCATTTCAGTTGTTATTTAAATTCATAAGCACATTTTGAACACATCGTCCAAAAGTTCTCGTAACTGAAATATGTATACATGATCAAAGAATTTCCATTACAGATACAACACTCTACGTAAGCAGCACTACAAAATGACACAGAAATATCGCTACAAATACAAAATAAGTCGAAAGTAGGTGTTACAAGATATTTCACATATCTCCATAGTGACATGTTACTCATCTACGATCTCAAACTTAATTCCCTGACTGATTTGAAATAACGTTTATTTAAACGCACTGAGTTTATACCGTTAAGGGAACATAACTCAACCATGGACCACATGTCGGAAAAAACTAAGATGATTTACATTCTTGCTCGGTACTTATACCCAATAGATATTCTCTGTGATTCTGCCTCATTACTCACGCACTTGTAGAATACAAACTTCCCTCATACACTGAAAGAGAATGCATCTATACAGGGTGTATCTAGAATGAATGTAAAAAAAAATGAGAAGGTTTGAAGAGTTGTTGATAACAAGCAACCTTCAATAGCAACCCCTGTCAGCATCCCATAGCATTGGGCGTTAGGGATCGTTTAAGAGCCTCGAGTTTTTTTTTTTTTTTTTTTTTCAAGCATTTACTGGGGTGCTAACGCATTGCGTTTGTCAGTGGAAATGCCTGTTTGATACAATCTCGCTCACAGGACAGCACATGGTTCACCCTGCGTCCGTGTGTCAACAAACGGGACACTCTTGTGTTTGGTACTGTGCAGAGTGGACTGGAAATGGATTGTTTTTGTTGGGAGGAAAGGGCAGACATACACTATGCTTACGAGAAGGCAGATGGTAATGCTCCAGCTGCTTAATGGTTGTAAGTTCAGCGGTTTCCGAATTGTCGGGTGCCAGATCCACGCTAGTTCACCACCATCCATAAGTCTCTTACCGCCTTCAGAAAGTTCAGGCTCTTAGCCAAGAAGATTTCTCCGTCACATTGACTTCTGCCAGGGGTTTTGACAGGAGTGCGCCATACAACCTGAATTCCCACTCTTTGTTCGTTTTACAGATGAAGATTCGTATGCAAGGGAAGGTGTGTCACACCCAACACGAGTGGGCACGGGAAAATCTGCTCGCCTTCTTTGCTTGTTGTCACCAAAAGTGCTGCACTGTGAAAGTTACGGCTGCTTCGGTGGGCAATAATCTGAGAGGTTCATATATGCCCACGCGACGACTGATCGCGCGCATCTCGTGGTCGTGCGGTAGCGTTCTCACTTCCCACGCCCGGGTTCCCGGGTTCGATTCCCGGCGGGGTCAGGGATTTTCTCTGCCTCGTGATGGCTGGGTGTTGTGTGCTGTCCTTAGGTTAGTTAGGTTTAAGTAGTTCTAAGTTCTAGGGGACTGATGACCATAGATGTTAAGTCCCATAGTGTTCGGAGCCATTTTTTTGACGACTGATCGGAAACAGCCTCATAATCTTCTCAAGGGAAACACTGCCTGAGTTATTGGAACAGGTCCCATTCAACGGGCGACAGCGCATGTGGTACCAACAAGACGGTGCATCTGCGCAGTTCACTCATGCTGTACGAAATCATTTGGATATCATGTTATTGGTCAGCTACATGTATATCAGCCAGAACATACCTAATAGCCCGTATGTCCACCTTTGACACGGATAACATCGACGACGCGTCGTGGTGTGGATGCAATGAAGACTTGGTAGCTCACTGGAGGGAGTTGGCACCACATCTGCGCACACAAGTTACCTAATTTCCGTAAATTCCGGGGATGGGGGCGAAGACCTCTGCCGCCACGTTCAATGACATCTCATATGTGTTCGATCGGGTTCAGATCTGGCGTGTTGATGGGACAGCACATCAACTGGATCTCATCGCTGTGTTCCTCGAACCACTCCATTACACTCCTAGTCTTGTGACATGCGCATTATCTTGTTGAAAAATGTCACTGCCGTCGGGAAACAAGATCGTCATGAACAGGTGTACCTAGTCTGCAATCAGTATACGACAATCCGTGCCTTGCACGAGCTTTACTGGACTCATGGATGCACACATGAATGCTCCCCAGAGCATAATGGAGTCGCCGTCAACTTTTCTCCGTCCCGCAGTACAGGTGCCAAGGGCCTGTTCCGTTGTAAGACGATGGAATCGCGCCCTCCAATACATATGATGAAGAAGGTATGGTGTGATGACATACCATACAACGCTCTGCAACTGCACCAACGTCCAGTGCCGGTGTTCACGTGCTCATTTCAGTCGTGGTGTTGACATTGGCCCATGCATGGGTCGTTGGTTGCGGGGGCCCATCGTTGGGAGTGTTCGGTGCACTGTGTGCTCAGACACACTTGTACTCCGCCCACCTTTAAAGTCTGATGTTAGTTGTGCCACAGTTCGCCGCCTGTCCTGTTTCACCAGCCCGTCCAGCCTAAGACGTCCGACATCTGTAATAAGGGGTGGCCGCCAAACCCCACGACGTCTGGACGTGATTTCACTTATGTTTCCCGACGTGTTGAAGACATCACAGCACTCCACGAACAGACGACAAGTTTCCGAAATGGTCGTGCCGAGCTTCGAGACATCACAATGTGCTCTCGGTCAATCTCACATGGATCAAGTTCCTTCCCCATTCTAAACACGGACAGCTCGCTCACTAATACTGCATGCATCGTTCGTGTGTCTGAGTAGCAGGCATTCCTGGTCCGGTGACACTGTTATCGCGTCGACTGGTAGGTCGTTAGCCATATTGTTCTGGCTGACCAGTGTATATCTCTACTGAGAGAATTAGAGACATACCTAGCCCGTATTAGTAAATAGCGTCACCCTAAGTTGAGTAATTATGAATAATCTTTTTGCTGACCTCATTTAAACGTAGACCAGTTTAGTTTATTTACAATAATAAGCAAGTAAAATTATTTCTCCTATGATATTTAGGACCAGACAGCAATGAAACATAGCGTCATAATACTCAGTACGACCACAATTACATAGTTGACTTTCTGGGAGCCTCTGTCACGTAATGGTTCAACTCTCTCCCTCTCTCTCTCTCTCTCTCTCTGTCGCTTCTCCCCCCCCCCCCCCCCCCGCGCTCCCCACTTCTCTCTGTCTCTCTCTCTCTCTCGTCTCTACCTACCGCTACCGCTCAAGGAATTTGTTCCACTTACTACTTACAGTCTTTTACAGTACATAACTGCGGTAGTTTCCCCTCAGTGCATGAAATAATGTCGATCTCTCAATCCAGAGAACTAATTTAACGTCCAGTCAGCGCTATAGTATTTATCGACATCGTGTTACCTCTGTTTCTTTTCAATAAATAGATATATGTCTTGCTTTATTTCCTTTCCTTTCCAAAATATTTACTCTGAAGCATTTCTGTAACTCCGATAACATGTTTATTTATTTTAATTCACCAGATTCTACACGAAAAATATCGTCATACTAGACGTACTACTAATAAATTGCATCTATGAACTTTACTTTTGTTTTCGTTCAAGTAACTAACAGTAAACTGATAATATCTTCGAATCTACAACTTCTGTTTTCCAAACTTTTAAAGGATCGTTGCATTAGTTTTATTTTCTCCTTTTGAGCCGGTCTGCTATCAATATCCAAACACATCGAGGCTGCGTCTCCAGGCAATGCTTACGTCAGCGTCTCGCTAGGAGGCAGCGGTCTCGTGCTATGGGGTTATAAAGCATCGTACGCGGGCCGGCTTATCGTCCTGTCACCTCCAGCGAATGAAAGTGTTACTGAGTTTTGAGGAACATCGGGGGAGCTGTTCGCTTGTGGAGTTGACGCTGTGTGATCGACACAATAATATCTTGGATGGGAACTCGGTGACATAATTTATAGTACGTGTTTGCAGTTTCACCTGAAAGTAGAGTGGATTTCCAAGTTGCGTCTTCTGTCTAAACCGATTATTTGTGTGAAAGCTTGGTAGGGCATCCAGTTTCCCATCGTTATTACGAGCTCTTTAAGCAAAGTTGTCCGTAGCTCGTGGTCTTGCGGTAGCGTACGGGGTCTCGGGTTCGATTCCAGGCGGGGTCAGGGATTTTTCCTGCCTCGAGATGACTGGGTGTTGTTGTGTCAACTTCATCATCATCATCCATTCATCCCCATTACGGTCGGAGGAAGGCAATGGAAAACCACCTCCGCTAGGACCTTGCCTAGTACAGCGGTGCAGGTCTCCCGCGTCGTTCCCCTACGTTCCTCGAAGTATGGGACCTCGTCATCATCATCATATGCACTGTTGAATGTGCTGTATTTACTATCTAAAATTCAAGGTGCAACAACTACAGCATGTATCATTTGCTAATTTGACTAGATTCCGCGGTATTGCTTGTGGCTTTTCATTGTATGAAAAGAAGGAAGAAGGCGAAGCAATAAACGGCAAACTTTGAATTTTACTACACAGTTTGTATAATTTACGCCTCTGATCGATTTTATTTAATACTTTAATAGTTTTTGGGAGCATTTATGTTCAACTTCTACACTGCTAGTGGTATACTGTGTTGTAGGACTATTCACCGATCTCTTCAGTATTTAATTTTCCCTGAGTGCCGTTAAGAATTTTAATGACTCATTCTGGTGTTTATTGATGCAGTATTTTTAAATTTATGTAAGGTCAGGCACCTTCATTCTTGCTAAAAGTTTTTAAATATTTTAAATTATTTTAAAAGGGAGATACATTTTTATAGATTTGCTCTTGGATATGGTTAGGAATTCGTTTTTCTTAGAGGTTTTAGATAGCTTGTGATTTTTTCACTATAGGTGCTTTGTGACTTTTAAACCGTAATTGAAAGTTATTTTTTTATCTTTAGTATTTCTGTCAATTATTGGTAAAACCTCGTTTAAATCAACCATAGTCAAGGGTTAAATCTTTATCCAATGTGGATCTTCTGATTTAAGATATGTCCTAGCACCTTTTCTTGCTTTTCAAATTACATTATCGTAAACTTTTCAGTCATTTACCAAGGGCCTTTCATGTAAAAGGTTTCTATTGCTTATTAGATTGCAAGACATTTATTATAACTGCTTTCTATGTATGTTTTAGATCACTAAAGAGTATGATCCCCTCTGTGTAATAACTGATATCTGTTTGAGAACGGAACATCTTTGTAAAGCCAGGCGTGGTGGTTACTCTACAAAATCTGCAGAAAGTATTGCACCTACAAAGTAATTGTTATCTAATTCACTGTTTAAATCGTACATATTTTAAAGAAAAACTGTTCTTCATTTTTAATGGCTTTTACTGTTGTTACTCAAATTTCTAAGGCAGACGTTTCCTTTGAAATTACTTTATTTCTGAGTAGGTGCACTTGGTACCTTCCACAACCGAATTGAGTATATTATCTTCAGGTATGTTTGAGACAGTTCACTTTTCTTTACGGGCTCAGATTATTTTGGGGACTGTTCTGTTTTTCTTTAAATGACATTTATTAACTCTTTTTCTTTTACTTTACCTAAGCTTTACTAACTTTTCATAACTTCAGAAGCAGACGACAGTGGAAGAATGCGAGCAGCTCTGTGTCCCAAAGTACAACCTGAACCTACAAGTATGGGTAAAGAGATGTAAGGCTAAAGGTTAGGGCCCATGTACCATCATGTGTCATTTCCTGTTACTACCTTATTGACACAAATACCTTCGAAACAAGTAGGCTTTTGGCAAGCACAATTTAATTACAACACAAACTGAGTAAGATATCATATCTCAACAACAAGGCAATAAAAACAGGTAGGCCTTGATGAATAAAGAGTTTCGATTAGCAGAAACTATGATAGTTCTTAATTTAATTAAAGGGGAACTGGCTGGCCTTCAGTAATAGCAGATTCAGTTAAGTAAAATTTCCAAATAGTAGCCAAGCCTTCTGTAATAACAGCTTTATTTAAGTGAAATTTCCAACTAGAAAACAGGCAGGACTTCAATGATAACACCTTCAGTTAAGTAATATTACCAAATAAAAAACATTCAGGCTATCTTTAATAACAACTTCAGCTAAGTAAAATTACCAAATAGAAAACAGGCAGGCTTTTAATGATAAAAGTTTCAGTTAAGTAAGATTACCAAGTAGAGAACAGACAGGCCTCCAATGATAACGACTTCAGTTAAGTGAAATGACTAAACAGAAAGCAGACAGGTCTTCTTTAATAAAGGCTTCACTTAAGTAACCAAGAGTTTGAATTGCCTCCTCACAAGGGGTGCACCAGGTTTATACGCAAAACTTCACCAAGTAGGAACGCCAAGAAAGGTTAAAACGAGAGCATTGGCCTTCCAACGTAGTTTTCGCTGGGTATTGACTGGCGAAAGAAATATTAACACAGGAATTATGTGAAAGCATAACGTATCTCGAAAACGCCACCAGGCCGTATTACAAGAGAAAGGTACTTACCTGGTCTTCGAAGACCTTTGGGAGGGAGGTCGGCTAAAGCCTAACCATCTAAGTACTGCATGACGACGGTGGTTCCGGTCACAGCATAGAAGCAACACGGTGTCGCTCCGGCTCAGGAAAAACTGTCGGCTCACACAGTTTAAGACATCCCGTTAATAAGGCCAGTATCGACTCAGGAAAAGCAAACAACAGCCACGATTCAAGGAATAAGCTGGTGGTGAAATAGATCAGCTAAGAAATCACAATGATCGCAACAGAGTATAGGTATCAATATGAAAATAACAATTAACATCTCAGTATCCAAACTTCCAAAGGGGCCTAGAATTCATCACAGCCAAATGGCCTAAGCTCTCTCATTTGTGTGCCACGTTTCGGAGACGGCTGGCCAGGCTACGGACGAAGAGGGCACTCGAAGGAAGCCATGTCTTCAAATCGGCCCACAAATATGCCCAGCAACCACTCGCTAGACTCCGTGCCCAAGACGCTTTATATGGTGCTCGCCTCAGTCGCCGTTGGGACCTCTCACACCGTCCTCCTCTCTCCGTTACCATTCCCCAACACGCCACACCACAACACGCCCCGCTCCCCGTCAACAAACTAGAGCATAGATCTTAGTGGCGTCAAACCAGAGGGACATCACACGACAGATCGAGATAGAGGCGTCAGGAATCCGAAAAGCAACGCCAGCAATCACGCTACAGGTCAACAACGAATAAAAAAAATATAAAAGCAAAATAACCTAAGAGCCCCCACCTGTTTGGATCCTCGAGAGAAACAATTAAATTAAAATTGAGCCTTTTGATGCGTTGGTAAATCACGTTCCACTATCGTTTCCATATTTAGTAGTGACTTATCACTTCAAAGCTTGAAGAAATGATAATAATGTGACGCGCTTGCATGTATTGTTCCATTGGGCTCCTATTTACTGCTATAGGAAAACATTTTACGGGCAATTAACACTGTACGATGAAGGTATGGTTTCATTCCACAACTCTCTAGCGCCAGTCCACTCATATATTTTGTAAACCGAGCCACTACCGCTCAGTACCACCAATCAATCCCCTGCGCAGCAAGAGCACCACACTATTACTTCAGTGTCGGCCAGTCCTCCAAATAAACACTGCAAACAACCAGTTCTCTCAGAGTGGGCTAATTACGTAAAAATAAAAGCTTCCAGTTACCCCAGAGTTTGCTATACAAGAACACTAGTCAAAATAAATGAAACAATTCCGATCAATACCTGACCGTAGTCCGGCTCACGTATCATTAATAAATGCTTGGTCTCAGTATAATTTTCCCAGTGAAATGTTACTGTCACACTACAAATTATGAATGCCTTCTCTTTACATCAACATTTAGCCAAACATCTGTCTCTAGAAAGTCAATTATTAACCCTTTCAGATCTGAATCTTTTCTGGAAGAGAGAAGTTTTTCTTTATGTGGTAATGCTCTTAGGTGATTTTTTACTGATTTTATATGCAAGATTTATACAAAAATTTGTACCCGTTTTCAAAACATACTTTATATATTTGACTTCATTTTATCGACTAAAATAACTTATTACAAAGTATTCTCTATTGTAGCAAACAGTAAAATGATCATTCAATAGTTACCATGCAAAATAACGCTTACATCACACAGCGGAGCACAGCGAACCAACTGCACCCGTGTATTCTGGTCGTTACCTGCTGCTAAGCACTGCTACATTGAATTGCTTATATTTTCATAGTGATATCCAGCAGTTGTCAGAGACTTGCATATGATGAAAAGACTTAACATTCACAAATGTGTATCTTAGTTTTTTATTGGGTAAAAATACTTCAGTTGCAACTAAGACACTGTTAAAGTTAATGTACACAATTGTAGCCAGAGGATGTGAAAGGATTAATAATATGAACCAACTAGACAGTAATTCATCTACAGAAACTCACAGAGGCAGACGAATCGAATGGTCGTCACTCTTTGTAGTCTGCTTACCAAACCCGCAAATATAGTCCCAACAACATCAAATCAGTGATCGCTCTTACCTGTAAGTACCCCACACCCTATTACTACTGCAAGTGCCATTACTTCGCTTCCACTGGCTTCCCAACGGCTAACTGCGACTGTCTGCACGATACCTCCACTGTTAATTGATCATAAGACCCAAATTAAACTATTTTGGAACCACTTACGCAAGTAAACTTATAGCGCTACCTTTTACTTTTAACAAGTAAATCATTATCTCAGATGATCGTCGTATCTTCCTCTCGTGGCCAGCTTGCACCTTCTGTAGCATCTTCCCCGCCCGAACTCATATTCTTGTCGGTCACCGTTTCAGGCGTCGTCTTTGCAGCTCGATTCGCTATTGATGTAGGTCTTTGCTCCTGTATTGGTACACTACAGCACGTTTTGAACAATCATATTTAAGAAAATACTTATAATAACATACGATCAATAGTCAACACATGTCATCGTTAGTCCAGTTCCTGCGTCAGTAAGCTAAGACGACGAAACTACCATGATCGCAACTAAAACATATCAAATATTTCTTTGGCCCGTCACAAAGTGCTCTTCCGTCCATATTGACGTTTGCTGCGTCACAAACAGTGCACGTCTCGAGGGTCAGGAATGTGATTTAAAAAATGAAGAGATGCTCTATCCACTATTATGTGTCTATTTTCTATATGTCTTGTACTTTTCTGTAGTTGTGTTCTGAAAACCCGGAATCACCTGTGAAAACCGCTGCATTGTTTGCGTTTAAATACGGAAAGTGTGAGGTAGACATTTGTGAGCTGAATGTACTGTTGTCACCCACAGCTCTGTGTCAATACCTGATGTACTGCAAATCTGATATATTGTCTTTACAAGAAACATGAATACGAAAAACATTTGAGTTATAACAGAATCATTTTTGGCATCAAAGAAAAACGATGAAAATATTTGGCTTGTGTTTGTGTAGCATTATTTTTTGTAGCAAACACCCCTACAAACCCTGTCCAAGTTTGGATCATTCTGGTTAAGATTTTTGGGTTTGCAATTTTAGCCATTTTTAGTACAGACGACGTCGCAAATAGTAACTGAGGGCACCAAATATATTGTGATCCCTAATACGAATAGGCGATGTCAAGTATCAATTTTAAATTCAGTCGAGTGTTCAGGCTGCGCTTCTTGGAAGGAGGCGAAAGACACAATTTCCTGTCACTGACCAGGTCTAAGTGGAGATACTTTGCTGTTTCTTTCTTCTGACTTTCTTACTGCGTATCATATGGGTATCTGTGCTGGCCGGATAACTATAGTGCAGTGCAATCTGGTGTTTGGCATTGTGGATAAGCATGCTGAAAAAAAAAAAAGAGGAAAGGAGAACACTGGATGCGTGCATTTAATCATCAATTACGTCACAATAGCTGCTCGTGGCACGGGGAGAGCTATGGCACTTAATTTACACATTGGTGCATGGTCTAGTAGACATCAAAGGACGTCATCATCTGTTTACTATTGCCGTGCAAGTACTGACGACGAAAATTTCTTTCGCCACCACATTCCGAGGCACCTACGTTACAACCAAGCAGGATCGCTCTTCCATGCTGTTGCAACCTCCAACAAGTAGATGGACGGATGCGACTTACAAGTATGCAGCAACGGCAGGGTCGACAAAAGATGTGCAGTTTTTGCAGTCTATTGCGTTTTTATACGATTTCAGTAGGGGACAGTCAGGCAAAGTGACCATGGCGGGCAATTTGGCCATTGAGGTCCTGGGGGCTACAACGTGATGGCATGTTACTGGTAATGATTTAACTTATTCCACCTGGAGGGGACAGTCGCACCACGAAGTCCAACCTGTCTGCTGTGCTGCTTCTCAGAATTACAAAAATTTTCATGAGTTTTAGTTATCCTGATGTAAGGTACGTGAGCCGTTTGTCTGTTTCTTGTGGAGAGAAAATGTCAGTTATGTCCTTTTAATGAAAATGTGTTGAAGGTGTCATATATTGACTCCATAATCCTATTTTAATCATTGAAAGTTCGGTCCTGCTATTAGAGGGTATCTGTATTTTGTGCAAAACCGTCAATGCGGAAAAGTGGCCATCTCCGCGGTGGCTTCTGGCCATTTTGTGTAGGGGGAAACTTAAAAGCACTGGCTGAAAGAAAGCCTTCGCGGCCAAAGGCCTCCTTATAACAAGCGGCAAATAAAGAAAGAGAAGAAAAAGAAAGCAAATGGAGGAAAAGAGGATAACAGCCGAAGAGAAGAAAGGCAGTGGAAAGAAGATTGCGAAGAGCAAGATACTCAACCCTAGAAAAATATTTGTCAGCATAACAATGAAGACACAGATTGCATGTACTGCGAAGAAAGATTTTCAAATTTATGGCCGGAAGAACAGTGGATTTAGTACTAATTACGCTCCCTCTCAGCCCACGAAATTTATACAGGAGTTGAGGAACACAGTTTGACGTTCGTTTGTGAAAACTGTAATTCGAAACATGTTGCACAATAAAATACATTCAGTTCCCGTTTAAAACAGCTTTTGTGCTTACTTTGGAATTTAAAGCTAATAAAGCGTTGCCAACTAGCTCTGCAGATGATGAAGAAACTGAAGAAATGTATGATGAGATAAAAGAAATTATTCAGGTAGTGAAGGGAGACGAAAATTTAATAGTCATGGGTGACTGGAATTGGAGAGTAGGGAAAGGGAGAGAAGGAAACATAGTAGGTGAATATGGATTGGGGCTAAGAAATGAAAGAGGAAGCCGCGTGGAAGAGTTTTGCACAGAGCATAACTTAATCATAGCTAACACTTGGTTCAAGAATCATAAAAGAAGGTTGTATACATGGAAGAATCCTGGAGATACTAGAAGGTATCAGATAGATTATATAATGGTAAGACAGAGATTTAGGAACAAGGTTTTAAATTGTAAGACATTTCCAGGGGCAGATGTGGACTCTGACCACAAGCTATTGATTATGAGCTGTAGAGTAAAACTGAAGAAACTACAAAAAGTTGCTAGTTTAAGAAGATGGGACCTGGATAAACTGACTAAACCAGAGGTTGTACAGAGTTTCAGGGAGAGCATAAGGGAACAATTGACAGCAATGGGGGAAAGAAATACAGTAGAAGAAGAATGGGTAGCCCTGAGGGATGAAGTAGTGAAGGCAGCAGGGGATCAAGTAGATAAAAAGACGAGGGCTAGTAGAACTCCTGGGGTAACAGAAGAAATATTGACCTTAATTGATGAAAGGAGAAAGTACAAAAACGCAGCAAGTGAAGCAGGCAAAAAGGAATACAGACGTCTCAAAAATGAGATCGACGGGAAGTGCGGAATGGCTAAGCAGGGATGGCTAGAGGACATACGTAAGGATGTATAGGCTTATCTCACTAGGGGTAAGATAGATACTGCCTACAGGAAAATTAAAGAGACCTTTGGAGAAAAGAGAACCACTTGTATGAATATCAAGAGCTCAGATGGAAACCCAATTCTAAGCAAAGAAGGGAAAGCAGAAACTATCAGTTTAATAAGTCACAGCTGCAAAATACTAACGCGAATTCTTTACAGACGAATGGAAAAACTGGTAGAAGCCGACATCGGGGAAGATAAGTTTGGATTCCATAGAAATGTTGGAACACGTGAGGCAACCTTAAGACTTATCTTAGAAGGAAGATTAAGAAAAGGCAAACCTACGTTTCTAGTATTTGTAGAGTTAGAGAAAGCTTTTGACAATGTTGACTGGAATACTCTCTTTCAAATTATAAAGGTGGCAGGGGTAAAATGAAAGCAGCGAAAGGCTATTTACAATTTGTACAGAAGCCAGATGGCAATTTTAAGAGTCGAGGGGCATGAAAGGGAAGCAGTGGTTGGGAAGGGAGTGAGACATGGTTGTGGCCTCTCCCCGATGTTATTAAATCTGTATATTGTGCAAGCAGTAAAGGAAACAAAAGAAAAATTCGGAGTAGGTATTAAAATCCATGGAGAAGAAATAAAAACTTTGAGGTTCGCCGATGACATTGTAATTCTATCAGAGGCAGCAAAGGACTTGGGAGAGCAGTTGAACGGAATGGACAGTGTCTTGAAAGGACGATATAAGATGAACATCAACAAAAGCAAAACGAGGATAATGGAACGTAGTCGAATTAAGTCGGGCGATGCTGAAGGAATGATATTAGGAAATGAGACACTTAAAGTAGTAAAGGAGTTTTACTATTTGGGGAGCAAAATAACTGATGATAGGCGAAGTAGAGAGGATATAAAATGTAGACTGGCAATGTTAACATCAAGTATAGATTTAAGTGTCAGGAAGTCGTTTTTGAAAGTATTTGTATGGAGTGTAGCCATGTATGGAAGTGAAACATGGACGATAAATAGTTTGGACAAGAAGAGAATAGAAGGTTTCGAAATGTGGTGCTACAGAAGAATGCTGAAGATTAGATGGGTAGATCACATAACTAATGATGAACTATTGAATAGAATTGGAGAGAAGAGGAGTATGTGGCACAACTTGACAAAAAGAAGGGACCGGTTAGTAGGACATGTTCTGAGGCATCAAGGGATCACAAATTTAGCATTGGAGGGCAGCGCTGAGGGTAAAAATCGTAGAGGGAGACCAAGAGATGAATATACTAAGCAGATTCAGAAGGATGTGGGTTGCAGTAAGTACTGGGAGATGAAGAAACTTGCACAGGATAGGATAGCATGGAGAGCTGCATCAAACCAGTCTCAGGACTGAAGACCACAACAACGACAAAGGGTTGCCCGCTGAGAGGTCAATCAAAGTGGCCATTTTGTGACTTTGCGAAAACTGAATTGCTTAAAGTACTTAATTTGATCCAAAAGTAATCGAACTATTGACTGTTACACTTAAATAGCTGTGGGTTATAATCACTGATTTCTATGCATTACCGTCTATTACTGCTCAGCGTAAGAAACCGGAATAACTTATCCTGGGCACTATGCCAATTTCTCCCTTACATGATTTAATCAGTGAGTTTCTCTGGAACGTTTTCAATAGTTTCTCAGTCGTTCGTCCCAGGAGACCTATTCCATGAAAGTGTATAAGCTTAGAAGAAATAATTTCGGGAAATATTTCCTGGAGAACAGAACTCACCATTTCATTCTTAATGAACACGCGCCAAGAAAGTTTTGTAGGTCTATTACTTTTCATAATAGACATAAGTTACCCAGTGAGTCACGTCGTAAGTTCCATGAGACTTTTGGCGGATAATGTTGTTCCATAAGGGAAGGTCGCAACGCTAGGAAACTGGAGTTTGTTGTAAGTACACCTGCAAGGCATCCAGGGACCGACATTAACAAAAAGCACGTACATAAAGATATTGTGCATGAACAGGAAGATAGATCCATTATTGTACGAGAGCACGTCTGCAGAACAGTTTCTGGAAGCATTCTGGGAATGTACGTACCGAATGACAAAGTGCAACGTCCACACAAAATATATTGTATGGAAAGCAGATAAACTGAGATTCACTGAAAAAATCCTCTATAAGAGGAAAGAGGTAGCTTTCAAAACTGAATGTTAGTCTTATGGAATCCGTACCACATGGTATTGATAGAGAAGATACAAAGAAGAGCACAGCGTTTTGTTACATATTAGTACGGCCGAAATCGTGAGGCAGACATTCATTCATCTCCACTGGCAGACGCCACAAGAGAAGCGTCACAGTTTATTGTTAAAACTAGTGGAAAAACCAGTCGTGTTTATAGCTGTGCTTCCATGCTTGTACTATTCTGTATCTGGCCTTATTCTTAATGTTTATGGCGTCATATAACCTGACCTATGTGTCATGCAACGACATAATTTTATAGGTACATTCAGTGGCATATGTGGATATTGTCTGTAAAATATGTTGCGAATCGAGGTAATAGCAACGAAGTAAAAGACTACTGCGCGATGCAGTAGTTTTCCAAGCATCTTGCTGTTTATGTCTCCATATTTCATGATCTATGTCTCGTACAATTATATGATTTTCTGCTTACATTCAGTGGTGTATGTGCATACCGTCTGCAAAATGTGCTGCGAATACAGTTAGTAGTAAAGAAGTAATAAATGAAAACGTCATGCCTATGCGGTACTTTTACTGCATAAATAGCGAAAAAGTAGTAAGCGATAAACGTTTTCACCTTCATCGTTTTGCAGTGGTTGTCTGCGAGGAAAAATTTCACAAAGGTTCGAAATTCTGTGTTAAGTTTTTTGCAAGTCGCTAAGAGCTCTCATCCTCAAATACTGGCTGAACGAAGTCTGGGAATACACGCGTTGCGTGCTATATTGCTTTCCTATCACCACTCCCACCTCTTTCACAGGTAGGCGGTTCTTACCACCTCAGTGGTTGTCACCTGACAGTAGGTATATGTGTGCCAAGTTTGGATGAAATAGGTCCAGTGTTTAGGAGGAGATGTGGAACATAGCACACACACACACACACACACACACACACACACACACACACACACACACATACAGATACAGATACAGATATCCATCTTTGTATTACGTATGGATTCTGTGAGACAAGAAGAGGCAGGGAATATATTGCTTACTCCCACTAATATCTCGCTAAAAGATAATTGAGATAAAGTTTGAGAAATTCGAGTTAACACTCAGGTTCACTGTCAAGTGTTACACGCGCAAACTTCGTGACACTGGAACAGCAAACGCTAGAAGTGAAAGTAGAACTCACTATAGCCACCAATACAGTGTATAGCTAGAGATTCAGTATCCCTTTTATTATGACGTGTGCAGTTGGTAGCCTGAGGAAAATGCTACACTGCGATGGATACATGGAAGACTTCCAATGACGCGCAAGGTACGGTTTCTGCCGCATCAGTATGATCTGCGGTCAGCCGTGACGCCAACTCAATAGCGTAGCCGCCGGGGAAGACAGTTTCAATGAAGTGGATGGTGGCAGGGCGTAGCGGAGATAGTGCCCGCCTTAAAGCTGGCAATAAAGAAGGTAAGCCGGCGGCGACACGGGACAAAGCGAGCTGGCGCGCGCCGCGCACCCCGAGCGGCACAATTCAATTTGTATTCCACTCGCTGATTTAATCTGGCGCGTCTTCCGTGGCTAATTCAGTTTATGGCGCCAGAAATATGGCTCAGCTTACCGTGGCCGGCGCGCTGCGGCGCTCCGCCTCTGCTCTCGGTTACACCGGCCGCGCTCCAGGTAACGTAATTGTTGCCGCCTGCCGGGCCGCCTGCCAAGTAGGCAGCCCACAGCGCTTGCTTGCCTTCTGGGAATCTACACCTACAGGGTGCGGGCCGTTCGCTGCCGGCATCTGTCTCCCAGCTATCTCTGCTTCATCTTTCCTGACGGGGATCCTGGACTCTCTTCTGGTGGTGGTCACAGTTTGTTCGTGATTTATAGTTATTTTCGAAATATATATCGTATTTGGCGTCTCTGTTGGGGAGGGGGGGGGATGGATATTGGGCTAAATAAGAGCCGCCTAAAGCCATCCACAATTTTTTGCTGCTGTTTGAAAGTGTATGTTGCAGGCTTATAGTTATAACATTTCGTTGTAACTGGATTTAAAAGTTTCTTACTTTAGTTGCTAAGTATTAACGTTTTCGATCAAGTTTTCCACATGCTCAGCAATACCTCCAATGGTGGTTTCCAAGTCTGAAATCTCGTTAGTTTTTGTTCTAGATTAACTCGCAACTCGTTGGTCACGTGACTTGCAATCTCGGTTTTTACTGCTCATTCTGATTTTTTACCTGGTCAGTTACTTGCGCAACCTGATTAGCTATGCTATCTTGCTGCTGTTCCGTGGTACCATGTCGTCAGTGATAGTCTCTAGTTTTTTGCAAAATTAACGTAATAAGATCTGTTGCAACGCTACCAGGTTCTGCAATAGTCTCGTCTGTAGCCGGTGACTTAATTTCACTCACCGGAGATACAATGTCATTTAAATTTTCAGTGGTGAATTCACTCTCCGGCTCTTGATCGAACTCACTTCCTGGATGTGAAGAAGCCATTATTCTGAACTGCTGTCAATCACAATATTAACGTACAAAACAGTTTGTCGAAATTATTACTTATCGTAATCCAGCTAACATGTATACCGTTTACACATGGTATTTTCCCGCACCGCATACGCGCACATAAACAAACTGTCTTTGATCTTAAAACAATTGCAAGTCAATATGTTAAGCTACACAGCTATGTATTTCTGCCCTCTTATTGCTCTTCTACAAAACGTAAAATATTGAATAATAGTTACAAGCTTTACAAATGACTTTTTTAAAATTTTAAGTTAGAAGCCTCAAACAAAAAAAATTTACAGCTATAGAAAAGCACAACCAGGTGGAATGAGTAATACACTGTCTTAGCTCGTGTTGTACACATTGTCTTCGCAAAAATTTATCAATTTCTATTTGTCTTTCTTTCATGCCATTTACCTTGATTGTTTTTAAAATGCGTTTTCACCGTTTCAAAACTCACTGAGCAGATTAAAACCCCACTTACGTACCATTGGCAGACATGAAAAAACAAGCAGACATTCACGGAACACACTTGTTTTGAAATAAAATAACATATTAATGATCTGCTTTAACGGTGCTACGAGCAACCGCCAGTTTAACTCTCCAAAGCCTGACAGTTGAATTTATGAGTAACTGAAAATTCTAAATATGCACGAAATATTGATTGTTAGTGAAGTAAATAGCTGGGATTAGTATTTTCGCGTCCGATTCGCACCGGGCAATCTGTCTTTTTAATTGGTTCAAAAATGGTTCAAATGGCTCTGAGCACTATGCGACTTAACTTCTGAGGTCATCAGTCGCCTAGAACTTAGAATAATTAAACCTAACTAACCTAAGGAAATCACACACATCCATGCCCGAGGCAGGATTCGAACCTGCGACCGTAGCGGCTGCTCGGTTCCAGACTGTAGCGCCTAGAACCGCACGGCTACTCCGGCCGGCTGTATCTTTTCAATTAAGTGACATTCACGTTGTAAGCAATTACTATAGTTCGTAGTTATCTCGCCGATACGGCTGCAATGGCGGCTAATCAGATATCGCTCAAGACGGCTACTCGCGTTCATACAACACGAGTCACCCATATTTCCACGTGATAACCTGTCAATAACTGATTAGAGAAATTAGTGGTGATAAATAATGAGACATGAACGAATGCTCGAATAAAAATAAGTGATTATTCTCACTTACATGAGCTTAAAACGATATATGCATCTTAACAGATCAAGGCCAGGAGTTGGAAAGTTAACGAGGGAAATAATGTCAGGCAAATGATAGAGATTACTTCACAAAGATATTGTAATTTCAGTTTTACATAAAATATTATTTTCTTTACCAAGTGCACACTCAGTTCGTTATGCTTAGAAATGAAAAAGTTTTGCCAGCACAGAAAAAAAAAATGCTAATATGTAATTATAAAGTACGATATCTGTCAGTCAGTCACATTAACACCTTAAGCCTCCAAGTTGTTGACAAAAATAAAATACACCAGAATAAAAGAGAAAAGCGAGGGACTCTTAGATGAGGATCAGTTTGGCTTTGAGAAGGGTAAAAGCACTGGAGAAATAATTCTGAAGTTGCGCTTGATAATGGAAGCAAGACTAACAAAACACGTTACTAGAATTTGTCGACCCATAGAAAACACAGACAACTTAAAATGGTATATGATCTAACTTCCCATAGCAATAAGTACTGTATAAGCTGTAGGGAATAGGCGCGTATAACGCATTTTGTACAGCAACCAAGAGGGAACAATAAGAATGAAAGGATTAGAAACGATATGAAACACGTACAATCAGGGATGCAGTTGTTCGTTTCTTCTGCTCAACCTTCACATAGAACAAGCAATGATGGAAATAAAAGGAAGGTTCAGGAGTCGGATTTAAATTCAGGCTGAAAGTACATCAGTGACAAAATTCACTGATGACATTGTTCTCCTCAATGGATGTGACAAGGAACTATAGGACCTAGTAAACGGAATGAACAGTCTAACGAGCACACACTATGGGTTGGCAGTAAATCGAACAAAAACGAAACTAATAAGGACAGAAGACATGAGATCAGCGAGAAACTTAACATCAAAATTAGGGACGACAAAGTTAATGAAGTAAAGCAATTGAAGCAAAATAACACTGGACCGAAGGAGCAAGGTGAACACAGAAAGCAGACTTGCACAGGCAAACGTTTCGTTCCTGCTGGAAGGAATCTTCTGGTATCAAAAACCCGTCTTAATCTGAGGAAGACATTTCTGGAAGAGTATGTTTGGACAGTATCATCGTATGGGAATGTATCATGCATCGTGGAAAAGGTGAATGAAAAAATCGGAGCGTTTGGGATGTGGGATACAGAAGTATGTTGGAAATTTGGTGGACTCATAAGTTGATAAAAGAGGTGATTGTCTACAAACTCTGTGAGGAAAGGAATAGAAGAGGAACACTGAAAAGGAGAACCTGATGATAGGACAGTTGTTCAAGACATCAGGGTGTATCATGCATTGTGCTTGGAGGGCTGTGGAGGGTACAGCAACAGGAAAAGACAGCGACTGGGATATGTTTAACAGACTTTGAGGAAATTGGGTGCAAGTGATACTGTGAGTGAAGCGTTTGGCAGAGCAGATGGATTTGTGGCGTGTGCCATCAAACCAGCCAGCAGAAGCCGGAAGAAAAAAAAACATCAAAGCAATTGAAATTAAGAGAAATAAATCATTTCAAAAGTACTAATCACAAATGGCAGATATACGTGTGGAATGTACCTGATTTGAGAACTTTTGTGGCAACAAAATTTCACTACTTTGGCAGCGACGACAAACTGAAGTGTCTGCCCAATACTCTTAGCATTTCACCCAGCACTAAGATCGTGAATGCAGGTCAGCAGACTGTTGCTGTGCAAGCGTGTGAATGAAAAGAATTCAGTTTGTTTTGGTCGTTTGAAAATATCACACTTTCTGTTGCTGTTCCCTAAGTAGATCATTCTCGTCTTGCATTACTCAACTTTCTTAGACTCACGAACTGTCTCGCATTTGTTGTTACCTTACTGGAATTTGTTTCTGTACTCAGTCAGGCAGCAAGCACACCCACGTGCGCTAACCTTCAGGTAAGCAACCAAAAGCGTAAAGTTTATATAGAATACCTACTGTCATTTGCGACTGTAATAAAAGTTATATTCAGACTGTACCCAACTTGATGTATTTTTAATCATCATCCCTACTCATGGCAACAGTGCGGTTTTTCTTATAGATCCGTTCGCCAAAATCGTAAACAGCACTCATATTTTAAATTACTACTACTAAACAGTACTGAATTACTATTACTACACACGTGTTTTGGTGTCCACTTCTAACGTTCTTCTACAAAGAGCTTTTTGATTTTAGTAACATTCAATACACTGACAGGGAATATACGTTTGTTTTAATGTTGTGTAGAACCACTTACACCTCATGTGTTAATTTGATGTGGTACGGAAGCGACGGTATTTTATTTTGTGTTTTTGGTTATAGAAGCCTCTTCGTGTGTGTGTTACTACACCGTGTAATAGAATTAAAGGAACTCTTTTTAGAAACCCTGTAAATGCCTCTAATTGCATCTCTTTGAAATTTGTCTCATAGTTGCCGGCAACTTTCCTCTGTAAAGATGCCCTGCGGCGTCACTATCAGACCTGGTGACGCGTAAGACAGCAAGGTGTCGGCACATGCAATAACAAGCCTAAAGCTCGGAAATTCATGTAAGCTACAAAATGGGTCAATGATATCATATTGGCAACAAACTGCACGACAGTTTTGCTCAAGGCCATCGTGGATGTATCCCACGGTGAGAAGGTCGTCGTCACAGCCCTTCTTTTGACGTATCTGCGATGGAGGGGAGAACTGCGACACGCAGCGTTGAAATCACGCTGAGGAAAAAGTTTGACACATCTCGCCGCTCACAATCGACACCGGTTGTGGCATAAAGAGCGTCAATGACCACACTTCTTTCCCTGGGACGTTGATTCCCACATATTTTTCCGCTGAACCGACAATTCGTTGTGCGATAGGCTGCAGGAAGATGTTATTTACAACCTTGGACGCCGCTGATACTCTTGGGCATTTCTACCCTTCTCTAAGGACATCATGGGGCTCCATCCCCACTAAACGTGATAGTACCCCTCTCGAGTCCAGCGCGGTCACAAATTTTTCTCTTGTGTACAGGTTGGAACCACTACGGAGCATTCAAAAGCATTAGACGAAATTTGAAGGTGATCCGAAGCAGCAAAGGGTACTTATGCTTTTTCAACCCTCCTCTTTTCCACCCTCCGCGGAGCTATCACCCGGGGTGCAACAGTAACATGTGCGTAAATAAAACGCCGAGGGATCCCTTCGAGATCCACCAGTTCGGCAACATCCTCAGTGCCACTGATGCACCTTTGCAGAATTTGGCAAGAACGAAGACAAGCGTGTGTGGATGGGGCATTAGCTTGCTGAAATGTAAGTCAGGGATAGAACGTGATGAAGGACAACAAATCACTGTGTGGTAAGGGTAGCGCTAGCAGTATCCCTTTGGGTGCCATCCATGGCACCCTTACAGCACAACGGTACATTGACGATATTCTACGCCCCGTCTTGTTGCTATTGATGGCAAGCCACCCTGGGCCTATATTTCAGCAAGACAATGGCCGCTCGCACACGGCGAGAATTCATACTGCTTGTCTTCATGCCTACCGAATCCTATCTTGGCTAATGAGGTCAACGGATCTCTCACCAGTTAAGAACATTTGGAGTATTATGGGAAGGGCCCTCCGATCAGATCGTGATTTTGACAAGCTAATTCACTAGTTGGACAGAACTTGGCACGGTATCCCTCAGGAGGACATCCAACAAATCTCTCAATCAATGCCAAGCTGAAAAACTGCCTGCATGAGGGCCACGGTGGACTAGTGCATTACTGACTGGCTCAATTTGTAAAGCTCTGTATGCTGAATAAATCATCCAATTTTTTTGAATTTGTAATCATTTGTTTGTCTGTACATGTACATCATATCTAAGATTTCGGTTGCACTCGAATTTTTCCTTCGTGATGGATCGCATTTTTTTTCTCTTTCGTCTCAGAACATATTTCCTAACATCGAAGAAAGATGAGCGCTGGTGGGATATCTATCCAACCAGGAGGCTAACTCATTTTATATCCTGTCAGGCACCATATCCAACGTACATGAAGAGGATTAAAAAACCAAACAGTTGCATTTGTGACTGTGGACCTCTTTGATCGGCATGGAATATTAATATGGTGCGTGCCTTGCACAGATATTTAACACATAAAAAGCGGCGTCGTTGAAAAACAATAGGATACAGCTGAAAATCAAAGAAACTTGGAGCGATCACAATGGACGACAGAACACTAACACGAGAGCATAGAATTAATCTGTGGGTGTATACAGAATGTCACTCGAATGTACTGTAATAGTAGTGATAGATAAATGATTTGAACACTATAAAAAGACCAAAAGTGCTTTAATTTACGAATCAGTTTGTATGGCTAATACGTGGGTAATTCAGTTATTATCCGCAAATAAGTTATAAAATTTTATTGTAATCAAATAGGAAACTTACAAGAACATCATTTTTCGACGTAGTCTCCTTGTGTTTCAACGCACTTGGCCCATCGCTGTACAAGCTTCCTGATGCCTTCATAAAAGGTTCTCGGTTGAGCTGTGAGCTTCATCCGAGTCAAATCGACGGCCCCTTAATGCCTGTTTGCGTGGACTAAACAAGTGATAGTCAGAAGGGACAAGATCGGACACGATATGCAGAATGATCCAGTACTTCAAATTTGAGTTTCTGGAGCGTTTCAGCAGTGTGGGCAGCAGTACGCGGACGGGCATTATCGTGTAACAACACAACACCTTTTGACAGCAATCCTCGGCGTTTGGTTCGAATTGCAGGCTTCAGCCTGGCAGTAAGCATCTCACTGCAACGTACACTGTTTATTGTTCTGACTCTTTGTTCATAATGTTACAATACTGGGCCCAGTGCGTCCCGAAAATCCGTAAACTTTAGTTTTTCTGCGGACGGTTGGGTCTTGAACTTTCCTTGGACGGCGAATTTGGATGTTTCCATTCCATACTCTGCTGTTTACTCTCCGGCCCGTAATTATGGATTCATGTTTCGTCACCAGTAATGGTGGCGTCGAAGAAGTTGTTCCCTTCGTTACTATAGCGATCCGAATGTTTTTTGCATATGTCCAAGCACGTTTGTTTATGTAACTGTGTGAGTTGTTTTGGGACCCATCTTGCACAAACTTTATGAAACCCAAGTCTGTTGGGGGTTGATTTCGTAGGCAGAACGGCGACTAATTTGCAAACGATGTGCCACTTCGTCAATATTAATCGTCTGTCTAAGAGAATCATTTCACGTGAACGCTCAATCGTTTCTTCATCTGTGGCGGTAAACGATCGTCCGGCTCCTTCATCGTGCGTAACACTTGTGCGACCATCCGGAAGTTTTTATTCCAGTCGTAGACATTCCGTTGTGGCGAAACACTGTTCCCGTACTGTACCGAAAGTCTTCGATGAATTTCGGCCTTCCAACCACAAAAAACGGATCACTGAACGTTGCTCTTCTTTGGTGCAAATAGACAGCGGAGCAGCCATGATTAACAGCACGGCACCGATAACAAAACTAACCTAGCAACTTGAAAACTACGAAGGCATAACAAGAAATAAACAAAGCATGCATCATCAACATAAAACGACAGTACTACCAAAATAAACAAAAATATATGTAAATTGCGGATAATAATTGACTTGCCTTCGTAGAAATCTATTGAGGCTGTCAGGAGTGTGGATAAACAGAGAGCGCTTCTCTTGTCTGACACTCCACCCAAGCCCCAAGAAACAAATTGTTGTAATAATCTTCAAAATTGTTGAATTCGCCTAAAAGGTAGATTTACGTAGCATCACATTGAGAAAGCAGCGCTGACGGCGAACACATTTCTCCTAACAAGAAACCAGTTAGTTGATACCGTCACTGTAGAACTGATGACTTTGTTGACGAAGCCACAACGTCATTTCTGCTTGCACCGCTTCGTCACTATCAAAATGAAGCCCTCCAATGTGTTCTTTGAGTTTTGGAAACAGATAAAACTCCGATGGGTGACAGTGAACGCATGGTGTCCTACTGTTGCAAATGTCGCAGCGCTCGTGCGTAGTTTCGCATTGTTATGCTGAAGTGTAGGATGCTCTGTATGTTGACGAGCTCTATGAATTCGTCCTTTCAGTTTTATGAGGGTCTCTCGAGCACCGAAATTATTACGTTACACACCGCCACGTTGCACGCTACAGTTCGAAGCCCAGTAGCGGCAGAGGGCTACAACTTTCGCCGCCGAAGAGAGAGAATATACCGAGTAATATGAGTGACGTGTTACACCTCAACCGATAGTGAAAACAGAGTAAAAAATTCGGAGGCATTACTTTTCAACGTGCCCTCATACATTTATATAGCCGGCCGAGCGGTTCTAGGCGCTACAGTCTGGAACCGCGCGACCGCTACGGTCGCAGGTTCGAATCCTGCCTCGGGCATGGATGTGTGTGATGTCTGTGATGTCCTTAGGTTAGTTAGATTTAAGTAGTTCTAAGTTATATGAGACTGATGACCTCAGCAGTTAAGTCCCATAGTGCTCTGAGCCATATATGTGATTGAAACAAACAGGACAGATAAGATTATGAGACATATTTAATGATGATTATTAGATTGTAGAAATTATGTATTAATAACAAAACATAATGTAGACTACGACGTTTTGCGAGCGGGGGAAACAGTGATTGAAGAAACAGTTAGCTGGAACAATTCAGTTGTGTCTGCTCTGCACGTACATACCTTAATCTCCTGATAACAGGAGATGAAATAAAGATTGAAATTAATTTCGCACAGACGATTTATAATAAATATTTTTAAGTAGTTCAGTAATATGTTGCAATTTATGTACAACAGAGACTATATATTCAAATTATGGTACATCTTTCGTTTTGTTATGTGGTAGTTAACACGGTTTCCTGTTGATACTAGATAATAAACCTCACGCACGATAGTGACCAAATAGATAAAAAATAAATAAATATACCTGCAGTAAAAAGTAAAATGTAGAATGATTGATACAGGATTTCCATGCTCATAAACGTATGGTTTCTGTTAAGCAAAATTGATCAAAAACTTACAATTTCAACAAACAGGCAAGGTTTTAACATTCTAATACTCGATATCGACGTTCATAATTAGGCATTTTTCCCATACTGTTTACAATGTCAAGCAGGAGGACACATTTGACTTTATGATTTATGAATTTTTAATGGTGTGTTTAGGTACACTTACGTTCAGAAGAAGAGCATAATAGCGGGTAGAGGATAACGACTATAAATAAATACCCGTATTCCTTCAGGATTTGGAAGTCTGGCTTTTGCGTGGGCACGCCATACAAAGACGTTGAAAATCAGTGCACCAGATACTATGGGTAGTGTGGTCTCTTAGTGAACTTCCCAAGGTAATATACAAAGGTGAGATCTGTGCAGTACACACCTCGGACAACGTCATCCATGTCAGCCGCACACTGAAGCCCCTGCATCGCTGAATATGCCACTTGTATGACTGCCCGTTTTGCTCATAAAAATGTCAAACTTGCTCTAAGCATCGAAGCTAGATTCATTAAATCCCTATGAAATGCTGCAAGATAGTTTCATACATAGACTCAAAGCATTAATCTCAAACATGTGTAACAAGAACTCACCCTCAGTCTCAGCATAGGCAACGATAAAAGTAACTGGACATATTAAAAAGAGCTGCTCAAGATATGTGCTTCCATCTGAAGACCGTCGCTAACAACCTACCATAATTTCAAAACGACAAGTGTGTTTTAAATGAAACGTTACCAGCAAATATGGTCTCACGAAGCAACAGCACTGCGGACACAGGAAACTGCAGATTACGGAATCGTACAAATGTGAGACCACATGCCCACTGTATTAAATATTTTAACAGAAAACTAAGACAATTTAGAAAAGAATCGGATACTACCTCTTAAACAGTTCTGTCAAACGATATGATTAGCACTGCTCGCACATTTCGCACTCGATATGTCTGTACTGCTAACTGTGGATGAAGGGCAACAGGCAAATTCTAAATTTCTAGGTTTCCGAAAAGCATTTGACACGAATCCCCACTGCAGACTGTTAACGAAGATATGAGCATATGGAATAAGTTCTCAGGTGTCTGAGTGGCTTGAAGACTTATTGACAAATAGAACCCAGTACGTTACCCTCACGACAAGTGTTCATCAGACACAAGGGTAAGACTTCCTGCAGAATAAAACTGTGTGCCAGACCGAGACTCGAGCTCGGGACCTGTGCCATCTGCGGTCAAGTGCTCTACCAAACGAGCTACCTAAGCACGACTCAAGATCCGTCGTCACAGCCTTAGTTACGCCAGTACCTCTTCTCCTACTTTCCAAGCTCTCCTGCGAACATTGCGGACCAGCACTCCTGGTTTCGGAGTCCTGGCTTAGCCACAGCCTGGGGGATGTTTTCAGAATGAAATTTTCACTCTGAAACGGCACATGACATGATACGAAGCTTCTTGGTAGATTAAAACTGTGTTACGGTTGGTAGAGCACTTGTCTGCGAAAGGCAAAGGTCTCGAGTTCGAGTCTCGGTCCGGCACACAGTTTTAATCTGCAAGGAAGTTTCATTTCAGCGCACACTCCGCTGCAGTGAAAATTCCATTCTGAAAACATCCTCTTCTCAATATCCTCTTTCCCAAGGAGCGTTAGCCTTACAAGGTCCGAAGGTGAGCTTCGGTGAAGTTTGCAAAGCAGGAGATGAGGTACTGGTAGAAATGAAGCTCTGAGGACGGGTGCTCTGTTGTGCTAGCGTAGCTTAGTTGGCAGAATGCTACCTCGAGAAAGGCAAAGGTCCCGAGTTCGAGTCTCGGTCCGGCACACAGTTTTAATCTGCCCGCAAGTTTCATATCAGCGCACACTCTGCTCCAGAGCGAAAATTTCATTCTAGAGACAAGGGCATCGTTAGGAGTGCCCCATGGAAGTGTGATAGGGCCGCTATTTTTCTCTGCATATATAAATGGTCTGGAGGACAGGATGAACATCATTTGTGGTTGTTTGCTGATGATGCTGTGGTGTACGGGAACGTGTCGTCGTTGAGTGACCGTATTAGGATACAAGTTGACTTAGAATTTCTAGTTGGTGCGATAAATGGTAGCTAGCCACAAAAATGTAATAAACGCAAATTAATGCAAGTGAGTAAGAGAAACAAACCCGTAATGTTTGAATGCAGCGTCGGTAGTGCGCTCCTTGACAGTCACGTCGTTTAAATTTCTAGGAATAACGTTCCAAAGCAATATGAAAATGAACGAGCGCCTGAGGGTTGTGGTAAGGGAGGCTAATGATCAACTTCTGGTTATTGGGAGAAAGTGTGGTCAATATAGGGTTACTGGGAGAATTTTGGGAAACGGTTTGTAAAGGATACAACGAATAGGACGTTAATGTGACCTGTTATTGATTACTGCTAGAACGTTTGAGATCCGCACCATGACGTATTAAGGGACGACATCGAAGCAGTTCAGAGGCGCGCTGCTAGATACCTTATAGGAAAGTTCGAACAACAAGTAAGCATTACGGAGATGTTTTGGGAACTCAAGTGGGAATCCCTGGAGGAAAGACGACGTTCTTTTCGAGGAACACTATCGAAAAAAAAAATTAGAGAACCTGCATTTGCGGGTGATTGCGGAGAGATTCTACTGCCATCAACATACATTTCGCTTAAGGACCACGAAAAAAAGGAACGAGAAATTAGGGCTCATACGGAGGCATACAGAGAGTCGTTTTCCTTTCGTTCTGTGAAACAGGAACGGAAATGATTAGTGTTACAGGGTAAACTCCGTCACTCACCTTTCGGTGGCTTGCGGTTTATGTACTTAGATGTAAATGTACTTACCTTTCGGTGTCTTTCTGATGCCTCCCCCTTCACCATCTACTCTACTTGTTAACCTATCCTGGTATAAGCGATATACACCATCTTGACAACCTCCGGAAAATCATCCCTGCCTGACGGGAACTAAGAGTTCTGATAGCTAGTAATAGATATGCTCTCACGCTTTTCTTCAGGGTTATATCACAGCCACAAAAAATTTATGAATGAAACAGTCTTTTGCGACTGACCGACTTTGACTGTCATGTAATTTTTCAAGTGGAAGGGACAAAAAGTAGTAGTTACACACTACGCTGATCAAGTAAAAATCACAAGACGTAACGATTACACAAGTTCTGTGAAGAATAAAACGTGAGCAACTAACTGCTTATTAAGGCATTGTTATCGTCTGTACAAATACAAAACATACTGTTAGAAACGTGGGAAGTGGTAAAATGGTTCAAATGGCTGTGAGCACTATGGGACTTTGACTGTCATGTAATTTTTCATGTGGAAGGGGCAAAAAGTAGTAGTTACACACTACGCTAATCAAGTAAAAATCACAAGAAGTAACGGTTACACAAGTTCTCTGAAGAATAAAACGTGAGCAACTAATTGCTTATTAAGGCATTGTTATCGTCTGTACAAATACAAAACATACTGTTAGAAACTTGGGAAGTGGTAAAATGGTTCAAATGGCTGTGAGCACTATGCGACATATCTTCTGAGGTCATAAGTCGCCTAGAACTTAGAACTAATTAAACCTAACTAACCTAAGGATAGCACACACATCCATGCCCGAGGCAGGATTCGAACCTGCGACCGTAGCGGTCGCTCGGCTCCAGACTGTAGCGCCCAGAACCGCACGACCACTCCGGCCGACTAGGAAGTGGTAACATATTTGTTTCTATCATGAAGATTTTCTTTGTATTCTGTTACGCAAACATGTAAATTACTGACCATGTGAAGGGTTATTCGTACGTACCTGCGTGGTTTCAGAAGGCGACTAAACAAAGACTTGAACACAACTGTCTCAGCCGGCCGAAGTGGCCGTGCGGTTAAAGGCGCTGCAGTCTGGAACCGCAAGACCGCTACGGTCGCAGGTTCGAATCCTGCCTCGGGCATGGATGTTTGTGATGTCCTTAGGTTAGTTAGGTTTAACTAGTTCTAAGTTCTAGGGGACTAATGACCTCAGCAGTTGTGTCCCATAGTGCTCAGAGCCATTTGAACAACTGTCTCAGTGGACAGAGCGTCTCTCCAAGTATTTAAATCACATTACTGGTGCTAGACACGGGCTTATGTCGCTGCTGCTTGCTTCACAGGAAGGCGCAACGGCATGCTGTTCTTTGGGTTACATATTTGCAGGCCGAACTAATTCCCTGTCATAAAGTGGACTGGATGACTCGTCTACATACTCTGACACGCCTGGCCCGCATCTCTTGGTCGTGCGGTAGCGTTCTCGCTTCCCACGCCCGGGTTCCCGGGTTCGATTCCCGGCGGTGTCAGGGATTTTCTCTGCCTCGTGATGGCTGGGTGTTGTGTGCTGTCCTTAGGTTAGTTAGGTTTAAGTAGTTCTAAGTTCTAGGGGACTGATGACCATAGATGTTAAGTCCCATAGTGCTCAGAGCCATTGACACGCCTGCCCCCTAGCAGAGCATTCTGTAATTACGCCGCGGTGCATTTTACGAATCAGAACTTCGAAAGGTGATGTATGCACAGATACGTGTCATTTTTATGTATGCCTTGAAGTTTTGGTGTAGTCGTCCTCTGCCACCACTGAACTGTTTACGAAAAACCCTAAATACAAGGTAATTACTTCAGTGTCAACCATTTTTGGACGCTTAGAGGCGCCATGACTGCTTGTTTTACATCATTTGACTCACAACAGGTGCTGTTCTCGTTTCAGCTACTATTCTTAATTTCTTTTTACACCAGCTGAACCCGTGTCTAACTGTCGTTAAGTTTTATGCTTGTATCGCATATTTCTCGTGGCTGGATAGCTCGTTGCATACGCTCATGCACATAAAGTAGTTGCCGGTTCAGTGTACTGGTTTAAGGGTCACTTACTGTAGTTTTGTTGTTTTTCTTCCGTTATTAATCTTGTATGAAATCGCTGTCCATTCCCTACAGCTACCACCTGAAAACCTCACAGCAGCCGAAGTTAGGCAACAGCGCAAAATAAATAATAATTGCAGTAGAAGATGCAAAAATGATGTAATTTAACAGACATCCTGCCATTTTGTTTGTGTGTGTCCATAGAAATGAAGCTACATGGAGGCCCATCATACTGTCTCCATGTAACTATACGGTTTTGTCTATGGAATTCTCCTTTTGATGTAACTAACGTCTAATTCTTTCTTGTTGATGTATTCGAATGTAGATTAAGTATCATGGAACAAACAGGGAACCCGAGTAAACGGTCATTGTAAATTCATAAAAAAATATATTACTATTTTTTGTTTTTGTGAATCAGGTGAGATGTTCTACGTCATCGCATGTGTCCGCAGACATATGAAAATGATCAATAAGCACCAAAATAAAAGTAAATGAAATACATCAGTTTCATTGATCCGTGGTTTTGCTCAGGTGAAATGATAACCAGCAGAACTAACAGAGCATTTTTATGTTTTCCATCGTTCCTTAGTTGCTTCAAAATTCGTGGAAGTATGTTCCGTCTTAGGAACTAATGAAATGCAGGTTGTTTTTTGCCGTACGCGTTTCGCTTCTTATATTTGTAAAGCATCTCCAGTGGCCTGTAACACATGTTTGTTTTTTTGTGTACAATGAAAAGTCAAAGAAACTGGTACACCTGCGTAATATCGTGTAGGGCCCTCGCGAGCGCACAGAACGGCCGAGACACGACGTGGCATGGACTCGAATAATGTCTGAAGTAGGCTGGAGGGAACTGCCACGATGAATCCTGCAGGGCTGTCCATAAATCCGTAAGAGAACAAGGGGGTGGAGATCTCTTCTGAACATCACGTTGCAACTTATCCCAGATATGCTCAATTATTTTATGTATGAGGAGTTTAATGGCCAGCGGAAGTGTTTACGGACGTATGGGGTGTCCCATTGTCCTGCTGGAATTGCCCAAGTCCGTCGGAATGAACAATGGACATGAATGGCTGCAGGTGATCAGACATGATGCTTACGTACGAGTCACCTATCAGAGTCATACCAAGACGTATTGGGGCCCCATATCACTCTAACTGCACACGCCTCACACTATTGCATAGCCCCCAACAGCTTCAACAGTCTAATCTGCTGACATGCAGGATCCACGGATTCATGCAGTTGTCTCGATATCCGTACACTTCCATCCGCTTGATACAGTTTGAAACGAAACCTAGTCCGACCAGGCAACAAGTTTACAGCCATCAACAGTCTAATGTCGGTATTGACGGGCGTAAAATATTGTGTCGTGCAGCCATCAAGGGTACACGAGTCGCTCTTCGGCTCTGAAAGCCGATATCGATGATGTTTCGTTGAATGGTTCGCACGCTATCACTTGTTGACGGTCCAGCACTTGTTCGTGGCCCATCACTTAAATCTGCAGTAATTTGCGGAAGAGGTGCACTTCTGTCATGTTTAACGATTCTCTTCAGTCGTCGATGGATCCGTTCATGCTGGGTCTTTTTTCAGCCGCAGCGATGTAGGAAATTTGTATTTTACCGGATTCCTGGTCACGGTACACTCGTGAAACGGTCGTACGTGAAAATCCCCACTTCATCGCTACCTCGGAGATACTGTATGCCATCGCTCGTGCGCCGCCTATAACACCACGTTTAAACCCACTTAAATGTTGATAACCTTCCATTTTAGTAGCAGTAACCGAACTAACTACTGCACCAAACACTTGTTGTACATAGACGTTGCCGACCGCAGCGCCCTATTCTGCCTGTTTACATATCTCTGTGTTTGAATACGCATGCATATACGAGTTTCTTTGGCGCTTCAGTTATGCTGTTATGCAGTAGTTACAAATATGTTACTATGTTACGATTTATCCTGTTTTCCTCTTGTATTTCAGGTTAGAAACAAAAAATGGTTCAAATGGCTCTGAGCACTATGGGACTTAACTTCTGAGGTCATCAGTCCCCTAGAACTTCGAACTACTTAAACCTAACTAACCTAAGGACATCACACACATCAATGCCCGAGGCAGGATTCGAACCTGCGACCGTAGCGGTCACGCGGTTCCAGACTGTAGCGCCTAGAACCACTCGGCCACCCCGGCCGGTGGTTAGAAACAACTTTAGGTTAAATTATCGTTTGATGTTGCTTACGATTTCCAGTATTGCTACTCCGTATGTGTAGTCTTGGAGATATGTTCATTAAGTCCCCATACTTCAGATGGTCGATCTCCGCCGTTTTTCACCCACGTTTGTTACAACACTTCACTTGCACTTTTCATTGTATGCTCAGCATGTGTGTGTTTACAATATGTAGTGTTGCCAACTGTCACTGTGATTTTATATTTCGTCTTTTGTTTGTGCTTGAGTTTGGTGTAATATTTTCATTTGTTTTGTATGTGTCCGCCTGTTTGTGTGTTTTGTTATGAGAGTGATTATTTTAATGTGTGAATGTGTTATTCTTTATTGTGTGAATGGATATATATATATATATATATATATATATATATATATATATATATATATATATATAAGTGTGTGTGTGTGTATTAGGCACTGTCGCACGCGTTTTGTAGAAGAGAGAGGCTCCTTATAATTTCTTCAAATTCTGAATAGGTTAGTGATTAGTGATCAGATCGTTGCACAGAATATTAGTCACCCAATACCAGGACACAGGGATCACTTTGAACCGATATAGAACTGGTACCAAATGTCCATGTGATCTTCTGCCGCTGAGACAAGACATGACACCGAGGTGTTTCGTATATGCTGTTCTTTTGCGTGGAATCAGCGCTGTACGGTTGATCAACCTGCAAACGTGACAGGATAGCAGGAAGGAGCTACCTCGTTTGGACATATCCATAACCAAACCATGAATGAAGTTGTCCGATTTTTTGATGTATCAAGCCTGACTGTGCAAAGTGTCTACAAAAATGGTGAACCACTAGCAACCACGGTATAAGAATAGGGATAGTAAAAAGATGTTAACATGCGGGGATCGGAGACTACTGTCACGCCTTGTCAATGTCAGTAGTTTCCAAACGTGACATTAACTGCTAATGCCAGTGAATGCAAGCATATCAACCAGTTCCTAGAGAATACTGAGAAGGGAGCTGTATCCAATGAACGTTTGGAGTCTGGTAGCTCGCTAAAGGTCATTGCTCGCGGCGTCACATAAAGCTGAATAATTTTAATGGGACAAACGTGGAGAGTAATGTTCAGGCGAATGTGGTTCTGTGATGTTTTGGGATGCTGTTCATACTATAATTCGGGACCATACTTTCAGGTTAGCATGAACAGGAAGAAATATGTTTATTTGAATATTTTCGGTGACCAGGTATTGCCCTTACTTGCACATCTTCGTGGTGAGTATGACAACTATTCTGATGTAACCACAAGCGCCGGAACGAAGATGAAGAAGCAAAAGAAGAGAATGCGGTGAAACGACGTCGGGCAATAGCCCGCTGACCAGAACCTCACCACGATAGGAGCGGCATCTAGCCAAAGTGGATATAAGCACCAATCCTGCCAGCCTCGGCCGGACATTAGTGGACAGTATTCGCACTATGTTAGCACGGCCTAGTAGAGAGTGCTACGATATCATTTATTAGTGATCCATATCCATTGCTTGTTTGGACTTTGTCTATAGCGAAGTAAATTAATGTTTGCATGTCACACATCTCTTGCGACACTTATTCTAATTACAAAGTTAGGTATTGTCATTCTACTTCATGGAAATAAAATTATTAATCTTCTTTGCTTGAATTGCCGTATGGCATTCCGAGAACACAGTATCCCTTAGACACCCTACAGGAGACGAAGACCCCACATTTGGGGACGAGGCCTTCCAAACGAATTCCATGCCGATGGTCACGAATATTTTTTTGGTGGGTCGTTAATTCTCTCGTGTCTTTATTTTGCAGTTTCTTGTCGTTTCTGCTAATCAGTGTTTTCAGGTGGGTGTTGTAGAAACTTCCTTTGTAGGTATTTTTGTCTGTTTGTTGCATTTGTGTCTTCCAACATGCCCGCCCTATCTGTCCTGCCCCCTGCCCCCTGCCTAGGCGCCGCAGGCGCAAGCGTTGGATGCCACACAGCTAATGCAGATGTTTGAGTTCCAGACGCAGCAGATTTCGGGACTACTCCAGACGGTGCAGCAGTTCCTAGCCAAAGCTGCGCTCCCGAAGGAACAAGCACTTCCTAATACAGCTGCTATACCACCTTTCAGACAGTTTCGTGACCAAGAAGAGGAATGCCTCGAGTGATTGTCGTAGTTCGAGGTACATTTACTAGCTCACAATATTCCACGTCTGCAACTAGCAAGCGTGCAGATTCGTCAGTAATACGTCAGTCAAACAAACGTTTTGTTAATTTACTTATTTGTGGCAAACGTGTGAAATTTCAGTTGGACACGGGTGCCTCTATCACATTGCTAAATCGTCACACATATGAAGTCTTTGGCTTTCCACGCCTGACTAAAATTAGCACGCAACTGACGGCTTGTAATGGACAAGACATTCCCGTTCTCAGAACATGTACTCCGCCTGCCATGTATCGTTCACATACGCGAACAGTGACTTTTACAGTGCTACAATCACGCGAGTGAGAGAACATATTTAGCCTTGACTCTCTTGATTTGTTTGGCTTTAACATTCAGGACAATGTCTTGTCACTGTGTGCATTCCATGCAAAAGACAGTATAATTAGCTTTCTAAAGGAATTCCCGGAACTCTTTTCTGAAGTTTTACGCAAAACTAACAATTTTGTTGCACATACTACTCTGAAAGACAACGCTCAGCCCACATTTTGCAGGGGCAGAACTGTTCCCATTGCATTACGGGACAAAGTCGCAGCTGAACTTAAAGAACTGCAGCCGCGCGCGATTAGCCGAGCGGTCTAAGAAGCTGCAGTCATGGACTGCGCGGCTGGTCCCGGCGGAGGTTCGAATCCTCCCTCGGGCGTGGGTGTGTATGTTTGTCCTTAGGATAATTTAGGTTAAGTAGTGTGTAAGGTTAGGGACTGATGACCTTAGCAGTTAAGTCCCATAAGATTTCACATACATTTGAACATTTTTGAAAGAATTGCAAGATGGTGGAGTTCAGTTCGGCGCTAGCGGCCGTGCGAAGCGGAGGTCCGATACTTCCGCCTGTGCGGCGTGTGCGAGTGCTTGTTTACTTGTGGACTTAGTCTGCACGCGGGCTAGTAACACCGATCATGGCGAACAAGTACAGGAAAACTACATTACGATTCAATTTCTGCAAAGACTGCGAACGACCAAAGGCTTTAGCAGTGGAACGATTCATTCGAGAGGATGTCAAGATACCGCCAAACGATATTATCGGAATTCACCTATCCATCGTTAGTCCCACGGTGTATGTTAAGATGGTAAATGACGCGGCGTGTGAGAGAATTCTACAGGCGACAAAAGCAGGTCTCCGATATTGCCATAGTGACGGGAATGTCGACACGGTAACTGTAGATCATGCTGGTCTGGGTATACGGACAATACGTGTTTTTGAGCTGCCATTTGAGCCCCCGGCTGACGAAGTTATCGAGGCTTTTAAGCCATACGGCACAGTACATGGTCACACAGCAGAACGCTGGACACAATTCGCCACATACCCCGTTCTTAACGGAGTGCGGCAGATCACTATTGATCTTCAGAAGCATGTACCGTCCTATCTGACAATTGGTGGTTGTCGGGCGGTGGTGATTTACGATGGTCAACCACGTACATGTTCTGGATGTGGCCAGGAGGGACACCTCAGGTCGAACTGTATGCAACGGCGGATTACGCAACTGCCTTCAGATGTGCGGGAGCCGTCGCCGGCGATGACAGTACTACCGATCACCTATGCCAAAGCCCTCACTGCGTCCGCTGATGACCGAAAGGACACAGCCTCAGTGGAAGATCAAGATGGCACTCTCTGAAACCTTGTCGCAGACGTCGGGATGACAGAGCATGCTGCTCCGTCGAGCATACAATCTACGGCGACAACATCAGATGAGACCGAACTCCCACCCAGCACACCGATAGTACAAGAAGCAGTTCCAGCCACTACGGATGCTGTTCCGTCTGAAACGCACTCTGAGACGACATCATTAGTTCCGACCGAACTCCCGCCAAGTTCAACGATGGGACTCGAAACACTTCCAGTTCCTACGGATGCTTTTCTGTCGGGCAGCCGTGATTCCCTGCAATCTGAGGACACGGACGGAAGATCGCGCAAACAGCGTTCCCCGAAAAGGAGGAAACGGCGGTGTCGCACGACATCTCCTCGGGATGACTCCCCTTGCCCCGACGACGATGTGCCTGTGGACCAAAACGACACAACAGCCCCTACGAAACAGGATGAGGCACTGGGAACTGTTCGATCCGACCCACAGCGGTCTGTCACATTGACGGTACCGGGACGTGGTGATGCTGAAGAGAAATCACAGCCGGTTGGCTCTCCAGACGCAGATGCTGTGGCTATGGACACGAATATATCACAGCCTGAAAAGATGTGCTATGAGGATATTGAGGAGGCGCCGGACGTCATACAGAGGCAGCCGGCACTCACGAAGACGGACTAATAATTGCTGAAGGTGAAGGGAGAGGGGCGAGAGAACGTCTTCTAACTCAGCCCCCGGCGCCGGTGCAGGGAGATGTTGTTGCGCCTCGACAGAGTGGGATTCAACGCCATGCGAACCGTATTGCGACATTAAATATCAATGACGTGCGTTCACCGGCCAAAATACACCTATTGAAGGAAACGGTTTGGGCATCTGATGTGGATATTGCTTTGCTGCAGGAAGTCCACATAGCTGCACTCCCATACATCGCAGGCTACCAATCCTATTCGTCACATGGAGATCACAATGAGAGTGGGGTGGCAGTTTACGTGCGAGATGGCTTCCCAGTGGAAAACGTGTGTTATCTTCCGTCGGCCAGGGGAATGGCTTTCACGACGTTTGGGACACGCATCATCAATCTTTATGCACCGTCGGGAAACAATCGGCGGCGGGAAAGGGCGCGATTTTATGCAGAAGACATTGCTCCACTATTCCATGGACGTTCTGAATGTGTAATAATTGGTGGAGATTTCAACTGTGTTCTCAGCCAGAAAGACCAATGGCCGCAAGCAAACATCAGCCAGGAGTTGCGAATCGTTGTCAACGACCTTGTACTTAGTGACACGTGGGAATTACGACATGGAGCTGCACCGGGATACACCTATGTGACAAGTCATTCGGCGAGCAGATTAGATCGCATTTATATCTCACGGGCTCATGCAAATGATGTCCAGGACGCGGAACGCTGGCCATTGGCATTTTCCGATCACAGCGCTTGCATATGTACGGCGCTTCTTCCCCGTAGAGAGGTGTGGAACAATAAGGCCCCGTGGAAATTAAACATTCAGCATCTACATGATCCTGAGTGCCGTCAACGGATCCTTGAGACATGGACGATGTGCGAGCGAAGGGTTGGAAGGTATGCGACGAAGCTTGATTGGTGGCTGACTTGTGCTAAACCGGCGCTTCGCCGTACGTTCATCTCATATAGCAGGGAAATGGCAGAATGGCGCCGCCGTACCACCGACTTTTATTTTGCAGCACTGCGCGACCTGGATGATGGCCCGCCGGGACAGGACATCTGGATCGAACGCAAAAGGATAAAAGCTAAACTAGTGGCTTTAGCTCGGAAACATCTTCAGGGAACCATGGTGCGCGCCAGATGTCACGATACGATAAGGCACGAGATTCCTTCCATGCACCACGTCGTGAATGAACGAAAGCACCGACGACGCGTTTTGGTACGGGAGTTAATCACCCGCGAAGACCGAAGAGTGACGCGTCAAGCGGACATTGTCTCTGCATTCGTCGACCATTACCAACACATCTATCGGGAAGAAGCAGCCTCTTTCGATGACCTCGACCGTATAGCCACGTTCGTCTCCCGTACACTGACGGTGGAAGCCGCGGGAACCTTACTGGAAGCCATTAGCTGTGAGGAAGTACATGATGCGATCGCACAAGGTGCGTTGAATCGGTCCCCAGGCATTGATGGGCTTCCTGCTGAATTCTATCGCGAATTTCGCAACGAAATGGCACCGCGATGGACGGAAATGTACAACGAGATGTTAAATTCCGATGCGCCTATTCCACCGGCTTTTATGGAAGGCCTCCTGGTGCCAGTACATAAACCGAAGCCAGGAATTACGGTCACACATTATCGCCCCATCACCCTGCTTAATGCCGACTATAAGATCTTTGCACGGTTGCTAGCGTCCCGATGTCGTATGTTAATTCGTAGCGTTCTCTCTCCGGAACAGACGACACCGGGTGGATCGGTGAATGTGCAAACAGCTACTGGCAAATGCCGTGATGTGATAGCGCTGGCGGAGGAGTGCCGGCTTAAAGCGGCGATGGTGGCGGTTGATTTTGACAGTGCTTTTGATAAGATGCGCCACAACTATCTGTATGCTGTACTGGAACAAATGGGTTTTCCAGACCGTTTTACTGGTCTCATTAGAAGGATTTACGGGGGCGCACAATCCTTGGTACAGGTTAATGGGCGTATAGCAGGGCCCATTCAAATTCGACGATCCATTCGCCAGGGCTGCCCTCTTTCGATGCTGCTGTTCGCGATAGCGTTGGAACCATTAATTGGGAGGCTCACCAATTCTCTTTCTGGGATGGAACTACGGGGCTACACCTTCAAATGTCGTGCCTATGCGGACGACCTCCTGCTGCTCGTTCGTTCTGAGGAAGAGGTGAAGACGGTCCTTGAACTGTTGTTGGACCACAGTGTGATCGCGGGTAGTGCAGTGAACATGAACAAATCGGCGGCAATGCCGGTAGGAAGGGGCCTTACGCCGGAAGAAATCAGTCCGTTTGCTTATGTGCAACCATTCCGCTATCTCGGCATAGACTTTACCTCATCTGTAAAACATACTGCAGCAGTTAACTACCGACGTATTTTACGGACAACACGTACCATGGTTCGACAACATCTCCTACGGCGCCTTGATCCTTTGCAGCGAGTCGAGTACTTGAACACTTACGTGGTTTCTCGAATGGTGCATATTTCGCAGATCCTGCCCCTACCACTCACGCTCGGACGTCGACTTCAATCAGCACTAGGCTATTTCGTGATGATTGGATCGCCCCTCAAGGTGCGATACGAAACGCTCACTCTCCCTACGGACAAGGGGGGACTCGGACTTACGAATGTTCACTGCCGTGCGACGGCGCTCCTTCTAGCCACAATGTATAAGCAATGGCGTAGCGGGCGTGATTCCCTTACATCCCGCCTACTGGATCTCCTGGTTCCAGCGTCCCTCACACCTCCGGTGGCGGTGGGCAACATTACGCCACATTTTGCGCATGTCTCAACATTTATCGTGGAACTTAGTTATATCAGAGACGAGCTTCCGCGCACGAGACCGCCATGCGCAAAGGATTTTTATGTTTGGCTGCTACGACGGATAAGTTGTAATGTAATTGAACTGAAACACCCCAGGTTGCATTGGCCGAAGATTTGGAGACATGTGCATCAAAAATTCTTTCCTACCTTCGTTCGGGCACTGTGGTTCTCTGTCGCCTGTGGCAAGTTCACCACCCACCAACGGCTCCATGCAATTGGACTAGTGGACACTCCACTATGCCCGAAATGTCACCAAGAGGATGACGACAATCACCGCTTAACTTGTATCGCGGTGGAGGACGTCTGGCTCCTAGGAAGACAGATGGTGGCTTGCTACCTCCGTGTGACCCCGCAACATATTACACCTGCTTCCTTCTTACATCCGGAGAGTGACTACTTTCCGGCGACTAAATCACAGTCGATCATCTGGATCAAGGGTTGGACGATCGCGTACCTCTATGGGGATACTGCCACGTCGCGACTTGACTTTTGGTATTTCTTGCAGCAAGCCCACAGTGAGGTTCATAGATGGTCACACTATCGGAAAACCTTTGCCAATTATCTTCAGGCAGTCTTCCTTGACCCCCCACGCAGTTGGAATGTGCCGGGTGCAGTCGGTGTGCACATTTGACAGCTGATGATGAACCTCACGCTTCTCTCACCACTCACTATGTAATGCACATACTATACGATGAAATGGTCTATATGTTCCTTTTAACAGAGTGATCCTTATTGAAAATAAATAAATAAATAAAAAAAAACGTCTAAGGCGCTGCAGTCATGGACTGCGCGGCTGGTCCCGGCGGAGGTTCGAATCCTCCCTCGGGCGTGGGTGTGTATGTTTGTCCTTAGGATAATTTAGGTTAAGTAGTATGTAAGCTTAGGGACTGATGACCTTAGCAGTTAAGTCCCATAAGATTTCACACACATTTGAACATTTTTGAAAGAATTGCAAGATAGCGGAGTTATTGCGCCCATATCAGCTAGGCAATGGGCAAGTCCACTAGTTTTGCTCCCCAAACCTTCAGGTCGCATGCGCCACTGTGTTGACTTTAAGCCTACAGTCAACACACAAACTGTCATTGATACTTAACCATTGCCACGCCCAGAGGATCTTATGGACGAATTAGCGCTAAACGCTACTTTTTCAAAAATTGATTTGCGCGACGCTTATCTTCAAATACCGCTCGATGAAGAATCTCAAAAAGTGGGTTTAGTTAATGCTCATTTGGGCTCGTTTAAATGTTTGAGTTTGCCTTTTGGCAGTACTTTCGCACCCGCTATTTTTCAACGGTATTTGGAACAGCTGACTGCACAAGTGTCAAACTGTTCAAACTATTTGGACGACATTTTCGCAGCAGGTCGTCCACCTGAAGAGCATATGGCAAATTTACCTGAATTGTTTCGTGTATTATCTGAGGCAGGACTAAAGTGTAGACTGCACAAGTGTGATTTTTTAGAATCTGAGTTGCAGTATCTTGGTCATGTGATAAACAGTCAAGGTGTACATCCTCTTCTGTCGCATTTGTTAGCCACACGAGATTTTCCAGTTCCTCGCAAAGTCACAGAATTGCAGTCAGTTTTCGGGAAAACGAACTATTATATTCGGTTCATGCCGAATGCTGCAGAAATCAGCTCAACTTGCGTCGCAAGAATGTCCCCTTTGTTTGGACATGTGTGTGCCAAGTAGCTTTTCAGAAACTTAAAGATGCATTGCTCAGTGATAGTTGCTTGGTTCACTTTGATCCTGAAAAACCAGTTGTATTGCAAGTTGAACCCTTCCTCTTACGGAATCGGCGTGGTGATTTCGCGCGGATTTGGAGATAAAGACAGGCCCATTGCTTTCGCATCAGAGCTGTTGTCCAAAGCTCAATGCAGTTATTCATAAATTGAAAAAGAGACTTTGGCTATTGTGTATGGTGTCAGCAAATTCCACCACTATTTAAATGGCAGAAAATTCTACTTCCTAACGGATCCCAAGCCTTTGCAGTCCTCGTTTCATCCGACGAAACCGGTTCCTGCACGAACTGCCCGAAAATTGCAAAGATGGGCTTTGTTGTTGTCTCAATACCAGTGCGAGATTGTGTATCGTCCGACGGCTCAACATGGTAATGCGGATGCACTTTCACGTCTTGCGATTGGCCCTGACACAGACTTTGACGCTTCTGCTGCGTCAAGTCACATCGGTACTCAGGATTTTGAGTTGCTTCAATGTTTTCCACCCAACGATAGGAAAATTTCACAGGCCACGAAGCTGATTCAGATCTGAACACTTTGCTAACATACGTTCGTACAACTTTACCCCTTTTCTTGCATAGCATAAAAACTCTGTAGTGCGCTGATACTTTGCACGTCGGCGTAGCCTCGCTGTACATAAGGTTGTGATTATAGTTCAGAATGACGGTGGATAGTCACGTGTGTTGATCCCTAAAGCTTTGCAAAAACAAGTGTCGCAGTTATTTCATCAAGGGCACTGGGGCATCGTTCGCACAAACAGTTAGCGCGTCGACACTGCACTTGGCAGGACATGGACGCCCAAATAGAATACATGACGTCACAGTGTCACGCATGTGCGGAAAATCAGTCCGCTGCACCACAGAAATTCTCTGCGTGGCCCAAGTTGCAATCGCCACGGCAACGTATGCACAAAGACTTTGCAGGTCCTTTTTGAAACACTCGTTGGTTGATTGTGGTCGATTCATATGGTAAGTTTCCTTTTGCTGAGCCAGTGAACTCGACAAAGTGAGGTAGCACAATTCGGGTGTTGTCATCGACCTTTTGCCTAGAAGGTTTACATGAAGTAATAGTGCCCGACAACGGACTTTAGTTCACGTCAAATGAATTTAAAACATTCATTGAATTCAATGGCATACAGCATCTAAACAGTGCACCGTTCGATCCACAGTCAAACGGCTAAGTGGAACGTTTTCTCAGAACATTCAAGCAGGAGATGGCCACAATTCGATCCGCATACACCAGGGATCAGGCATTCCAACTGTTTCTCGCCTGATATCGTTCGCACCCACGAGATGGACCATCGCCGGAGGAACTGCATCGCGGCCGCCGCCATCGGCACTGCTCCACCTGCTCCACCCTCCTCAGCATCCGGCGCCGAAGGAATGCCGCAAGTATCTCTTCGCGCCGCATGATATTGTTTTTTACAGGGATTTTAGCTGCAGCAGACGGTGGGTGCGAGGCGATATCATCCGTCGACTTGGGGCTTGCATGTATCTTCTTTCAGGTCCCGAGGGCTTGCAGCGCCACCATCAAAATCAACTTCGACTCTGTCATGTACACGATGATCTTTGACTCTCTCTTCCCCCAGATTCACGGATCCAGAGGACAGCGCGGCCACAGCGACCGCCAGAGGGTGTCATCACGACACCGCGGGAGGACCCCATGCAGATGGAGCCTTCGCCTCCTCCACCTCCTCTCGTCCAACCGATGGAGCTGGACCCGGTTACACCGCAGCAGTCGCCACCTTCTTCTTCTGGTTCATGGCAGCAGGAGGTGGACGCGTACCCTTTCGGTCGGTTTCCGGGGGACGTTTCTGCCAGAGCGCAGGCCGTAGGACGGGGTGCGGCCGGGAGATTGACGGCGGCCACGGTGGCCGAGCGATTCTATGCGCTTCAGTCTGGAACCACGTGACCGCTACGGTCGCAGGTTCGAATGCTGCCTAGGGGCATGGATCTGTGTGATGTCCTTAGGTTAGTAGGGTTTAAGTAGTTCTAACTTCCAGGGGACTGATGACCTCAGAAGTTAAGTCTCATAGTGCTCAGAGCCATTTGAACCATTTTTGAACCGACGTTGCCCACATATTCCTGTCTCCCACCGCCGTGGCTGCACTCCCTACACGACGACGGTCCGTTGCTTTGGAAGGGGTGGGATGTGGAGGGGGGGGGGGGAGTCGTAACCACAAGCGCCGGAACGAAGATCAAGAAGGAAGAGAGAGAGAAGGCGGTGAAACGACGTCGGCCAATAGTGCGCTGATCAGGACGTCACCACGATAGGAGCGGCATCTAGATGAAGTGAATATAAGCGTCGCTCCTGCCAGGCTCGACCGGACATTAGTAGACAGTATTTGCACAGTATTAGTGCGGCCTAGTAGAGAGTGATACGATATCTTATACTAGTGATCCATATCCACTGCTTGTTGTCTATAGCGAAGAACTGTTTGCATGTCGCTCATCACTTGTGACACTTGTTCTAAGTACAAAGGTAAGTATTGACGATCTGCTTCATTGAAATAAAACTATTAATGTTATTTGCTTGGATTGTTGTATAGCATTCCGAGAGCGCAGCATCCCTTGCGCACATTATACTAGACGTGTGGACAAGACCCCACAACAGTCCTGTGCACAGTGTTTTATGCTTACATTCCTAGTTCAACAGACACTTAAGCACATTGTAACGACTCGGAAAAATCCTTAAGTTGCCAGAAACTAAACCCACAGATAATGTATGTTTTGGAATGATGGGTGAAACGTGGCAGTCAACGTCCTGACAATACGGCACCTCTGCAAGATCTAATCATCAATGAGTGGTTTCAGCACGATAAGAGAGAACTGAGTAAACTTCAGGACTCACTTATTTGCCGAAATGAGGACATTATGAAAGCAAGAATTGGTGAAAACGATATTAAAGAAATGTTTTCTCGGGACGTTTAATGAATAACCCAAAACTTCTCTTTTGCTCAGCCAATTTTGGTTGAAAAAATGCTAAATTTGGTGTGGGACATCATGGAATATTCCCGCTTCAGCCCCTGTAGTTTCATGAAGTGCCGATAGGTGGTTGCGCTATACGCAAGCTTCAAAATGGCGTCTGTAACGCAGATGCCTTTCTAGCAGGGAACTGTCATTGAATTCTTTTGGCGGAAAACCAGAGCATCTCAGGTAGGCACTTGCAGAACGTCTAAGGAGACATGATAGTGAACAAAAGCGCGATCCTTCGTTGGGCGAGGTGTCTGTCCTCATCCCAACAAGGTCACGCAAACCTGTCCGGTTTCCCGCGTGCCGCAGTCATGGACTGTGCGGCTGGTCCCGGCGGAGGTTCTAGTGTTCCCTCGGGCATGGTTGTGTGTGTTTGCCCTTAGCATAATTTAGGTTAGATAGTGTGTAAGCTTAGGGAGTGATGACCTTAGCAGTTAAGTCCCGTAAGATTTCACCCACATTTGAACATTTGACTTTCTCCCGCGTGCTGGCAGCCTACACAGAGCTGTGAATCCTGCTGTGATGGAACGTGCGGACACTCTCATTTGAGGTGAGCGGCAGAACACAATCATACCACTCGCTGCTCAAATGAACGAGTCGGTTGGTAGTGCTGACACATTCGTGCACCATTTGGGGTACTCAAAGGTGTGTGACCACTGGGATACTCGCAGCCTAAAAGAAGAACATAGAGAGTAACGATGGACCATGTGTGCCGAATCTTACAATTTTTGTTCAACATCGTCACAGGTGACGAGACATGGGTTCATCACTTCGGACTGGAAACACAACGATTTTACATTTAGTACCGCCTCATAACCTCTTCTCAGAAGAAAAAGTTCCAAGCCGAACATAAGAGGGTAAATTCATGGCGACGGTATTCAGACTCTCTGAAGGGGTTATTCTGTTTGATGTCTTGCCTCTTGGTGCAACGATCAACTCGGAAGTGTATTGCGCTACCATCAGGAAACTGGAGAAATATCTAAAGCATGTTCGTTGCCATAAAAATCCAAATGAACTCCTCCTGCCCCAAAACAACGGAAGGCCTCATACAACTCTGCGCACTCGAGAGGAACTCACAAAACTTCACTCGATTCTTCTTCCTCATCGACCTCCAACCTTCCTACTTCCATCTGTTTGGCACAAAGAAGGATGCACTTCGCGGGAAGCAGTACCTGGATGTTGGGAAGCGAGACGTGGACTCCAACGTCGACCAGTAAAATGGTTCCATGCGGGCCTACAGACCCTCCCAATAAAGTGGGATAAGGCCGTCGCATTGGAAGTTCAGAATGGTTCTTAGCACTATGGGACTTAACATCTGAGGTCATCAGTCCCCTAGACTACTTAAACCTAACTAACCTAAGGACATCACACACATCCCTGCCCGAGGCAAGATTCGAACCTGCGACCGTAGCAGCAGCGCGGTTTTGGACTGAAGCGCCTAGAACTGCTCGGCCATGCGGCCGGCCGCATTGAAAGGAGATTACTTTGATAAACAGGGTTTTGTAGCCAAAAGAGTGGGCGTTTATGTGGTGTATTGGAATCCTTAATGAAACCAAGCCGCTATCAGAAAAAAAGATGTGTTGCATTACTTATTGAGCGACCCGTAACTCTTTGTTGCATGTGCTCTTTCGGTGGTTGTAAGATAACAGCCAGGCTCGTGTTATTTTATATGTGGAATGAGAGGGAGAAGGCACACACGGAGGTGATACAAGTGCATCGCCCCTGCGACAGTAGTTTTCCGTGGTTGGCAGATGTTGTTGGTCAGTTTCCGGTCTCCGCCTGACGACACAATTAGCGAGGCACCGCTGGTGTCTGCCTGCAGATCGGGGCAGCGACGGCCGCTGTTGATTCAGCACCGCTGCGGGCAGAGCGCCAGGCACTTGTCACCCACCCAGAGCCCGGCTCTCGTCCTGCTCACCAATTCCAGCGCTTGTCCTCGACAACAGGCAGTTGCGATTTACGGCTATGGCTTGTTCGACATTCTCTCTCTGGGGCTTTTCCTTGCTCGTATGCTGCCAATGACTTCATGTTTACCCGCAAGCAACATTATAGTGATGCTTATTGTTGGGTTTGCAGTAGCATACACCGCTGGTCCAAAAAGATCCGAGAATGATTTTATTCCTGGCGCATAAGCTACGCCAGTGCCTTAACAGTGGAGGCAGCTTGAACTAATAACAGTAAACAACCGATGTTCATTCGGCAACTCAGTTGTGATGAGGCAGTATTCAGTAGTGGACGTACGGCAAGAGTGTGTCAACGTTGTTGTGTAACTAATCGCTATGGAGCAATGTCTCTACATCAAGTGCTCAAGATATTCTCAGGAATGTTTTGAAGAAGAGAAAAGTGTATGCAAAATTTGTCCCGCACACCTCTCTCCAATAAAAACAACAACGCGTGGATGTCAACCGTTACTTCACTGAAATGCAAAATACGGACAATAATTATTTTCTGGAAAAAATCATCACATGAGACGAGATTTGCCTTTGACAGTACGATCCTAACATATAATGACTCAGTGCAGAAAAAAATGGCTCTGAGCACTATGGGACTCAACTGCTGAGGTCATTAGTCCCCCAGAACTTAGAACTAGTTAAACCTAACTAACCTAAGGACACCACAAACATCCATGCCCGAGGCAGGATTCGAACCTGCGACCGTAGCGGTCTTGCGGTTCCAGACTGCAGCGCCTTTAACCGCACGGCCACTGAGTGCAGAAATTCGCATGGAGAGTCAACTCTTTGACGACATAACCGATATTCAAGCCAATGTGACGCGCGAGCTGATGTTCCGAAGAAGGATTTTCCTGATGGTTTCACGAGCTTCTGTGAACGTTCTGCGCGTTGTAATCAAGCGGGGGAAGGGGTGGACTACACAGTAGGCCTGAAGCATTAAAACCACTATTATAAGTGAATCCAGACGTGTGCAAACTGCTGGTTCTCGTATGGCGACAGCTTCCCTAACAAAGGAAGTCGAAGTGTTCGGCGTGCCAAAAGACACTGTATGAAAGATGTATACCGCATACAGAGAAAGCGAAAAAAACCAATAGTCTAAGCCACAACGCGGGCGAAAGTTGAGTGGGCCTGACAGACGGGCGTTGAAGAGGATTGTTGTCGTTGTTGTTGTGGTCTTCAGTCCTGAGACTGGTTTGATGCAGCTCTCCATGCTAATCTATCCTGTGCAAGCTCCTTCATCTCCCAGTACCTACTGCAACCTGCATCCTTCTGAATCTGCTTAGTGTATTTATCTCTGGGTCTCCCTCTACGATTTTTACCCACCACGCTGCCCTCCAATGCTAAATTTGTGTTCCCATGATGCCTCAGGACATGTCCTACCAACCGATCCCTTCTTCTAGTCAAGTTGTGCCACAAACGTCTCTTCTCCCCAATTCTCTTTAATACCTCCTCATTAGTTACGTGATCTACCCATCTAATCTTCAGCATTCTTCTGTAGCACCACATTTCGAAAGCTTCTATTCTCTTCTTGTCCAAACTAGTTAACGTCCATGTTTCACTTCCATACATGGCTACGCTCCATACAAATACTTTCAAAAACGACTTCCTGACACCTAAATCTATACTTGATGTTAACATTGCCAGTCTACATTTTATATCTTCCCTACTTCATCCATCATCAGTTATTTTGCTCCCCAAATAGCAAAACTCCTTTACTACTTTAAGTGTCTCATTTCCTAATCTAATTCCCGCAGCATCACCCGACTTAATTCGACTACATTCCATTATTCTCGTTTTGCTTTTGTTGATGTTCATCTTATATCCTCCTTACAAGACACTGTCCATTCCGTTCAACTGCTCTTCCACATCCTTTGCTGTCTCTGGCAGAATTACAATGCCACCGGCGAACCTCAAAGTTTTTATTTCTTCTCCCTGGATTTTAATACCTACTCCGAATTTTTCTTTTGTTTCCTTTACTGCTTGCTCAATATACAGATTGAATAACATCGGGGAGGGGCCACAACCCTGTCTCACTCCCTTCCCAACCACTGCTTCCCTTTCATGCCCCTCGACTCTTAAAATTGCCATCTGGCTTCTGTACAAATTGTAAATAGCCTTTCGCTCCTTGTATTTTACCCCTGCCACCTTTATAATTTGAAAAAGAGTATTCCAGTCAACATTGTCAAAAGTTTTCTCTAACTCTACAAGTACTAGAAACGTAGGTTTTCCTCCTTAATCTTTCTTCTAAGATAATTCTTAAGGTTTCCTCACGTGTTACAACATTTCTACGGAATCCAAACTTATCTTCCCCGATGTCGGCTTCTACCAGCTTTTGAATTCGTCTGTAAAAAATTCGCGTTAGTATTAACAGCTGTGACTTATTAAACTGATAGTTCGGTAATTTTCACATCTGTTCAAATGGTTCAAATGGCTCTGAGCACTATGGGACTTAGCATCTTAGGTCATCAATCCCCTAGAACAGAGAACTACTTAAACCTAACTAACCTAAAGACATCACACACATCCATGCACGAGGCAGGATCCGAACCTGTGACCGTAGCAGTCCCGCCGTTCCGGACTGCGGCGCCTAGAACCGCAAGACCACCGCGGCCGGCTTTTCACATCTGTCAACACCTGTTTTCTTTGGGATTGGAATTATTATATTCTTCTCGACGTCTGAGGGTATTTCGCCTGTCTCGTACATCTTGCTCACCAGATGGTAGAGTTTTGTCACGAATGGCTCTCCCAAGGCCGTCAGTAGTTCTAATGGAATATTGTCTACTCCCTGGGCCTTGTTTCGACTTAGGTCTTTCAGCGCTCTGTCAAACTCTTCACGCAGTATCGTATCTCCCATTTCATCTTCATCTACATCCTCTTCCATTTCCATAATATTGTCCTCAAGTACCTCGCCCTTGTATAGACCCTCTATATCCTCCTTCCACCTTTCTGCTTTCCCCTCTTTGCTTAGAACTGGCTTTCCATCTGAGCTCTAGATATTTATACAAGTGGCTCTCTTTTCTCCAAAGGTCTCTTTAATTTTCCTGTAGGCTGTATCTATCTAACCCCGAGTGAGATAAGCCTCTACATCCTTACATTTGTCCTCTAGCCATCCCTGCTTAGCCATTTTGCACTTCCTGTCGATCTCATTTTTGAGACGTTTGTATTCCTCGTCTTTTTACCTACTTGATCGTCTGCTGCCTTCACTACTTCATCCCTCAGGGCTACCCATTCTTCTTCTACTGTACTTCTTTCCCCCATTCCTGTCAATTGTTCCCTTATGCTCTCCCTGAAACTCTGTACAACCTCTGGTTCTTTCAGTTTATCCAGGTCTCATCTCCTCAAATTCCCACCTTTTTGCAATTTCTTCAGTTTTAATCTACAGTTTATAACCAATAGATTGTGGTCAGAGTCCGCATCTGCCCCTGGAAATGTCCTACAATTTAAAACCTAGTTCCTAAATCTCTGTCTTACCATTATATAATCTATCTGATACCTTTTAGTATCTCCAGGATTCTTCCATGTATACAACCTTCTTTTATGATTCTTGAACCAAGTGTTAGTTATGATGAAGTTATGCTCTGTGCAAAATTCTACCAGACGGCTTCCTCTTTCATTTCTTAGCCCCAATCCATATTCACCTAGTATGTTTCCTTCTCTCCCTTTTCCTACTATCGAATTCCAGTCAGCCATGATTATTAAATTTTCGTCTCCCTTCACTACCTAAATAATTTCTTTTATCTCATCATACATATCTTCAATTTCTTCGTCATCTGCAGAGCTAGTTGGCATATAAACTTGTACTACTGTAGTAGGCATGGGCTTCGTGTCTATCTTGGCCACTATGATACGTTCACTATGCTGTTTGTAGTAGCTTACCCGCACTCCTATTTTTTTATTCATTATTAAACCTACTCCTGCATTACCCCTATTTGATTTTGTATTTACAACCTTGTATTCACCTGACCAGAAGTCTTGTTCCTCCTGCCACCGAACTTCACTAATTCCCACTATATCTAACTTTAACCTATCCATTTCCCTTTTTAAATTTTCTAACCTACCTACCCGATTAAGTGATCTGACATTCCACGCTCCGACCCGTAGAATGCCAGTTTTCTTTCTCCTGATAACAACGTCCTCCTGAGTGGTCCCTGCCCGGAGATCCGAATGGGGGACTATTTTACCCCCGGAATATTTTACCCAAGAGGACGCCATCATCATTTAACCATACAGTAAAGCTGCATGCCATCGGGAAAAATTACGGCTGTACTTTCCTCTTGCTTTCAGCCGTTCGCAGTACCACAACAGCAAGGCCGTTTTGGTTAGTGTTACAAGGCCAGATCAGTCAATCACCCAGACTGTTGCCCCTGAAACTACTGAAAAGGCTGCTGCCCCTCTTCAGGAACCACACGTTTGTCTGGCCTCTCAACAGATACCCCTCCGTTGTGGTTGCACCTACGGTACGGCTATCTGTATCGTTGAGGCACACAAGCCTCCCCAGCAACGGCAAGGTCCATGGTTCATGGGGGGTTGAAGAGGATTGCGTCGGAAAATAAGAGGACAACAACTGCAGAAGCCAATGCAGAACCCTGTCTATATCAAACAACACTAAGGCAGCTCCGTAAGTTGAGAATTGCAGGGCGAACTAGAATTCCAAAACTACTCATCAGTGATGGAAAGGCCCGTAACAGGAAAGCGTGGTGCCGAATCCATAAAACCTAGACTATGCAGCAACGGAAGAAAGTCACTTGGTCGGCTGTGTCTTTTTTCAGACTGTTTCCAAATTCTGGTTGGGTTTACGACCCAAGTGTGAAACGTGGCGGCAATTTGGTGATGATTGCGGCACCCTTATCATGGTGTTCCACGGGCCTCATGGATACCGTGCAAGTTTGCACTACTGCCAAGGAATATGTGACCATTTTGGCTGATAACGTCCATTCCGTGATCCAATATTTGTTGCCAAATTGTGATACGTTTTCCAGGCGACAGGACTCCTAGTCACAATGCACTCGCATCGTCCAGGGCTGGATCCGTAATCACGAAGATTAATATTGTCGCATCTCCCCTGGGCACCACAATAACCAGATCTCAATATTACTGAGCTCTTGCTACCTGCTTTGAAGAGAACTTGCCGCTACATAGGAAAAAGAGTGATAAAATATTCTCTTTAAAACCATACAGGATCTGTATTTACTTGTTCCGAGACGACTAGAAGCTGTCTTAAATGACAGTTTTCCTACGCTCTATTAGCATGGTGATGTGTTTTTAACGTTGTCCTATTTTTGACCGCCTCCGTAAATATCATTACGAAGCTCAGCGGAAAATGGTTATATGAATTACCCTTACGAGGAAAGATACAAAAGCAAATAAAAGTACTTGGCACAAAATTCACACACAGTTCCAACGGCTCTTTTAGTTATGTCACCATAAAAACCGATGGTTTTGTAAAGGGAAGTGATGCAATGGTTAAGACATTGGACTCGTGTCGTAAGAGCCGAGATTCACCTCTGTATCTGACTGTCTATAAACCGTAGTCTCTTTAAATCACTTCGCTTTCCTCCAACAGCAAATGGCCACGTGGTTCTCTAGCGCGCTGTATTGCTTCCGTATCGACATCCACAGGAGGTGAGACGCTTGAGCCGTGGCGAGCTGGCGCCAGTGTTATTTAGTTCATGTATCGTTGAGATCGATTGTGGTTGAGCTAAGTTATCTTTGCTTTTCACGTGTCTTATATTCCGGGTTGGCGGGCGAAGAGAATTGGTTCTGAGCCTTCGACGGGTATCCCTCGAGATCGCGTGACATTCGCGGGAGACGACTGTCAACGGCTGCCGAACGAGCGTGATGACCGTTACCTGTTGTGGTGTGAAATTAGTTGGGCGTTTTGTCGACATGGGCAGCTTGGAGATACAAGTTCCGTGACTTCGCTGGGAACAAAATTTGAAGGGAAGCGGTGAAGCTATGGAACCCGCTCTCTCGTATTGTGTACCTTATATGAAGTAAGTCGTCGTAATTGCTTGTTCACCGACGCACTCAGAGCCATTTAAACTTTATTATTATGGTGAGGCTTTCACAGTCGAACCTTAAGACTGTGTGGAAGAGTTCAGTTGGCCTAGTTAAATGGTGGCCTTTATTTCAAAGTTTTCTCAGAAGTTTTACTAGTGCTTTGTGTCTCTTGCAATCAAATGATTTTATGTTGCCGTTTTTAAAGCCTGCATTCTATTAATACAGTTGTCCATGCGTAAGTGAGTCAAAGGTCTGCCGAGTGTTTCTATGATTCAGAGTAGTTATTGGAATATCTTTGTGATTCGGGCAGAAACTTTTGATTGTGCCATTGCCTTGGCGGCGAGTGAAATGTAATCCGAGGTCTAGGCCTGGCAGTGTTTAAGAACCTGGCCACTACCGGGAGTTGTTCACATGTCACCTTCCAGAGTTTAGTATTTTTCTTCCTTTCACAAAGACAGTTTAAGATGGTGGATATATAAATACATATTGTATGTAACCTGTTCGTACATGAATTTGTTTCCCAAAATATTAGGGACTGGCAACTGGCTAAATCTTAAACGGCATCGCATCTGCTGAGTTCCTTGTGCAGCCTTTTCTAGTAATTTTTTTAACACGTCTAAGCACGTGAACGTTTATTTTCTAAAGATCAATGTTGCTGCTGTAGTTCTTTTTTTACTTACGTAGCTCTATCATGTTATGTAATTGGATCTTAGCTTGGCGCTAGTGTTCAAGTGTCACTGAGTCACCGTTTACTTGTAATTGTTTTATTATATGTATTTTCAGGGAAATTCTATATGGGAGTTTGAATTGCCGAAGCTTGTCATTAATTCTGTTTTCTTAGTAAGGAACTGAGTACTGAGTGGGCTGGGTTTCTAAATGTATTTGCAAAGTTATATTGTAAAAAATAAGTCCTCGGTCACAAATATTAAGCCAAAATTGACCTGGTTTCGACGCTACTATGAGCGTCGTCTTCAGAATTAGACTAACTGTACTAAAACATTAGGTATATAGTACATTAATAAAATTAAAGTTTGTACTTACTCGAAGAGATGCAGTACTTACAAGTCACATATTAAAAAAGATCTAAGCCGGAAAGGCGAGCCGGCCGCGGTGGTCTAGCGGTTCTGGCGCTGCAGTCCGGAACCGCGGGACTGCTACGGTCGCAGGTTCGAATCCTGCCTCGGGCATGGGTGTGTGTGATGTCCTTAGGTTGGTTAGGTTTAAGTAGTTCTAAGTTCTAGGGGACTTATGACCTAAGATGTTGAGTCCCATAGTACTCACAGCCATTTTTGAACCGGAAAGGCGACGTCATGAACGCTTGTGAGATGGCGAGCCGCTAAAGGCTGCTCGTACTGTGAACAAGGGTTGCAACAAGACTGAGGTGCCCACTTTAGAAAGTGTGGGCAAGTAAACATGGTGTTGCTACGAGCGCCATCTAGTAGCCGCAGAAACAACTAGGCTACTGCACATTCAAAATTAGACACATGAAATTGTGATGCAGCTGATTCAGGCATAACGTAAGCCTTAATAATAACAGGATGAAGTTACATATCTTTTTTAATATGTGACTTGTAAGTACTGCATCTTTTCGAGTCAGCACAAACTTTAATTTTATTAATGTACTATATACCTAATGTTTTAGTACAGTTAGTGTAATTCTGAAGACGACGCTCATAGTAGCGTCGAAACCAGGTCAATTTTAACTTAATATTTGTGACCGAGGGCTTATTTGTTACAATATAATTCTGCCACGGTCACTGAACCTTAGCAGCTATGTTCAAAGTATTTGCAAAGCTTTATCTAGTGGCTCGTCCACAATTTATAAATCTCGAAATTTTTCTTAAAGGCGTAATGTCATAATTAGAAAGTGTGACTACCAACCATGATTCCATACCGCTTCCTCTTTTATAGTATTTAAGATATGCTTTGTAAGTGTGTCACGATTAAGGAATTACGTATCAACGCTTATCTCATATATATTTCCATGCTGCCTAAAAATATGTTGTAAGCTCAATAACAATGAGGCACGCTATGTGAACCGCCGAATGAGTCGAGTGTGACGGAAAGACCTGGACAACAAGCGACATGTAAGTCTCTGGCGCAGATTTCACCGGAGATTGTGCATTTAATCTGGGATCCGGTGGAGAAAGCACTGTCACACGCACTCTCTGCATTTGTCAGTGCAACTTGCAGCCTCATCAGCTGCTTCCTGGCAAGTCTACAACTCTGTAAAACACATTTGGGATTCCTCCTGACTAAAATTGTTTCTGTGCGCACATACTCCGGCACGCCGGTGTATTTCACTCAGTAGTGAGTACAACCTTAACTCGTTACTACCAAAGCGTTTATAGCAAAGGAACGCAAAACCCCGTTTTAATGGCGTCTTACCGGCACACCGCAAGGGCTCTCGCGGGAAATCTAATCTTCATGGTAGAGTGGTTTTTAATAGCGTTAATTTCATTGCCTGGTTCGTTAAACGACGTTAAACTGAAATCTGCTTCACCAGAATCTTATTACCGGAGCAGAATTTTCAGGTCAGATCTAAAGACGTATTTCCCTAAAGAACACATCTGCGAAGTTAAACGCCGGCCGAAGTGGCCGTGCGGTTAAAGGCGCTGCAGTCTGGAACCGCAAGACCGCTACGGTCGCAGGTTCGAATCCTGCCTCGGGCATGGATGTTTGTGATGTCCTTAGGTTAGTTAGGTTTAACTAGTTCTAAGTTCTAGGGGACTAATGACGTCAGCAGTTGAGTCCCATAGTGCTCAGAGCCATTTTTTTTTTGCGAAGTTAAACACAGTTCGAGTTGGTAAGCCTGGATTTCCTCTTACGAGAAATATTGTGTACGCACCGTAACTTCCAGTTTCGACTTTAAACAGCACACTCAATTTATTTGGTCCTTGTTCTTTTCGTGTCTTTGATCGAGAACAAATTTATTGAAATATATAGGCATAGTATTTCGTTTTTTAAACCTCCGTATTGGACATTTGTATAACGTGAGTCAGTTTGCAATTAAATGAAAAATCTACACTGTTAATTGCATCTGTATCTATTCATTATTCATAACTATGACGCAGTCCACGAGTTACTGCTGCGTCTGTCGGAGAGAAAATGTGAACTAGTTAGGCGTTTAGTCGGTGAGCCAGATCTAAATAACAAAACATTTTTCACAAATTTATTATCTCAAGTAATCTACTAAGGCAAACAGATTGACTTTTCACTTACCCTAATATGCAAAAATAATTATCCGATTACACTGAGCACTTAATCAGATTCCCATCACATAGATTTCAGAACATATAATATAATACACACGTTTCCTTGGAACGTAGTTATACCACCATCTAACACACAGACGTATATTATGTTGTTTGTATATGCAACACATACAGTCGCGACACTCAGTGGTATGAATGTTGTTACTGTCTGGTAGTTGATGATAAACTAGTGCCATTCATCCGTTAACGGCATGTGTGACATAAGATAAATGTTTGTTTTAAATTATTTTTCGACTTACTTTACGAAATAGTTATTATATTATTTTGTCCCAAGTGTACGTAAAATATCAAGAAACATGAAGAATAGCAAAATAAATGTAAACAGAGCCAAAACTGATGAATGAAATAAGCCACAATATCTTCGTGAATCTCTTCTACAAATTGCAAATAATAATAATCTGTACTACTTGTAGCAAGAGAATAGAAACACGCTATTTCATCACACAGAAGAATATATTTCTGTTGGGAAACGTTCTTATGATTCTTTGACATGCAACAATTCTGTAGAGAGACTATAAATATTTGTTCATTGTCGCACTTTGCTCGACTTTACATTTCACGAATATTTACTATTTACTTTTCAAAAGACGACTGCATTAAGAATAGCAAAATAAATACGTTCGTAGCCCTGGTGTAGCAACAGTCGATTTTTCTTGAGTCGAGGAACAGTTTGTAACGAGTAGTGTCATCATTTCTCATAACGTACCGATATTTCACTCCTTACTCAGGTCAGAATACACTATCAAAGTCGATTTGTTCTATATATTGTGCGTATTGTAATAGGGAACTTCTGTTAAATGTCGCCTTTCGTCCAATTTATTTGATGAAATCTAGCGTCTCGCCTTAGATATGATAGAAGTCGCTCGTCTTCTGTTACCGCAATAAGAAATGTAACAGCTAGAAGCACTAGCATCTCCGCAGCCATCTGACAGCTAATATTTATCAAAGTGGCTTCGAAATTTAAATAGTGCGTCGCATCTACAAGGAAATTGATAGTAATGAACGAGATATATGAAGCACTGTATAACTTGTGACATGATTACAAAAATAGAATAAGAAGAAGCGAGAGCTATAGAAAAATTGCGGAGGCCATTAGCAGTAACGTCCGACTGTGACGTAAAGTCACATGAAAATTACTTGGGAATGGACGAAAATAGATTTGAATATACGCCAGGAAAGTAACTTCTCATATTATGAAGCAGAACGCCCACCTCAGAAATGCTGTATCCACGAAAGACAGAAGTCCGGTAACTTTACGATTTCTTGCAACAGGAGAAAGCTACTGTAATCTACAGCATAGCATTCGAATGCCGCAGTGCACTTTGACAAAAATAAAACTAGAAACATATGAAGCTACTTATAAAGTACGGAACGAGGAATGTCTGAATGCAAATAACTATTTAGTACGTACTGTAACGATTAAGAAAATTTGTTACGGAAGTGTGTTCATGCTAAAGGGACACTAATGTAAAGTAATTTGTTCTGTACTGCTATCATTTCAATGTGATATTTTTTCACTCATTAATTAAATAACTTTGATATTCGTCAAAGTATGAGGAGGCATGTAAGAGGGCACAAGGACAGGTTTATCCATAACGAATTGTGTTGTCCATGTAAAGATCTCTTACTTGAGTGCAGTAGTTGGATAGCCGCAAAAATAAAGTAGAAAAGACATTAACGAGAGAGACGGGGGGGGGGGGGGGGCTTTACATCCGTCGCCGTGACAGGGACAATAATTTTGCAAGTTTCATTGCACGTTGTAGTTTCCTCATCAGCTGCAGCTAATGTGGCGTACAAATAAGTCTCCTCTTTTACACATTCGTAAATTACTTTGTTTCAAAATGTAGTGAATAAACCTTCTCGTTACTGTGTAGACGTACGATATCTTTCTGCAATTCATAATGTATTTTGCTGTTTACTATTCATTTTTTGCTCTATCTAAGAAATGTTATTCTTTGGGAAACGTCTGTAGGTTACAAGAAAATCGTAACTAAACAGCGCTGTAGTGTGCTGTTTCGTACCTCTTGTCGTCCTTACGAAATCCGTAAAATGTCAAATTTGCTGTGTTCTCTTCGTTATTGCTACAATTTATCGATGTATGTACAATTCCTTTCGTACGAACCATGTTATCAAATCAACTTAAACGATACTACTCACACTCACCGGATGGCTTATTCAGCAGCGTAGCTTAATCGCCGCTTGGCGCGCTCCTGTCGCAGTCGATAACAAAAATTAGCAGGTGTGTGGCGACTCTGATAGTACTTTGTAAATACTCTGGATATATTATTTATTTGTCTCTTCACGCTGTTGCGACACACAGTCGTTTCGTATCGACGTCAAAAGGCGCGTGATACCATGACGCCATACACACGGTCAGACACATTTATGTGACCACCGCCTACGTTCGACGACAACATGCAATAGCTACTCATAGGCGCCAGGTGGCAGCACTAACCTGTGTAGAGTATATGAAGTGTGTTGAGAGCACGCGAACAAACATTGCAGTCGCTGTCGTGATGCCAAAACAGAGGGATTTGCCTGACATCCAAGAAAGCATAATCACTGGCGTTCAGGCCAAAGGTGGAAAAATTTCCGAAACGGCTAAGTTGGTAAACTGTACGCGAGCGGCCGTGGTTAAAATATACCGTGCATGGCCTAATGGCGCTATGCAAAACCGACGTCGAATCAGTTGTGGTGCAACACGGGCCATCGATGACAGGAGTGAAAGACGGCTACGGCTGCGGAGATGTGCACTAGAGATGGGTAGTTCGCGAACGAACGGGTGCAAAGGAAAGGTTCACCAAGATGAACGAAAGGACCGAGGAACGATCGGTTCATAGTTCATTTCGGTCGCGGCGGTCTACTTATAGTTCCCGGGAACGAGGAACGATCGGTTCATAGTTCACTTCGGTCGCGGCGGTCTACTTATAGTTACCGGGAACGAGGAACGATCGGTTCATAGTTCACTTCGGTCGCGGCGGTCACTTCGGCAGTTCTCGTTCCAGCCTCGGTCGCCTGCTCGATCTTAGTCTCGGTCTCCCTCGGCCGCACTCGTCGTTCTTCGCATGACCACCTGTCTCAGTTCCACTGCCGACTGTTCCTAGTTAGTTCAGTATCCAGTTGTTCGTTTCGTTCACTGCGCTCGCCTTTTTTACAAGTGTTCCACGTGGTTCTGGCCATTCAGCGTCCACGACCGGATGTTGTTGTTGTTGTTGTTGTTGTTGTTGTTGTCGTGGTCTTCAGTCCTGCGACTGGTTTGATGCAGCTCTCCATGCTACTCTATCCTGTGCAAGCTTCTTCATCTCCCAGTACCTACTGCAACCTACATCCCTCTGAATCTGCTTAGTGTATTCATCTCTTGGTCTCCCTCTACGATTTTTACCCTCCGCCCTGCCCTCCAATGCTAAATTTGTGATCCCTTGATGCCTCAAAACATGTCCTACCAACTGGTCCCTTCTTTTTGTCAGGTTGTGCCACAAACTCCACTTCTCCCCAATTCTATTCAATACCTCCTCATTAGTTATGTGATCTACCCATCTAATCTTCAGCATTCTTCTGTAGCACCACATTTCGAAAGCTTCTATTCTCTTCTTGTCCAAACTATTTATCGTCCATGTTTCACTTCCATACATGGCTACACTCCATACGAATACTTTCAGAAACGACTTCCTGACACTTAAATCTATACTCGATGTTAACAAATTAATCTTCTTCAGAAACGCTTTCCTTGCCATTGCCAGTCTACTTCGACTATCATCAGCTATTTTACTCCCTAAATAGCAAAACTCCTGTACTACTTTAAGTGTCTCATTTCCTAATCTAAATCCCTCAGCATCACCCGATTTAATTTGACTACATTCCATTATCCTCGTTTTGCTTTTGTTGATGTTCATCTTATATCCTCCTTTCAAGACACTGTCAATTCCGTTCAACTGCTCTTCCAAGTCCTTTGCTGTCTCTGACAGAATTACAATGTCATCGGCGAACCTCAAAGTTTTTATTTCTTCCCCATGAATTTTAATACCTACTCCAAATTTTTCTTTTGTTTCCTTTACTGCTTGCTCAATATGCAGATTGAATAACATCGGGGAGAGGCTACAACCCTGTCTCACTCCCTTCCCAACCACTGCCTCCCTTTCATGCCCCTCGACTCTTATAAATGCCATCTGGTTTCTGTGCAAATTGTAAATAGCCTTTCGCTCCCTGTATTTTACCCCTGCCACCTTCAGAATTTGAACGAGAGTATTCCAGTTAACATTGTCAAAAGCTTTCTCTAAGTCTACAAATGCTAGAAACGTAGGTTTGCCTTTTCTTAATCTTTCTTCTAATATAAGTCGTAAGGTTGCGTCACGTGTTCCAACATTTCTGCGGAATCCAAACTTATCTTAGCCGAGGTCGGCTTCTACCAGTTTTTCCATTGGTCTGTAAAGAATTCGCGTTAGTATTTTGCAGCTGTGACTTATTAAACTGATAGTTCCGTAATTTTCACATCTGTCAACACCTGCTTTCTTTGGGATTGGAATTATTATATTCTTCTTGAAGTCTGAGGGTATTTTGCCTGTCTCATACATCTTGCTCACCAGATGGTAGAGTTTTGTCAGGACTGGCTCTCCCAAGGCCGTCAGTAGTTCTAATGGAATGTTGTCTACTCCCGGGGCCTTGTTTTGACTTAGGTCTTTCAGTGCTCTGTCAAACTCTTCACGCAGTATCGTATCTCCCATTTCGTCTTCATCTACATCCTCTTCCATTTCCATAATATTGTCCTCAAGTACATCGCCCTTGTATAGACCCTCTAAATAGTCCTTCCACCTTTCTGCCTTCCCTTCTTTGCTTAGAACTGGATTTCCATCTGAACTCTTGATATTCATACAAGTGGTTCTCTTCTCTCCAAAGGTCTCTTTAATTTTCCTGTAGGCAGTATCTATCTTACCCCTAGTGAGATAAGCCTCTACATCCTTACATTTCTCCTCTAGCCATGCCTGCTTAGCCATTTTGCACTTCCTGTCGATCTCATTTTTGAGACGTTTGTATTCCTTTTTGCCTACTTCATTTACTGCATTTTTATATTTTCTCCTTTCATCAATTAAATTCAGTATTTCTTCTGTTACCCAAGGATTTCTATTAGCTCTCGTCTTTGTACCCACTTGATCGTCTGCTGCCTTCACTACTTCATCCTTCAGAGCTAATCATTCTTCTTCTACTGTATTTCTTTCCCCCATTCCTGTCAATTGTTCCCTTATGCTCTCCCTGAAACTCTGTACAACCTCTGGTTTAGTCAGTTTATCCAGGTCCCATCTTCTTAAATTAGCAACTTTTTGTAGTTTCTTCAGTTTTAATCTACAGCTCATAATCAATAGCTTGTGGTCAGAGTCCACATCTGCCCCTGGAAATGTCTTACAATTTAAAACCTGATTCCTAAATCTCTGTCTTACCATTATATAATCTATTTGATACCTTTTAGTATCTCCAGGATTCTTCCATGTATACAACCTTCTTTTATGATTCTTGAACCAAGTGTTAGCTATGATTAAGTTATGCTCTGCGCAAAATTCTACCAGACGGCTTCCTCTTTCATTTCTTCCCCCCAATCCATATTCACCTACTGTGTTTCCTTATCTCCCTGTTCCTACTCTCGAATTCCAGTCACCCATAACTATTAAATTTTCGTCTCCCTTCACTACCTGAATAATTTCTTTTATCTCATCATACATTTCATCGATTTCTTCATCATCTGCAGAGCTAGTTGGCATATAAACTTGTACTACTGTAGTAGGCATGGGCTTTGTGTCTATCTTGGCCACAATAATGCTGTTTGTAGCAGCTTACCCGCACTCCTATTTTTTTTTACATTATTAAACCTACTCCTGCATTACCCCTATTTGATTTTGTATTTATAACCCTGTATTCACCTGACCAAAAGTCTGGTTCCTCCTGCCACCGAACTTCACTAATTCCCACTATATCTAACTTTAACCTCTCCATTTCCCTTTTTAAATTTTCTAACCTACCTGCCCGATTAAGGGATCTGACATTCCACGACTGATAATCAACAAGTATTTTATAGTTACATAAATTACATAAAAATTACGTTGTACGTAATAGATACGTCTCTTCAGGTAACAAAAGGGCATATGAGCCCACTTCATTATATTGATGAAGAGCTCAAGACATACTGTAATAAGGCAAGTTTTTTTGTTATTCATATATTTTTTGGTTTCATCGTATTGATTTAGCAGCTAACTTTCAATAATTTGCTTAATGTTTAGTGTAAGGAAACGATTTTCGTGTACCTTTCATATACAAAATATTACATTTAGGAAGGCTCTAATTATTTTTAAGTTTGGTTGTTTCCAATTTGCATTACCTGCTAGTTTGATTTCTTTGAAAAAAAAAAGTGGGTTGTGGGTCATTTTGGCTCATTAGCAAATGCGGTGCCTCTCCATTTGAAAAGACATAGATTGCCATAAAATCGTATTTACTTATTATCTCAATAACATTTGTTCAGAAGGAGCTTTCAAACCAAAAACTTTATTATTGCGAATGTAATAATTATTATTATTATTGCTGCATTAACTTTAATAATGCAACATAAAAACCTAATTTTTACTAAGCGTGTGACACAAAAGTGAGACAACCACATTTTATTTTATTCTTCCACAATGTCTCTACTTCGCCTACGAACTCAGAGACAACGTGAAGTATATATAGGGTGTAAACAATTATTGTTTACAACGCAGCGTAGGTATGTAGTGGAAGTCGAAACGAAGAATTTTATACAAGGCACTTGTGGTCTATTAAGTGGTAAACAATAACCAACAGGTTTACAAGTCTACATGAGCTATAGCCAATGCGTGTCGCGTGAGGTTTTCATGTTCTCTTCTCCATCTCTGTACACATCGTCATCGATTGTTTCGCAATTGTTGCTTGCATTAGCTTGTTATTTCTTCACTACCTAATTATTACATGTTTGTCTGTTTATTGTATCTGCTCGTAATGGGCAACACATCGTCCGCAATTGGTAAGCAGTCTGTACTCGGCCATTCTACACTCCTGGAAATGGAAAAAAGAACACATTGACACCGGTGTGTCAGACCCACCATACTTGCTTCGGACACTGCGAGAGGGCTGTACAAGCAATGATCACACGCACGGCACAGCGTACACACCAGGAACCGCGGTGTTGGCCGTCGAATGGCGCTAGCTGCGCAGCATTTGTGCACCGCCGCCGTCAGTGTCAGCCAGTTTGCCGTGGCATACGGAGCTCCATCGCAGTCTTTAACACTGGTAGCATGCCGCGACAGCGTGGACGTGAACCGTATGTGCAGTTGACGGACTTTGAGCGAGGGCGTATAGTGGGCATGCGGGAGGCCGGGTGGACGTACCGCCGAATTGCTCAACACGTGGGGCGTGAGGTCTCCACAGTACATCGATGTTGTCGCCAGTGGTCGGCGGAAGGTGCACGTGCCCGTCGACCTGGGACCGGACCGCAGCGACGCACGGATGCACGCCAAGACCGTAGGATCCTACGCAGTGCCGTAGGGGACCGCACCACCACTTCCCAGCAAATTTGGGACACTGTTGCTCCTGGGGTATCGGCGAGGACCATTCGCAACCGTCTCTATGAAGCTGGGCTACGGTCCCGCACACCGTTAGGCCGTCTTCCGCTCACGCCCCAACATCGTGCAGCCCGCCTCCAGTGGTGTCGCGACAGGCGTGAATGGAGGGACGAATGGAGACGTGTCGTCTTCAGCGATGAGAGTCGCTTCTGCCTTGGTGCCAATGATGGTCGTATGCGTGTTTGGCGCCGTGCAGGTGAGCGCCACAATCAGGACTGCATACGACCGAGGCACACAGGGCCAACACCCGGCATCATGGTGTGGGGAGCGACCGTGCGGTTAAAGGCGCTGCAGTCTGGAACCGCAAGACCGCTACGGTCGCAGGTTCGAATCCTGCCTCGGGCATGGATGTTTGTGATGTCCTTAGGTTAGTTAGGTTTAACTAGTTCTAAGTTCTAGGGGACTAATGACCTCAGCAGTTGAGTCCCATAGTGCTCAGAGCCATTTGAACCATTTTTTTGTGGGGAGCGATCTCCTACACTGGCCGTACACCACTGGTGATCGTCGAGGGGACACTGAATAGTGCACGGTACATCCAAACCGTCATCGAACCCATCGTTCTACCATTCCTAGACCGGCAAGGGAACTTGCTGTTCCAACAGGACAATGCACGTCCGCATGTATCCCGTGCCACCCAACGTGCTCCAGAAGGTGTAAGTCAACTACCCTGGCCAGCAAGATCTCCGGATCTGTCCCCCATTGAGCATGTTTGGGACTGGATGAAGCGTCGTCTCACGCGGTCTGCACGTCCAGCACGAACGCTGGTCCAACTGAGGCGCCAGGTGGAAATGGCATGGCAAGCCGTTCCACAGGACTACATCCAGCATCTCTACGATCGTCTCCATGGGAGAATAGCAGCCTGCATTGCTGCGAAAGGTGGATATACACTGTACTAGTGCCGACATTGTGCATACTCTGTTGCCTGTTCTATGTGCCCGTGGTTCTGTCAGTGTGATCATGTGATGTATCTGACCCCAGGAATGTGTCAATAAAGTTTCCCCTTCCTGGGACAATGAATTCACGGTGTTCTTATTTCAATTTCCAGGAGTGTATATTATTTCCCAGCAATCAGCCACACAAGGCTACAGTTGGCTAAATGAGAGGTTCTGCAGAATCACGGAAATTACTTCTAAAGCTGTGTAAGACTTCTGTAATGACTAAAAATTCTATACTCCAGGGGGGAGGCAAGTGCCCCCTTTTGGTGCCCTCCATTCTTCAGTCACCTACACTATTAGCTTTCAGTTTTTCATAAGAACCATATACCAAGCACAAATGAACGGTGAACGAGTAAAAATGAACGGTTTCCAAAAAATAACGATCAGCAGTGAACTAGTTCCCAAGGATGAACGAGTTTGCCCATCTCTATTGTGCACCCGGTGAATAGACGTGGAACTGTTGAGCAACTGTCCGCCTGAATGAATCAGGGACAAGCAAAACTGTCTTTTCAATGGCCGTTCAGGGAACATTACTAAGTATGGGACTCAGCAGCAGACGCATGGTTCATGCATTCACGCTGACTTTGTTCATCGGTGGCTAAGACTGAAATTTCCATGCCAATACCGCAACTGGACGTCCACTGAGTGGCGACAGATGGCCTTTCCAGACAAATCACGTTTTACGCTCCATCGGTCATATGGCGGTTTGCGTGTACGGCATTAAACGTCAGGAAGCAAACACCCTGCAACTAGGAGAGAGAGTGATGGAATGGGAAATATTTCAGTGCGATTTCCCGGGTGGTCGCGTAGTTCTTGAGGACACGATGGATAAAACCAAGAGAGCACCTATCCTTCGGGCAATGTCGAAGCCTGCATGTAGTTTGTTTTTCCTCGGCACGATGGCATCTACCACCAGGACAATGCAACGTGTTACACAGCTCGCAGTGTTCTGCGAGTTAACCGTACTCCCTTGATTATCAAACTCCATCGATTAAAACCCAGTCGAAAATCTATGGGACCACCTCGATCGCGCTGTCCGCGCCATGGATCCACAACCGGGAAACCTAGCGCAGCTGGCCACGGCCACGGAGTCAGCATGGCTTCGCATCCCTGTCGATATCTTCCAGAAATTCAATGACTCTCTCCCTGCACGTCTCGCGCTGCAAAAGTTTGTTATTCAGGTTTTTGACAGGCGGTCAATTAATTTGACTGGACACTGTATCAGCGACTTCTTTAAAAATGGCTGCAGGCACTATGGGACTTAAACATCGGAGGTCATCAGTCCCCTAGACTTGGAACTACTTAAACCTAAGGACATCACACACATCCATGCCCGAGGCAGGATTCGAACCTGCGACCGTAGCAGCCGCGTGGTTCCTGACTGAAGCGCCCAGAACCGCTCGGCCACCGCGGCCGGCTTCTTTAAAAGATAATAGTTTATTCGATACGCAGTTTTTCACATTGTTATGAAGTTTTACTGGGAATTGTATGATGGTGTGGTATAATGGGTTTCTTTTACGTAACTCACATTTTCTACAAAACGCTCATCTTTTTTTCGAACGGAAGAAATTGCTGCCTCTACGCATTTTACGACTCTACTCAATATTTCCGAAGAGGAAATGTCTTCGTGATGATACCCTTCCTAATGGCTCTCTAATGTTCAAAATTGTAAAAATTCGTTTTCATTCTTCTTTGAAGGTTTTTGCAGATTTATTTCATTAGTTTCGATGCTCTCTTTCCAAACATGTCAATTTTGTATCCTGAGATTATTGGAATGCATAAATAAGACAAAATATATCGATTGTTCATTCCGGATGTGCTGCAGTTGTGTCGCTTCCGATCTGACGAAAAAATGCTATTTTCCGCGAGGTTTAAAAATAATAGCGTTTAGAAAAATATATGATACGAAATTTTAAGACATTCCTTTCTTCTGTCAACTACTGTAGTTTTGTAGAGTAAGCTATAAATTGGTATTGCTCTGTAACATCGACAAGGAGAAACCTATACAGCTTGTGTGTTGCTTAGCACATTACTTAGTTTGTTGGATACACAGTAATTACCAGAGTTACAATAAATTACCATATCTGTATCACACTGTGGATAACATATGACACACAGAATTTTACATGTTTGCCCTCAACAGAAGAGACGGGGTGAACCGAGTTTTTAATGCTTGTGAGTAGAAGACAATGTTTATTAACTGACGGGGTTGAGCTAGATATCACTTACTGTTACTTTCAGAAGCGACTGGCTCAACAATCTTGAAGACTGCAGCGGAGATGACTTTGGGGCTGCAGGACCAGCAACTTGGAAGGCGATGTCGTGTACTACCTATCCCCCAGTAATCGCCACAGGCACCTCCCTGTTACTGACATCGTTACAGGAATCGTGGCCCAGTTACAGCGTCACCAAACTCTTAAATACGCCATGCAACTCAGTATCTGAGATGAAAAAAATTTCGAATGGTAAGGCAACTTTATATAAAGAATGTTCTGAAGGGATTTTACGTTTATAATTTTATATATGGAATGTTAACAAAATTGTATAACCGTTAAAAACACTCTAAAATCCACAGAATTTCATTTAATAAAAAATTTGTAAACTGACTCCAAATGCTATCATTCTCTAAAGTTTGAACTTTAATCATGTGTACCATACACTCAAATTTTGATGATTAATTTCAGTGTTTAACATTCCCTTTCAGCGTGCTTCCGTCATCAAATTATCAAAGGCAAGTGAATTCATAATTTGTTTAGTAAGTACTCTTCGATGAGAATCGCTCGACAATAATAAATTATACCGCGTGTAACAACTAATGAACCCTGGCCATCAATCATCACCGGAGGCAACACACGTTACCCCAGAACTGTCGTTGCCCAACGCCCCATCTCAACTGTAAGGCGATACGTGCTATGCTCTGTAAACGCCGAAACATCAGCAGCCCAAGTAAGGCATTTTTCACGCATCGGATTTTACATAGATTAGCGTGAGTTAAGAAAGATTTATTCTAATGCCGGCCAGCATAACAGATCTACATTTCAGTACATATCACTATGCTAGATAAGTATTAAGTATACTAGCCTAAGGGACAGTGGTGCACCACATTTAAATTTAGCACTAGGGGACAGCCCTATTGGGCGCAGTAAGGAATTTTTATACTAGTGCTTGCAATTAAATTAAATACAACACTGACAACCAGTACAGCAAGGCATAAAATCGTCAGTTTTTGCTCACAAGTAATGTGGCCGACGTTGGTGTGTAGAGTGTATGAGTCTGGCGGCATACCATCTGACTTTCGGAAAAATAACATTCACACAATTCCGAAGACTTCAAGAGCTGAAAAGTGCGAGAACTAGAGCACAATTACATTAGCAGCTCATGCTTCCAAGTTGCTGTCAAGAATACTATACAGAAGAATGGAAAGGAAAATTAATGGTGTGTTAGATGACGATCAGTTTGGTTTTAGGACAGGCAAAGGCACCAGAGAGGCAGTTCTGAAGTTGCGGTTGACAGCAGTGTAAGCAAGACTAAAGAAAAATCGAAACATATTCGTAGGATTTGTGGGCCTGGAAAAAGCGTTCGACAATGTAAAAAGGTGCAAGATGTTGGAAATTCTGAGAGAAATAGGGGTAAGCTATGGGGAGAGATAGGTAATATACAATATGTACATGAGGCAAGAGGGAACAATAAGAGTTGACGACCAAGAATGAAGTGTTCCGATTAAAAAAGGTATAAGACAAGGTTGCAGTCTTTCACCCCTACTGCTCTTTCTGTACATCGAAGCAGCAAGGACGGAAATAACAGAAAGATTCAGGAGTGGAATTAACATTCAAGGTGGAAGGATACCAATGATACGATTCACTAATAACATTGCAATCTTGAGTGAAAGTGAAGAATAATTGCTTAATCTCCTGAATGAAATGAACATTCTAATGAGTACAGAATAAGTATTGAAAGAAAATCGAAGAAAGATGAAAGTAATGAGAAGTAGCAGAAATGAGAACAGCGAGAAACTTAACATCAGGATTGGTTGTCATGAAGTAGAGGAAGTTAAGAAAATCTACTACGTAGGCTGCAGCATAACCAAGGACCGACGGAGCAAGGAGGACATACGTAAAAAGCAGACTAGCACTGGCAAAAACGGCATTGCTATCCAAGAGAAGTCTACTAGTATCAAACATAGGGCTTAATTTGATGAAGAGATTTCTGAGAATGTATATTTGGAGCATAGCACCGTATGGTAGTGAAACTTCGACTGTGGGAAAACCGGAACAGAAGGGAATCGAAGCATTTGAGATGTGGTGCTACAGACGGATATTGAAAGTTAGGTGGACTGGTAAGTTAAGGAATAAGGTGGTTCTGCGCAGAATCGAATAAATACAGTAAAACCTTGCACGATCTCCACACACGGGAGAAATCTATAATAATGTTCCCACACAAGGAGGTGAAATTTCACTATAGAACAGCCTTATAGCAATCAGCTATAAATGTACGCAATACAGACAGAATACCAGAAATACCGTACGACAACGTTGGAACAACAGACGTGGACCGCACTCCGTGCTAGTTCGTGGTATCAAACTCAGAGAACACTCAGGTGGTTCAGCGAGCATAAACGGTGCACACGACCCACCACACAAAGTCTAATTTGTAGAGTCTGCTGCCCAAGTGCTTCAACAGAATTGCAGTACGATCCCTGCACACGCAATAGCACCTCTTTTCACTTTAATATTCTGTCTCTAAGCCAATAGTAAACAGTCGCCAATACAGCGAAGCAAAAGATTTCCCAATAACAGCAATGATGGAACAAAATTCAGCGGCACGGCACTCACAAATTCGCCCACAAGAGTGTGCCTGCACACAATTAATAGCAGATCTAAGGTATAATACAAACAATTTAGACTCAGCAAAGAGGAAAGGTCTCCATTCAATAACCTATATTTGCATTTTGGATCACCGACACCGCATGTTACACACATCAAAAAGAGTCTGCATCACCTCGGTTCCGAGACTTCTTCAATCTGTACAGAAAATTGGAATAGAGATCAACATATACATCATTTGCGACCTTTTAATTGCTCATGTTGTACCACCATACAGCTAGACCTTCAGAGGTGGTGATCCAGATTCCTGTACACACCGGTACCACTAATACCCAGTAGCACGTTCTCTTGCATTGATGCTTACCTGTATTCGTCGTGGCATACAATCCACAAGTTCATCAACGCACTGTTGGTCCAGATTGTCCCACTCCTCAACAGCGTTTTGTCGTGGATCCCTCTGAGTGGCTGGTGGGGCACGTCGTCCATTAACAGTTTTCAATCTATCCCAGGCATGTTCGATAGGGTTCCTGTCTGGAGAATATGTTTGCCACTCTACACAAGCGATATCATTATCCTGAAAGAAGTAATTCACAAGATGTGCAAGATGGAGAATCGAACTGCCGTCCATGAAGACAAATGCCTCTTCAATATGCTGCCGACATGGTTGCACTATCGGTCGGAGGATGGCATTCACATCAGCCTGACCCGGTTGCCTCCAAACACGTCTCCGACGATTGTGTGGTTGAAGGCATAAGCGACACCCATCGGTGAAGAGAACGTGATGCCAATCCTGAGAGATCCATTCGTCATGTTGTTGAGCCCATCTGTACGGCGGTGCATGGTGTCGTGGTTGCAAAGATGGACCTCACCATGGACGTTGGGAATGAAGTTGCGCATCATTCAGCCTATTGGACACACTTTTAGTCGTAACACGATGCCCTGTGGCTGCACAAAAAGCATTACTCAACATGGTGGCGTTGCTGTCAGGATTCCTCCGAGCCGTAATCCGTAGGTAGCGGTCATCCAATGCAGTAGTGGCCCTTGGGCGACCTGATCGAGGCATGTCATCGACTGTTCCCGTCTCTCTCTATCCCCTCCATGTCAGAATAACATCGCTTTGGTTCACTGCGAGACGCCTGGACACTTTCCTTGTTGAGAGCCCTTCCTGGCACACAGTAAAAATGCGCACGCGATCGAATGCGCGGCATTGACCATCTGGGCATGGCTGAACTACAGTGGAACTGATCGGCTGTCGGACCCCTTCCGTCTAATAGGCGCTGCTCATGCATGGTTGCTTACATCTTTGGATGGGTTTAGTGACATCTCTGAACAGTCGAAGGGACTGTGTCTGTGATACAATATCCACAGTCAACATCTATCTTCAGGAGTTCTGAGAACCGGGGTGATGAATAAATTTTTTGATGTGTGTATTATGGTAGTCAGACAAGTCAAGCGGAATTCACCGTTGCAAGAGCTGCTGAAATGCAGGTCGTTGTAGTTACTCTGTAACAAGCCACTGTAGACCACGGATATCTTATACTATGATTCTCGGTATATATGCATGAACACTGTGTAATTTTGCCACTGTGTTTCGGATTAACACTATACTGTGTGACCCAGGAGGCACTGTCAATATTTAGGGATATAACAGGAATAATCAATCGAACAAAAATTTCTAGTAACAATGGCTGTAAAATGCGTACTTTAAGAGCTATGACCATCTCATCATTTTCGATACTGTGAAACAGATCTCTTCTACTGCAACTTCTTTGCTCTCCACGTTCTTGTAGGAGGTAGCATGGGCCAAAATAAGAAAAATATTGTCTAATAAACATATTCTCTAAAATGCAAGATCAGTAGAAGAGATACCTTTCACCGTAGCGAAGATGATCAGGTCCTCAGTCTCTGAAGGTACGCACTTTAGAGCCCATGCTTACCCGACATTTTTTCTTCGAATTGTGACGGTACGTCACATAAATATTGACATTTTTATCGGTTGTAAACCGTAGTCAACGTATTTTATGAATATACTTAGTATAAAAGATACAGTTAATGTTCTTGAAACAACTGATATGCAACGATAATTTAAGAGTAGCTTCTTTATTTAAAATATGTCTATGGAAATAAAATAGGATCGAAAAGAGACGCGATTGTACGACCGAGGAGGAAGGACGTACTTTATGGTACACACACTGTTTTGTTTCGCGATACGGAAGGTAGCCATTGTGCGGCTTTACATATTTTATGTAAGCTATTCGGTAGTATGCTAAAATAAACTAATTATTGTTATCAGAAAATGAATTTCTTTGTAATAGTTGTCACCTCAAATGGTCGCAGCGGCTAATTATTTTTAATAAGCATTGTTTTCAGTAATTTGCGCTGCGGGAAGCTCATCTTCTGATGCAGCCTCTGGTCGGCCATTACGTGCCGAATTATTAATTTATCTTCTTAAAGCGTTAACAGTAACTCTAAATGCGAGAGATTTCGTTGTAAGAACGTTTTTAAATTTCAACAGATAATTAATTTACTTTAAAGTTCATTTTTTTATAATTATACAGATTCCGTGAGTTCAGTAAATTTTATCTTGGCCCCTCCACGGCAACAATCGAAATTCTCTCGAGCCTTGCTTTGCAATCAGTAAATAGAAATTAACAAAATTACATTCAATTCAGTTAACGGCAACTATATTTTAGTCATCACGTTCAAAATCTAAAGTTGGTACATGAATAGCAGCGGCCCTTCAAGAACCCATCTCATATTTACTTATGCACGTAAGTAAAAGTGATAAGAAAAGATAATATCCCTGAGAGAAAGAATTATGCTCTAACAAAAGAAAAATTCATGCTGATAAATTAAAAATAAAAATATAAAGTATATATATAATTTTTTATATATATAACGTAACAAATGGCACCGACGTAACAGAATGATCGATCCCGTCATATTCCTGTTGCTTGATTACCTTCTAGGACATTCTGTTTAGACATATTTCTTTCCCACCAGACACGTGACTGTTGTAATTTAAGTGACCTCTTAGGACTACGAAGTTCCTTTTAGTTTACGACCAGTCACAGGATCTTAATTTACATACCAATGTCTCTCCTCTTTCAATTCAGATACGGTTCCTTCATATGTGAAGACGCACGTTAACTTGGCGAACGAAGATTAAATAGCGACACATTAAAGTGCACGGAGATAGCGGACAACGAAGGCTGCACAGAAATCCGGAAGACGCAAAGTCCCACTTGATATGCTTTATGGGAGCTGCGAACTAGCTTGCCAATGAAGAACAGAGGCCAGCAGTAGCGGTGAGAGGAGCCACGGAATAAGGCGCATTGTCAGCAGCTGGTGCGCAGGAGGAATATCCGGCCCGTTACAGCGCCTGCTGCCGTCTTAATGGCTCCGCGTTTCCTGCTCACTGGCCGGAACTGGGTCGACGGTCCCAACTAGGCACCCGCCTCGGTTAGGGATGCAGATTCGGGAGATGTGTGCGACAACATCCGTCGCAAGCGGTAGCACGCTATCCATTCAGAAGTATTAGGACACCTCGTAGGGGACATTAACTTGGGATATTTCCATCCTTCGATTTTATGACGACTTTCTCATTATGAGAAATGAGAGGAATCTATCTGTAGATACTTCAAAGAATTTTTTTTTTACCAAGATCGCGTTCGAAGATCATTTTTTTTGACCGGTTACGACAGGTAACACTGTCATCTTCAGATCTCCAAAAACTTTTCTACTTGTACCTCATGCTCCACTTTATGTTCATTACTCGTGCTGCGTTAAAATTTCGGTAGAGAGTATACTGCACATTCTACACAATTTTGCCAAAAATAGAGTTGCAAATGGATTTGTCAAAACTAAAATTACAAACAGGTATGTCAGCAGTAAAAATATACACTTGCGGCAAAACTGTTTGTAATTTTCTTTTTGGCAAACCTTTGGGGTATTTGCAACATATTCTCCCTAAAATGTTAACATGGGATGAGTAATGAACGCATAATGGAGCATGACGTACAACTAAAAAGTTTCTGAAGACCTGAAAGTGACAGCCAAATCATTTAATCCAAATGTCCAGAATGTTCTTCAAACCAATTGCGAACAACTGTGGTGCACTGTCATCACCAAAAATTCCATTGTTGTTTGGGAACATGAAGTCCATGAATGGCTGAAAATAGTCTGCAAGGTGCCGAACATAACCGTTTCTAGTCAGCTGGACCAGAGGACCCAATCCATTCCACACAAACACATCCCACATCATTATAGAGCCACCTTTTTGACAACTCGGGTCTGTGGCTTCATGGGATCTACGTCGCATTCTAACCCTAACATCAGCTCTTACCAACCGAAATCTGGACTTCTCGGACCAGACCACGTACCTCCATTCGTCCCGTTTCCAACCAATATGGTCACGAGCCCAGAAGAGGCGCTGCAGGCGATGTCTTGCTGTCAGCAAAGGCACTCGTGTCTGTAATCTGCTGCCATACTCCATAAACGCCACATTTCGCTGCACTGTCCTAACGCACGCGTTCTCCGTACATCCTACATTGATTTCTGCTGTTATTTCACGCATTGTTGCTTGTCTGTTACACTGACATCACTCTGTGCTAACAATGCTGATCACAGTCGTTAAATGAAGGCCATAGGCCGCTGCATTGCCCTTGATGAGTAGTAATGCCTGACATTTGGTACTGTCGGCACATTTTTGATACTGTGGACCTCAGAACACTGATTTCCCTAACGATTTCCGATATCTATTGTCCCAGGCGTCTAGGTCCAAGTAACATTCTATGTTCGAAGTCTATTAATTTCCATAGTGGGGCGCTAATGAAGTCGGAAACCTTTTTACATGAATCACGTGAGTACAAATGACACCTCCGCCAATGCACTGCGCTTTTATACCTTGCGGACGTGATACTACCGCTATCCGTATATGTGCATACCACTATCCCATGACTTTTGTCGTACTTTTATCAATTTTAGTAGAGATTCTGTATTGTTGTATGTCTGGTCGTTTATCACATGCTTGCTCTTCGCAATGGCTTTCTAGATGTGGAGTTTTCTAGCACTGTTATGAGTCATTTGCTGTGGTAGCTTATTCTGGTCATTTTCATATCTTGTTCCATGTTTGTAGGATGGTGATTATCGATTTTAAGTGCTCTGTGGATATGGAAACTGGTGGCTTACAGCTTGCCCAGCAAAGGAATTCTACCAGAAACAAGGTCTGCTTGTGTTCCTCCCTGCTTACCGTGAGAATTTGGTAATTGTGGGGGTACAAACACGTCTCACAATAACAGTGAACAATAAATTGATTGGTCAGAAGAAGAATATGCGCCAGACAATTGAACATATGACCACTTCCAGGGAAATATTGTAGCTCTGGAGGATGCAAAGAGATCGCCTTGGAAGGCTACCCAGGTCTGCGACTAAAAAACTGCATAGGATTTTTTTAACATTTTCTTATAGATTTTTACTTCCCAAAAAGGAGGAAGAATATTCAAAAAATTCTATCACATAGCTTTTATGTATATTTCAATACTTATGTTCATTAGTAATAAACCTATGTGTTTTTTTAATTTAATAATTATTAAAAATTATATAATTTGTAATTGATAAGATAAAAGTAAATTTAAAAATTTACAATGTTAACTATTCTTTGTTACCACTTACAGGTTTTACCGTGAACTCCTGGGTGCCAGTAGCAAATGCAAACAATCTTATTGTTCAGTTTTATCGTGTTGCGACAAGTCAAATGATGATTTGTATCTAGCATGAAATAAAGAGAAACTCTCAGTAGACATAGTGCTATTCAAGTGAACAGTTCTGTTGTTTCTGTCTAGTCATGGCTACAAGAGGTTGTGTTATTTCTCCAAACAGTTTTTGTTATATCTGCGGCGAATACGCTTTTAAAAGTCAACAGAGAAACATAAGTGATTTTGTGAGGAAACTTTATTTTGCTTACTTTAAATTAAAACTTGGTGATCAAGATAAACCATGGGCCCCGCATAAGGTGTGTAGAAGAAGTGAAGAAGATCTTCGTTTGTGGTTTAAGATTAAGAAAAATGCATTTAGATTTGGAATTCCTATGACATGGCGTGAGCAGAGAAACCATACCACTGATTGCTACTGCCGTTCAGTTGCCGGCCGCGGTGGTCTCGCGGTTCTAGGCGCGCAGTCCGGAACCGTGCGACTGCTGCGGTCGCAGGTTCGAATCCTGCCTCGGGCATGGATGTGTGTGATGTCCTTAGGTTAGTTAGGTTTAAGTAGTTCTAAGTTCTAGGGGACTGATGACCACAGCTGTTAAGTCTCATAGTGCTCAGAGCCATTTGAACCATTTTTTGAACCGTTCAGTTGACGTAAAGGGATTCAATTCAAAAAACAAAAGAAGCGTAAGTTATCCTAACGTTGACTTAGGTATACGTTCAGTGCCCCATAGCTCTCAAATACCTATCCCACAGCCACCTTCCAGTTTGGATGAATATCCGAGTGAGTTGGAGGACGAAGTTACATTGCCTCCTCAGGGTGAATCAAGTTCAGATTTTTCTTCAGACGAAGATGAAAGGCCTCAATTATTTTCTCAAAGTGACCTCAATGATCTAGTAAGAAATTTAGGTCTTTCAAAAGATGCAGCCGAACTGTTAAGTTCCAGACTAAAAAATAAAATCCTTTTATCATCTTGCACCTCATTTTCATGGTACAGACACCGAGACAAAGAATTTACCCAGTTTTTCTCAAAAGAAGGAAATTTAGTTTTTTGCAATCATGTGGAAAGACTGACGCATTGCTTTGATATGCAGTATGACTTATCGGAATGGCGCCTATTCATTGATTCATCCATAACTAGTCGTAAAGTATTATTATTGAGCAATGGAAATAAATTTGCATCGCTTCCGATGGGACATTCTGTGCATATGGACGAAAACTATAACGATTTGGCCATTATCCTGGAAAAAATCAAATATGAGGACCATAAATGGATGGTTTGTGGGGATTTCAAAATACTCACTATGCTCTTGGGTCAGCAGACAGGCTATACTAAATACCCATGCTTCTTATGCTTGTTGGATAGTAGAGCGATAGAACAGCACTGGACTAAAAGTGATTGGCCATCCCGAGAAACTTTAAATCCTGGAGACTAAAATATTATCAATACTTCTTTGGTACTTCGTTGCCCCCTCTCCATATCAAATTGCGGTTGATGAAACAATTTGTAAAATCGCCGCAAAAGGATGGGGACTGTTTTAAATATCTATGTACGAAATTCTCGAAGCTGTCAGAACCAAAGATGAAAGAGGGAGTTTCCACTCGCCCCGACATAAGAAAGCTTCTAACTTAGACTCTCTTTGTGGAAAGTATGAATGAGAAGGAAAAAGAAGCTTGGGTATCGTTCAAGGATGTAGTGCGATAGTTTTTGGGAAATACTAAGGATCATGATTACAAAAACATTGTTCAACGGATGCTAGCAGCATAAGAAGCTCAAGGCTGCAAGTTGAGCTTGAAGTTCCATTTTTTACACTCCCACATAGCCAGTTTTCCAGAAAATCTGGGAGCTTACAGTGAAGAACAGGGGGAGCAGTTTCACCAGGATGTCCGTGATATCGAGAGACGGTACCAAGCAAGATGGGATGTCACTACGCTTGCTGACTAAAGTCGGGTGCTTAAGCGGGAAACTAAAGATGGAAATCGGAAAAGGACTCGGCGAAGTATCAAGGAAAAGAAGAAAATGTTTCATAAAAAACATGAATAAGTATAATATTGTTACTATATGCCTCTTAATAATATTTCATTGGTTGTAAAAAAATATTATGTTTGAAGATTTTGAATAAACGAGTGCTTTTACCAATTTTAGGTGTTTGAATATGCAAAAAAACTTTATGTGATAGAAAAAATGGATATCAGCGCATTCTAGAACATATAATTCAGTAAAAATATCTCATGCAGCTGACAAAAAAAAATTGCAGACCTAGCTATTGGTGTTGGGGACGGCAACAGCGATACTTGTTGGCCGGCGTGGGGGCCGGACAACCAGCGCGGCAGCAGCCAGAGAGACGCACTGTCCGCCGCACAGCAGCAGTCAGCCCACGGGAAATGAGGTCAGCCGTGTCCTGGACGCTCGCCCGCTACAGTGTGACGCTGTTACGAGTGGCCGCTGACCGACCAGAATGATCCGTCAGTTTCGCCAACAACAGAGCTATTACCGCCCGCTAAAAATGCTCCACACCCCTTTCTCCCTCTCTCTCTGTCTGTCTGTCTGTCTCTCTCTCTCTCTCTCTCTCTCCCCTCTCCCTCTCGCGCATATCTCAGATCGTTTGCCACTTCCGTTTCTCTCATTTAAACATGCTGGTAACGACCGTGAAAAGTTTGCAATTCATAACGGGCAAATTATTATTTACTTTTCTTAAGCATAAAAGTAATTTTTATATTTATTTATTTTCTACAAGTAAGTATTTATGATGACTCCTAAAATTCTTCGTGATGGCTCTCATAATCATTTTTATTGAATGCCGAACTCAAGTGAAATTTTATATACAGAGTGGTCAGAAACAGTCTGAAAAACTTGTAAAGGTGCTGCAAGACAGGTTGTGCTGGGAAATAATCGTTAAGAACAAATTCGATACGTTGAGCTCTTTCCGAGTTAACTAGCATTGAAATTAGGCAATCAATCCGTTAAGCGCTCACAAATTCAAGCGGCCCGCCAGAGGCACTGTCGCCAAACGTCTTTTACGTTTGGCTTCCTAACATCGAACAAGAGAGCGACACAGAAGCTCGAATACGAGCCAAAGGCTGAGCAGTCTTATGCGCTATCATCTACGCTATGAGAACAAATGACAGTAATCGTATCTGGCAGCCTCTTGAATTTGCGCGTGCAACCACCTGATCGGCTAACTTCAGTGGTAATTAATTCGGAAACCGCATATCGTATCGAATTTTTTCCTCAACAGTTATTTCTCAGCATAACTTACCCTGCAACACTTTGACGAGGTTTATAGTTTATTACCACCTTGTATAAATTCTAATGACCTTAAAATTTCGACCACTACGAACTCTTGAAAAGAAAATTAGAGCTTTATTGTAAACGAAAAACTGTTTTGCGAATTACTGTTCACTCAGTACAAAATATTGTCCTTGATGCACTGTCATCCAATAATGTGGACGCAAGATGGGTGCCATGTCAGTTGACTGATGAATTGAGATATCGTCGCGCTCATGCCTGTGACGAACTTTAGCGGCGTTTCCAGGTCTTCGGACTGGCTAGACGCTACTCCACACGAGTTTCTCTCCTGTGCCAACTTTTTCATCTCAGACTAGCATTTCCAGTACGCTCTCATTTATTTCCTGGGTGTAGTCCAATATCTGTCTTCCTTGACAGTTTCTACCCTCTAAAGCTCCCTCCAGTACCATGTAAGTTATTCCCTAATGTCTTGACACATGCTCTATTATCCTGTACCTTTTTATTGAGGGTGTTTTCCATATATATTTTTCCTGGCAGATTCTGGGAAGAACCTTCTCATTTCTCACCTTATCAGTCCACCTAATTTTTAACATCCTTCTGTAGCATCATATCACAAATGCTTCGAGTTTCTTCCGTACCGGTTTTCACCTCAGTCCGTGTTTCACTACCATACATTGTTGTACTCCAGATGTACATAATTAGAGATTTATTCCTCAAATTAGGGTTTATTTTTGATACTAGCAGACTTCCCTGAGCTTCATCTACTTCGTGACGTGATGTTAAGTTTCTCGCTGTTCTCATTTTTGTTGCTTCTCATTACATTCGTCTTTCTTCAATTTACTCTCAATCTATATTTTGTGCTCATTAGACGGTTCATTTCATTCAACAGATCTTGTAATTATATATATATGCTAGCTAGCATGCTAGAGTAGTCCGTGCAGTTGCGTCTAACCACAGTGGCAAGGTGGTGTAGGTGGTTAACGGAACTGTCTAGTAAACAGCAGACCTGAATTCGACTTCCAGCCTTGGTACAAATTTTCATTTGTCGACAGTGAATTCTTTCACTGTCTGAATCGGCAGTGGTCAAAATCTCTCCTGTCTGAACAGATGCTGTGATTACTTTTCACTTTCACTGAGGATAGAAATGTCATCAGCAAATCTTATCACTGATATCCATTCACCTTGAATTTTAATTCAACTCTTGAACCTTTCTTTTATTTCCAACATTGCTTCCTCGATGCATAGAGTGAACAGTAGGGCCGAAAGATTACGTCTCTGTCTGGCAGATTTTTGTAAACCGAGCACTTCTTTCTTGATCCACCACTCTTACTGTTCCCTCTTGGTTTCTAGAATATTGTATATCACCAGATTCTCTATCTTACCCTTATTTTTCTCAGAATTTCAAACATCTTGCACAATTTTACACTGTCGAAAATTTTCTTCAGAACTGGAAAGAACGTTTACGTGAGATGAAATGTGGGTGCACTACTACGAAGTTGAAACGAAAAGATCGAACAAGGAATGACACTACAGCTCTTCGGCAAAATAAATAAATAAATAAAAAAGAACCTGTGTTCCGATACGGGTAGGAGAAGTTACGCTCACCATCTTTTGGGATTCCGTATGAGTAATTTTGGAGCATTATATAAAAACGGAATCTACTGTGATAAATATTTCATTCTCAAATCTGCTACAGACTCACCTTCACCCTGTTACCACGAGTAAAGCAGCAATACGGGGTATGAAATCTGAATATGGTGAAATTGCCACGTTACCCACTAGACCTCGCCCCCTTGTGTGTTCAGAGAAGCGCCTGGCAAGAGCATTTTTGAAGCGACGATGAGATGACAACGACAGTGTGCATTCACGACGAAAATAATTCTTCTGAGGAGGTAGAGTTCACATTATATGACTTGTCTCGTACCTGCGCAGAAGGAGTGATAGGAGAGGGCAGAAAGGTGGCGGTGCGCTTTCCACAGCGAGTTAGCGCCGTGCGGTAGGAGAGGTGAAATTCAACAGCTCAAGCCAACTCACACTTAGAACTTCTATGCTACAGCTAGCGAGTCTGTCAGCGATCGAATTAATAGGTTATGCCAGTGCAACCAGTATTTCAACAATTTAGTATCTGATTGTGAGACAATCAGATGGCACGGCCATTTGTAACGGAACAGGAGCAAAGGTCAGTTAAGCAACAGCGACTAAGACGGCCGAACTTTGGCAGTAAAGGGAATAAAGGGGCAGACTCACTAGCGCTGAGAATGAGAAAGTGTTTCTGTGCCAAGCTATTTTGTGTGCGCTCCACCTACCGCATTCCGAAGCAGAGCAATTATAACATCAACTAGCCATATATGTTGCACAAGCGTACCGCGAAACGAGCTAACGGTACCCTCTGAGAGGATTTCGAATTTTGACCGCGCGTGTATCTAATGGATAAAGGTATCGTACTATAATTTTGCATATGGTGAAAGTAACAGAAAAACTAAACGGACTTTAACCTTGGGAGTTAATGAAAGTGCTAAAAATAATATGTGAATGAAAAAATAAACTGTCTCCAGCCCAATTACGCACATTAATTTGGAAATATATGTTTAAGTAAATTGAACGTTGGTTATTATAGTTACTTTCATTGATATTCCCCTTTCAATAGCGCACAGGATACAAACTGACAAAGGGCACTCTGAGTTGTGTGTAGCAGCAGTTATCAATAACGCATACGCTAGTAATTAAGGAAAGCAAATTTTCACCAGACTCTTACTAATAACAACTACACTCAAGGTCATTACTTAAACCAATACTGAAATGTTACTGCATGAAGTGCAGAACTAAATTTGGACATGGGGGACTTCTATCTTAACTCACATGAAAAGAAAAAACACAAATGAAGATAAATAATATCATAAATACACAGTTTATACTCCTCAACATATATCAGGAAGAAGGTACACGGCTCGTGTTGTCTGTAGTTCAACCATGTCTAGACGGTCAATACAGCGATTAGATAGCGTCCGCATTGCTACTTTGTGCCAGGAAGGGCTCTCAACAAGGGAACTGTCCAGGCGTCTCGGAGTGAACCAAAGCGATTTTGTTCGGACATTGAGGAAATACAGAGAGACAGGAACTGTCGATGACATGCCTCGTTCAGGCAGCCCAAGGGCTACTACTGCAGTGGATGACCGCTACCTACGGATTATGGCTGGAGGAACCCTGACAGCAACGCCATCATGTTGAATAACGCCTTACGAGCAGCCACGGGGCGTCGTGTTACGACTCAAACTGTGCACAATCTGACTGTATGATGCGCAACTTCACTCCCGACGTACATACCGAGATCCATCTTTGCGACCACGATACGACGCACCGCGGTACAGGTGGGCCCAACAACATGCCGAATGTGCCCCTCAGGATTGGCATCACGTTCTCTTCACCGATGAGTGTCGCATATTCCTTCAACCAGACAATCGTCGGAGACGTGTGTGGAGGCAACCCGGCCAAGCTGAACGTCTTAGACACACTGTCCAGCGAGTGCAGTAAGGTGGAGGTTCCCTGCTGTGTTGGGGTGGCATTATGCGGGACCGACGTTCGCCGCTGGTGGTTATAGAAGAGGCGCCGTAATGGCTGTACGATACGTGCAACCATATCGGCAACATATTGGCGAGGCATTCATCTTCATGGACGACAGTTCGTGACCCCTTCGTGAACATCTTGTGAATGACTCCCTTCAAGTTAACGACATCGCTCGACTAGAGTGCCAAGCATGTTCCCCAGACAAGAATCCTATCGACATGAGTGGGATAGATTGAAAAGGGCTCTTCATGGATGACGTGTTCGAGCTATATGTGGTGTAAGTTCGAGAACCTCTTGTCGACCCCTATTCAAAAATCTGGGAATTCCGACATTGCCCTCACAGTATATATTTTCTTTAATGTCGTTTGTTGTTAGCAATATTAGCCTGTTCCCAAGAGTTAGCACTCAGTTAATACTAGGCAGAAATCAAATCTGCATGTAGAATGCACTTCCTTGACTCTTGTGCAGAAAGGAGTGCAGTATTCGTCTGCATCCATTTTCAATAAGCTACCACAAGAACTCAAAAATCTTAGCAGTAGCCCAAACTCTTTTAAGTCTAAACTGGTTTCCTCATGGCTCACTCCTTCTATTCTGTCGAGGAGCTCCTGGAAGAGCTAAAAAATTAAGCAAATTCCAGTGTTACATTGTTGATTTTCTTCATTTAAACTTACGACTTGTCACCTGAATCTACTTTTTTATATTTCATTTTATCTGTTTCTAATATCGTGTTATAATTTCATGTATTGACTCGTTCCATGACCATGGAGAGTTCTCCTTAATTTGGTCCCACGGAACAATAAATAAATAAATAAATAAGAGTATCTGTGACTGTAATAGGTTCATGTAGTGTAGTGCCATGTTTTTCTTGGATGATTTGTATGATGATGAACGAGGGGAGTGGGTGAAACCCTGTGCTGGAAAATAGTCCACTCCTCTCAAGTGCCACTATGTGGGCCGCAGAGGTTAACGTCCCCCTTCGACAAATGTATCATCGGCAACAGTCACATGCCCTTGCCGTGTTGCCCGAGACAGCAGGCGCCAATGGCACTTCGCACAACTAAGTCGTCTTGGCAGCGTCGCCAACGGAACCGAGGCCCCGGGAACTCTAAACTCTGGAACTCCATGGCCAGACGAGCAGGTGGCGACAACCGCATTCTGGGCAGGCGACCAGGCTGTGTGTATGGCGATGGCAAAGGTCGTTCACGTACTATACCTTTTCCTGCATCTGTAGGGTCATGCGCCGAAAATAGGTGCGCTTGCTACTTAGGCCAGAGCGTGAGCTTAGCAGAGCAGCCACATCGTAGCGAGCAAACAGGCAGATCTCAGCTGCGCCTCGCTTGGGACGCCGACACCGTCTCCCAGGACAGCACGCTGCCTCCTTGGTCTGGACTCTGTGATCGGCGACGAGTTAGCTAGAACTTTGTATTATTTCTGCGGCTGTTTGCTTCACCTACAACATAATGCCAAGACTTTACTTCCTGTGTGTGTCCTTGCAGGACTTTTTCTTAACTGTTTGGCCATTCGTGGTTCTTCTGTGAAGTACTTTTGTAATGTACTTTGCAAGTGCTTTGTTTCTGCAACTTCAGCTAGAATATGGACTTTGTTTTCAAACCCAAGAACTGAGAAACTTTATTCAGATCTCAAGACGTGGCACTCTTTCAAAGGGTGTTGTGTTTAATTCCACGCGTTGAAGAACTTAATTACTTGTCTCTGTTAAAAGATATATTGGCTCAACCACTTGTTTATAGTGTGAAACACTAAGAGTGACGCGTTTGGGAAGTCAGGCTTCCATCATCAGAATAATAAAAAGTGAAAGATCCTGTTAAAACTCGCTAAAATGGAACATGCACCAGGCACAGTACAATTGATAATAAAATTAAAACATCGTGGCTACTTCTCTTGTTGCAGCCGTGTCTTCCAAGGTGCATCTCCACGTAGTATTTTGACAACTACGTGGAGATGCATGGAAGACACGGCTGCAACAAGGGAAGTAGCCACGATGTTTTAATTTTATTATCAGTTTTACTGTCCCTGGTGCATGTTCCATTTTCGCGAGTTTTAACAGGTTATTTTACTTTTTATTATTCTGATGATGAAAGCTTGACTTCCGAAACGCGTCAATCTTAGTGTTTTACACTATAAACAAGTGGTTGAGCCGATATATTTTTTAACATGTGTATTCACAACCACGACCTCTCATCCAGTATGGATAAAATCAAAAAACATACTTGTCTCTGGATTCAGGAACATTAAGCATGTTTATCACTGAAGTTGATCTGTTGCTTGTAGAAGAATTTTGTCTAATTCAGACTTAAAGGAATTTTACCTCTGTAATAAGTCGAGAATTTTGTTAGCGTTGCGTTCGAGAAATAAACTTGCGTTCCTGTGACTGCCTCCCTCTTCAGTGATTATCTCCGTGGAACTTGACGTATGAGGCCTCACTTCACGAAGCACTGCGGAGAAAATGGTTCAAATGGCTCTGAGCACTATGGGACTTAACATCTGAGGTCATCAGTCCCCTAGAACTTAGAACTACTTAAACCTAACTAACCTAAGGACATCACACACATCCATGCCCGAGGCAGGATTCGAACCTGCGACCGTAGCGGTCGCGCGGTTCCAGACTGTAGCGCCTAGAACCGCTAGGCCACCCCGGCCGGCTGCACTGCGTAAAGATCTGAAATTTAGTCCCCGACACTACGCAGGAATTTTACGCAACAACGCCAGCATACCTCTTCAACATTGTCGTAAGGCATCCAACAGCACGTGGCGCACCCAAGCGGCTACCCATGCAAGTACCGGCCAAGCCCGACATTTCTCAACACCGGTCATCCGACGAAGATCGATACATTTAAAGAGACAATGCCGTTGGCTGGTAATCTAGACACACGGCATCAGCCGCACTGTCGTTGTCACGAATAGAACGTGCGAACAGCGCGACTGGACGGAGCAGCGAGCTGTGGATGGTCGCAGGTGGTTTTACTGCCAGTTTTATGAGGCGGGCCGCCCGCCTGGAGGAGTGCTCTAGTTTTTGTTACGGAATCGTTAAGGCGGAACTACGGCGCATTCTTGAGCGCCGGGATTCGCGGTGACAAGCCCTTGAACTGGGAATAATTAGGACGCGGAGGGGGGCAGATAGAGGTTACAGCCGGGGTTAGTGCGGGGCGTGGCGATGAAAAGGCCCCTCCAGCGGCAACACGGGCTGAAAACAGCGGCGTAAAGCAGGCGGCGCCGGCAGCCGGCTCTGCGTTTATTACCGCAGTCCCACGCGAGGCCCAAAGCAGCCTGCCAGCGCCGGGCTGGCCTGAGAGGGCTTCCCTAATTCCTCAAGGCAGCTGCCTCCGGCGCCAGAGAAACTCGAACGTCCCGAAAAATTACTGCCTGTGCTATAAAGTGGGTGTCAGATACGCTGAGCGACCGTTTCAGGCACTGTGAAACAAGTGTTGCTGATTAAAATGATGACCACGCGTGAATACTCTAACGGCACATAAACTGTTTTCAGTAGTTGTGATATGTATTCAAAGCATCTACATCTATACTTCGAAAGCCAAATTACGGCGTGTGGCGTAGGATGCTTCTGGTACTGCTGTCGTCTCTTCCCATTCCTTTTCCATTCACGAAAAGGCAGGAGGAATAACAAAAGCCGATAAATCTTGGTATGGCATCTTCTTTCCCCAATTATTTCGTAGCGATCAATCGGAGAGGCGTAAATGGGAGGAAGTAATACGATGTACGGCGCTTCTTGGGAACTAACGGTAAACATGTCCCTGATACACAACGCTTATCTTGTACCATCTATCAGTGGTATTTGTTGAGAATCTCCGTAACGCACTTCCAGTTGAATTAACAATCCCGTGACGAAACGCGGCGCTCCTCATTGGGTCTTCTATATCTTGTACTAATCTAATTTGGTATGGGACCCAGACTGATAAACAGTACTCAAGAATCAGTCTAACGAGTGTTTTGTTAGCCACCTCTTTAGCGCATGAATAACGCTTCCTTATGATTTTCCCAGTGAATCTGAATCTGCAATCTCCTTTTCCTACTACTTATTTTATTTGGCCATTTCACTTAACGTCGCTCTGCATGGTTACTCGTAGGTATTTTACATTAGATTATGTTTACAATTATTTGTCGCCTATGTTGTAATCGTACAGTAGTGGAACTCTTCGCCTATCTATACCGAGGTGAGAAAAGTCATGGGATACCTCCAAATAACGTGGCGGACCTCCTTTTTTCTGGCCTAGCGCAGCGTCCGACGTAGCGTGGACGCGGCAAGTCGTTGGAATATTGAACCAGGCTGTCTCTACAGCCGACCATTATCGCGAAAGTGTTTCCAGTGCAGTATTTTCTGTACGAACTGACCTCTCTATTATGTCCGAGATACAGGGTGATAATTATTAAACAACTTGAAATAAAATCGTCATAGCTTCTGAACGGTTTGCGTTAGGACGTTCAAACTGCACGGTTGGCCGCGAGGCACGATGGGAATTAGTACGCGCATAAATGGTTTGGTTTAGCGACGAAGCCCACTTTCATTTGGATGGGTTCGTCAATAATCAAAATTGGCGCAGTTTGGGGACTGAGAATCCGCATTTCGTGATCGATAATTCTCTTCACCCTCAACGGGATACTGGTTAAAGACTGGCTTCATTGTGCTTTACATGCTAAATTATACTATGGAAGTCTCTTCATCTCTGCCTAAATACTGTAGCTCACATCCACGGAAACCTGCTTATTGTAGTTAAGAATTGATCTCCATTGCTAATGTTTACACCCTCCCCCAGAAATCTCCCCCCCCCCCCCTCCCCACCTCAACAATTCCCTGCATTAGCAAATGAACCATTCCTTGATGCCTCAGATTGTGTCCTATCATCTTGTCTGGCCATTTAGTCATGTTATCTCACAATTTTTTTTTCATTTTGATTCGGTACCTTCTCATTAGTTATTCGTTTTACCCACATAATATTCAGCATTCTACTGTTGCGCCACATTTCAAAAGCCAATATTACTTTCTTGTATGTTGTGTTTATCGCCCATGTTTCGTTTCCATGTAAGGCTCCACTCCGGATAAATACTTCCAGAGCACATTTCCTAAATTATTCTTCTGTTATGAGCTATAAATTTCCTAAAATCTCTTATAAAAGAAATTCTGATACACACGGCCCCAGTGTAAAGTAGTACTTCTGATTTACTTCACCATACACAGCAGCCTTGATGTGCATCTTGTTCTTGCATGCTCACGCGTTCTTAACTATACGAATAAGATCATCACAAAGCTTGCAAGTCTCAGAGCACTATAAATACGGGCTGTCCGCGAGGTGCTGGAGACAGAGATTTATTGAGGACGGGCGGTACGCAAGAGTTAAGTAGCGTTAATTGTTTTCTTTGGGCTCTAGTGTCTCTCAACTCCTGGCTGTCTGGCACCGGTTGATTGATCGTTGCTCTCGGAGCTGCGAAAAGAACACTGGCTGTCGACTGAGAAATACTTAAAGAGCTAACGATTCCGCCGTTTCCGCGAACCGATAGACTAATGGACGATCTCTCAGAACGTTATTTTATGCGAGATGCCTTCCAGACGTCATTCTGTTGCGACCGTTTTGTTGTAGTTGGTCTGTCGATCCTCAGTTCATAGCTTTATTGTAGAAAATATTTTTTTAGTTATGTCTGTCTATATGATTCGAATTTTGTTTTGTCAGACGTGTTTCACATTACTCTTAGTGACAGTGTATACTCGCTGGTAAAATCCTCTCCTACTTACATAACTAAAAATAATTATCAGCACAACACCACCATGTTATTATACGAGGTGCATTCAAGTTCTAAGGCCTCCGATTTTTTTTCTGATTAACTACTCACCCGAAATCGATGAAACTGGCACCACTTCTCGACGTAATCGCCCTGCAGACGTACACATTTTTCACAGCGCTGACGCCATTATTCCATGACAGTGGCGAAGGCATCTTATGAGTCTGTTTAGACCACTGGAAAATCGCTGAGGCAATAGCAGCACGGCTGGTGAATGTGCGGCCACGGAGAGTGTCTTTCATTGTTGGAAAAAGCCAAAAGTCACTAGGAGCCAGGTCAGGTGAGTAGGGAGCATGAGGAATCACTTCAAAGTTGTTATCACGAAGAAACTGTTGCGTAACGTTAGCTCGATGTGCGGGTGCGTTGTCTTGGTGAAACAGCACACGCGTAGCCCTTCCCGGACGTTTTTGTTGCAGTGCAGGAATGAATTTGTTCTTCAAAACATTTTCGTAGGACGCACCTGTTACCGTAGTGTCCTTTGGAACGCAATGGGTAAGGATTACGCCCTCGCTGTCCCAGAACATGGACACCATGATTTTTTCAGCACTGGCGGTTACCCGAAATTTTTTTGGTGGCGGTGAATCTGTGTGCTTCCATTGAGCTGACTGGCGCTTTGTTTCTGGATTGAAAAATGGCATCCACGTCTCATCCATTGTCACAACCGACGAAAAGAAAGTCCCATTCACGCTGTCGTTGCGCGTCAACATTGCTTGGCAACATGCCACACGGGAAGCCATGTGGTCGTCTGTCAGCATTCGTGGCACCCACATGGATGACACTTTTCGCATTTTCAGGTCGTCATGCAGGATTGTGTGCACAGAACCCACAGAAATGCCAACTCTGGAGGCGATCTGTTCATCAGTCATTCGGCGATCCCCCAAAACAATTCTCTCCACTTTCTCGATCATGTCGTCAGACCGGCTTGTGCGAGCCTGAGGTTGTTTCGGTTTGTTGTCATACGATGTTCTGCCTTCATTAAACTGTCACACCCACGAACGCACTTTCGACACATCCATAACTCCATCAGCACATGTCTCCTTCAACTGTCGATGAATTTCAATTGGTTTCACACCACGCAAATTCAGAAAACGAATGATTGCACGCTGTTGAAGTAAGGAAAACATCGCCATTTTAAGTATTTAAAACAGTTCTCATTCTCGCCGCTGGCGGTAAAATTCCATCTGCTGTACGGTGCTGCCATCTCTGGGACGTATTGACAATGAACGCGGCCTCATTTTAAAACAATGCGCATGTTTGTATCTCTTTCCAAGCCGGAGAAAAAAAAATCGGAGGCCTTAGAACTTGAATGCACCTCGTAAAGCAGCTAGTGCAGTTAGTGCACCAAGACATTGCGCCACAGAATACACTTCAATAAATTAAAGGGAAAGGCATCTAGCTAAAGTAAATTTACATTATTCAGTAGGACAGATAGGCCTATCCTAAAAGACACTAATGCAGTTTAATACATAAATGTTGCTTAAAATGACTCACGTTGAAAGTTTCACGGTTGTTATTTCCCTTACGAAAGATTTATCTGTTAACTGTTGGATAGTGGCGCAAACCGAAGGCCTTCAGCGATATTTTCAATTGTTGAGATAATACAGGCATTTGCACTCTTCCAGTATGAACACTGTGAGATCATGGTTACACGTGAGTGATGTCACATCTACATATTACACAGTCTGCAGATTATCTATTATTACCGTCAGATAATAGCACACTAACAAGGGGAGCCCGCCAATTGTGAAATTCAGATTCGATTCGTACTGCGCATAATAAAAGCTCATGGCCAGAGGTGTAATGTGGCAAAGCACCAAGATGCACTTCTCAGCCGTTGTCGAGAAAATCGACAGTTAAAAGAAACCGTTGCAGTGAAATACTCTCTACGATTATTGGTTTTCTACAGCGTCGTGGCGCAGCGGTAAGCGCTGGAATTCGTAATCCGAAGGTCGCCGGATCGAATCTCGCGCCATGCAATTTTTTTTATTATCATATATATATATATATATATATATATATATATATATATATATATATATAAACTATTAATGAATTGCTTATGCATGTTGGTGAAAGCGGATCGCTCTCCAATTGTACCGCCTCCATTTTTCCGTTTGTTTAACAGGGTATACCAAAGCTCTCCCGTCCGCACTCATTTTCGGCGATGTTATAAGTTGCGCTAGGGACCACATCCACCTTCTTTCGAAGTTAGCAGGCGACTACGCTGTTATGCGGCGGCTCGTTTCGGCCCATTCAACATCTGCCCTTCAAGTGTAACGAGCGAGTAACGGAGTTTATATTTCATACCTGCCACAGCAAGTTTGTGTTCGTGGGGTCTCTATTCTAATTTGACTTACGCTATACGTATTCGTTTCGGAATATCGTTTCTTCCATTAACTATTCGTGGTTAACCTTATGAAGATAATTAATAACATTTGTGAAATACAACTTTGTTTGCGGAAAACAATGATGTTCGAAGTCGCCAGTTTTTCCACGACTAACGACTTTCAACAACTTATTATATGCATAATTTTTGCAACAGATTGCCGGGAATTATATATATATATATATATATATATATATATATATATATATATATATATATATTTGAATTACAAAAAACAAATACTAATAAAAAAAAAGTTGAATGGCGCGAGATCCGATCCGGCGACCTTCGGGTTACGAACCCGAGCGCTTACCGCTGCACTACGACTCTGTAGAAATTTACCAGTCGTAGAGAGTATTTCACCGGAACGGTTCCTTTTAACTCGATTTTCTCGACAACGGCTGTTAAGTGCATCTTGGTGCTTTGCCACAGTACACCTCTGGCCATGAGCTTTTATTATGCGCAGTATGAATCGAATCTGAATTTCACAATTGGCGGCCTCCCCTTGTAAGACTGTCTTAGTCATCGATTTCAGTATTTTATGTCGGCTGCCACATCTACAACGCACTTTTGCATAGAGGACCTCCCAGAGTTGTCGTTGTGGCATCTTGAGGTAGTGTCCTTCGACATTTGTGTTTCTTCTCGCAGTCAGTCAAGTCAGCGATTGAGACAAAACCAGGCCACAGATATTCTGCATTTGCGCGTTGGGCATTGAATGAATTAGCCACACAAAGCGTTGTATGTTATTCTAGACGGAGTCTTGTCCTTGAAGTATCCTTAAACGTATCATTCCCCCTCCCCTTATCATTCGTGATATCTCCTTACTGATATTTGAACTATCAGAAAAAGGCTCCCTTGTCATTTTCAGCTTATATTATAAGTTAAAAATTGGTCGTAATATGTGCTGCAGTCGCTATATGACCAATAACCGTTACAAGTGTGACGCAGAGGTCCCAGGAGAAATTCGCATCTTGCTTCCGTCCAAAACCATGACGAGGAACATGTGTCCCACTCTCGGACCATCGCCATCAACGCTGATCCACAGTTTGGGGCATCTGCTGCCCAAGGGGTAGGTAGTCCGCATCTCGTGGTCGTGCGGTAGCGTTCTCGCTTCGCACGCCCGGGTTCTCGGGTTCGATTCCCGGCGGGGTCAGGGATTCTATCTGCCTCGTGATGACTGGATGTTGTGTGCTGTCCTTAGGTTAGTTAGGTTTAAGTAGTTCTAGGGGACTGATGACCATAGATGGTATGTCCCATAGTGCTCAGAGCCATTTGAACCCATTTTTGAACCCAACGGGGTAGAGCAAGACTTCTGTCATCCATCCAGCTTCCCGTCACCCACAATTCGACCTCCCTCCAATAACAGAATCTTGCATGGTAGAGGGTTCAACAATTGATCCTTATATCAGCAGAATAAACTGTTTCCTTTCAGTCCCATAAGCAAACGTAATATCTCCGCACCACGAATAGAGGTATTTAGACGTCATTTTCCAAGACCAGGCAGTACTTTTGAACACTTTATACCGCGAATATTTCTTAATATAATGAATGTCCAAAGATGTAGTGCGAACAAATTTGTTGTAGAATGAGATTTTCACTCTGCAGCGGAGTGTGCGCTGATATGAAACTTCCTGGCAGAGTGAAAATCTCATTCTGGAAACATCCCCCAGGCTGTGGCTAAGCCATGTCTCCGCAATATCCTTTCTTTCAGGAGTGCTAGTTCTGCAAGGTTCGCAGGAGAGCTTCTGTAAAGTTTGGAAGGTAGGAGACGAGGTACTGGCAGAAGTAAGGCTGTGAGTACCGGGCGTGAGTCGTGCTTCGGTAGCTCAGTTGGTAGAGCACTTGCCCGCGAGAGGCAACGGTCCAGAGTTCGAGTCTCGGTCGGGCACACAGTTTTAATCTGCCAGGAAGTTTCATATCAGCGCACACTCCGCTGCAGAGTGAAAATCTCATTCTGGAAACATCCCCCAGGCTGTGGCTAAGCCATGTCTCCGCAATATCCTTTCTTTCAGGAATGCTAGTTCTGCAAGGTTCGCAGGAGAGCTTCTGTAAAGTTTGGAAGGTAGGAGACGAGGTACTGGCAGAAGTAAGGCTGTGAGTACCGGGCGTCAGTCGTGCTTCGGTAGCTCAGTTGGTAGAGCACTTGCCCGCGAAAGGTCCCGAGTTCGAGTCTCGGTCGGGCACACAGTTTTAATCTGCCAGGAAGTTTCAAATTTGTTGTAAAAACAGATAAAATATATAGAACGAATTGAAGAGATACTTATGTCACATTGATGCACTTTTCTGGGGGGAATGAAATCGGAAGTAGCAGGTATTTATTATAACAGCTATAGTAGTCTATTAATTCGCCATCATGCGCTCAGGACAAAAGGGCTCTGCTTAACCCACACCATAGACGTAATGAGACTATCCCGGACGCCAGTGGTTCGATTTAACTGTAATGTTTACTCAGCTCTGGATGGGGTTTTTTCGCATTAAGACTGACTGGCAGCAAAAGAGCGCTTCAGTGTCCTAAGCGCTTTGGAAACTTGAATAAAGGTTCAAAGGTATTGTTGTGTGGCAACTGTATTGACAACTCAGTAATAGAGAAAATCCGACATGAGGGCCGTCAGGAATCCAGCAGTAATGTTGGGAAGTGATGCCACAACACGAGACTTGAGGGTGATGCGAAATAGCCGGTGTCACATGCCAACGTGCGCCCTGGGACTTTCCTACTCCCAAGATGATAAATTTTGAAACATTGTACGAAGACTGGCTGGATGATCACTCAGTACCAGTTATTCATTGGAATAGCTTGAAAATGACGATACGACAGTCGATTACTCAGTGTCTTTTGTTCATTGCGAGAGCTCCAAAATGATAAGGACGATGAGGCAGGAAATTCGACGTCCTGAAGGTTGGAGTAGCAGAAAATGAAGAAAAACTGCAGAGCAGGGACAGATTTGAGATCATGTACGGTTGATGAGGCCATAGGGAGAGAGACCATCGAGTATCAGAACAATCAGTAGGAGACTAGTGAGGAACGAGGATTCAGTAAGGCCGGCCGAAGTGGCCGTGCGGTTAAAGGCGCTGCAGTGTGGAACCGCAAGACCGCTACGGTCGCAGGTTCGAATCCTGCTTCGGGCATGGATATTTGTGATGTCCTTAGGTTAGTTAGGTTTAACTAGTTCTAAGTTCTAGGGGACTAATGACCGCAGCAGTTGAGTCCCATAGTGCTCAGAGCCATTTGAACCAATTTGATTCAGTAAGAGCAGCCAGAGAGATCGATCAGGTATAATGATAACTTACATGCCGATTTACTCAAAGTGTCCTGACTTTGCCACCTGGAGGCTTGCCAACCCATCGTTTGCTTAGTCTTCAGAGTTTGGTTCAGATCCTCACATTCGTCTATTATCACTCTGTGGCATCCTCATTCGATATCAGCTGATATTTCTTGTGGTCCGATGCTCGAAATTTTAAGCATCAGACTGCATTTTCCTGTTTTGATCTCTTAAGGCAATTGATGCCACGTTTGTCTTTTCGGAAATAACTCCACATCACAGACCGACATCTCCTATACGGAAAGGCACTAGGCTGAAGTAGGAAGGATTTGAGCTCTCCAGAGTGTTGCACGAGAGCCACAGAAGGCACAAGGTGAAGACTGCCAGTTGATTCCCGGTAGGCATACAGCACCTTTTCCACCAGGTAAATTTTCTGTCCTACCCTCCCTAAAAAAAAAAAAAAAAAAAAAAAAAAAATGCATAAGAAAATTTTTGAGTAAATAGAAAAAAATAATCCACGAACCTACTACGGTGTCGTAGCAGGCGGAGAGGTGATACTCCGACGTGGCGCGTCCCAGGTGGCGGATAGGGGGGTCCTCACTGGTTTACCGGCGGACTTGAGCGAAATAAAATAGCTCTCGCGGACCAAACACTAAACAACCTCTACGGCTAACAACCGTAGTTGTAACTCGGAGCTTGCTCCATACAAGGTTGACTAGCTTTGAAAGTCAAACATGGAAGGAAATCTTTCAAGGAATAATCCACCGCTTGGCAATAACCAAGGAAGACTGCACTCGGATACGGTGGGCAGTCACCTGAAAGATAACTTGGATGAGTCGGAGCATCTGAAAATACCCAAAACGGACAGACGACCAAAACTCAAGACAGGACAAATAAACTACATTGCGACACACAATATAAATTCCCTCATACAACCAGGCAAACTCAAAATTCTGACGGATGAAATGGATCACAAGGGGATTCTCATAACCAGACTTCAAGAAATGAGAAATACTGATCAGGAGCCGATAGAATCACAAGGATATAGGATTTATAAGGTAATACCAGGGAAAACGGTCATGAAACAGTGTCCACAATTTGGAACAGGATTCATGGTGAGTCTGAAAATAATAGAGTCCATAATAGAATTTAAAGCACAATCTCCCAGGCTCTCAACATTAACTCTAAAAGCTGCAAATAAAATGTAACAATAATAAATGCCCATGCCCCGACAAATGATAAAAATAATAAAAAAGAACACAGAGAAGAGGTAGAAAAATTTTGGGAGCTCTTAGATCAAACGAGGAATAACATCAATAAAAATCACATCAAAATTTTAATTGGAGACTTCAATGCCCAGTTAGGAAGGGAAAAGAGATATAGAGACATAATAGGGAAATGGACAGCACAAAGAAGAATAAACAAAAATGGCATAAGACTAGTGGAATTTTGCAGAAACCATGACATGATCTCAAAGTCGACGTATTTTAAGAGAAGACCAAGTAAACTAAAAACTTGGAAACATCCAGACTGTAAAAAAGGAGAATGGCAACTGGACCATGTCTGCATGGATAAGAATTACCACAAGGAAATTTACAATGTGAAAGTACTGAGAGGGACAGATACTGGATCAGATCATTACAAGATAAAAATTAAAATTAAATTAACTCCATTAGCAAAGAAAAATCCCACCAGAAGAAGAAGAGAACCTATGACCCTCATAAACTGATACAAAATGAGGATTATGAAGCACAAACCAGGGATATAAAAATAACAGATGATCTGGAAGAAATAATTCCCAAATTGAAACAAATAGCTGAACAAGTTGCCCCTATAAATCCAAGGAAAAAACACCAGTGGTGGAACGATGAATGTGATGAAGCAGTGTTGGATCGACACTAAGCCTGGTTAAGGCATCAAAATGAAAAAACAGAAAAATCATATTTGGAACTCACAAAACAAAGGAAGACAACACAAAAAATAATAAGGAGAGTTAAACGTCAGTACCAAAAAGATATACTTCTAATGATAGAAACAAATAGTGAAAAAACACACTATTACAAAATATTTGGCAGACAATTACAGAGATATGATCCTCAAACATTAATGTTAAAAGATAAAGATAATAACCTAGCCCATAGCAATAGTAAAAATACAGAAATTCTAGCAGAAACATTTAACAAGTTACTAAATTGTGAAGATCCCCCAGAACTTCTTCAGATAAATACAGAAACCCCAATTAAAACACCAGCAGAAAATATAAATCCACCTACAATAAATGAGGTCTACAGAGCTTTGAAAGAACTCAAAAACTACAAAGCAAGTGGAGAAGATCAAACGTTTGCTGAACTTTGGAAATATGCAGCAGAACCAGTAAAGATAGCATTACACCAATGCATAGTAAAAATCTGGAATGAAGAGAAATTACCAGAAAATTGGACTACATCCATTACATAAGAAAGGAGAAAAATCAAATCCAGACAACTATAGAGGAATTTCCCTTTTGGACTGCACGTATAAGATCATGTCAAGAATACTATACAACCGCTGTAAAGATCAATTAGAACTGGAACTGGGAGAACATCAAGGAGGATTCAGATCCTGGAGAAGCTGCCCAGAACAGATAATCACCTTGAAGTTAGTTATGGATGTCTACAAAAGAAGGCAAAAACAACTAGTCATAACCTTTGTAGATTTCAAAAAGGCGTATGATTGCATCCATAGATCTTCAATGATGAAAATATTAAGGAATTTTGGACTTCATCCTAAATTAATAAAAATGATACAGTTAACCTTAACAAACACCAAATCCAAAGTAAAATTTAGAGGAGAAATATCTGAACCATTTACGATTAAAACAGGGTTGAGACAGGGAGATTGTTTATCACCATTGCTATTCAATTGTGCTCTTGAATATGTAATGAGAGAATGGTACAAGGAAAATCCTATGAATATTAAAATTGGAACTAAGAAAGATAAAATAAACCTAAATTGCTTGGGATTTACTGATGACCTAGCATTACTAGCTAATAATATTCAGGAAGCCACGAAACAAATAACAAGCTTACAAAATATAGCACAAAAATTAGGACTCCAGATATCATTTGAAAAGACTGAAATATTGGTAACGGATCCACTTGTAATAGATCACATCACAGTGAACAATAGGGAAATTAAAATAGTGAAACAATTTAAATACCTGGGTGAAATTATAACACATAAATTGGACGAGAAACCTGCATGGCGAGCAAGAACTAATAAAATGATAAAAGCTCAAAAACTAACATGGTCTACGTACAATAAAAAATGTCTATCAATTAAAACAAAATTAAAACATTACAAGACGGTGGTTCAACCAGAGGTTACATACGGAAGTGAAACTCTTTTTAAAGTCACCCAGAAAAACAGAATTGACAAAATTTTAAAAGTAGAGAGAAGAATTGCTAGAACATGCATAAATAAGAAATATCAAAAAGCTGGGCAATGGCGGATAGTTCCAAATGAAGTGGTATACAGAGAACTGGAGCCCATCACTGATACTATACGAAAGAAAAGGATCTCTTTTTGTGGTCACATTCTGCGGACACCAGAAACCAGATTATCAAGGAAAATTATTGAGAAACTCTGGAATTTGAAACAACAAGGAGGATGGCTTAAGGAAATAAGAGAGGATATGGAAGAACTGGAAATAACTCTGGATGATTTGCAGAACAAAACGCCAAATTTAAAGAAGTTGAGGGACACAGAAATAAGATTTAAACCAAAAATTGACAAACGACATACAATGAAAAGGGTATTTACAGATAAGGAACGACGAAAAGCATCGGAACGAATGAAGAGATACTGGGCCACTCGGAAGGGGAAAATACCAAAGAAGAGGACCAGAAATGATTGACTGAAGTGGTCCAATGAGGCCGTAAAAGCAGAAGAAGAAGAAGAACATGAAGAAAAAAATAATAAAATTAACACTGCTGCTTCTATTGATCCCTCTCAGCGGTATTAGCGGAAACGGCAAGTTTTTATTTCTTTATGACATAAAAGCGTGAAATAGGTCCGAAAACTGACTGAAAGTTTAAATTTAAGCACAAGACATAATCCCATATAATTCCATTTTTCACATTTCTTTCTAAAATTATGATTTTTTTCCTTTTAAAGCTAAAAACTCTCTCCATTCTCCACATTTTACCGAATGCACTTCTACTCTCCAGGACTGCCCTATTATCGTGTGCTAGCCTGCTTTTTATGTTTTCAAGTAGCAGAATTTCTTCACTTCGTGTACTTCCTTGTCCTCGGTTTTGATCTCGTTTCTACCACTCCTCATTAGTTTAGGATTTCACCGATTTACTCTCAATAAATATAACTTTCTCAGTATACTGTTCATTCCATTCAACAGATTCTGCACTGATTCCCCTTTCTCAGCGATGTTACCAATGTGATCAGCAAACCGTATCTTCTATATTCTCTTGCGTTAAGTTTTAATCCCGCTTCTGATGTTATCTTTTATTTCCGTCATTGTTTCTTCCATATAGCGGCTGGAAAGTGCAAGAGAAAGACTGTGTCCCTGACTAACACCTTCTATAATATGAGCACTTTACATTGGTCTTCCATTGTTATTGTTCCCTCTTGGTTTTTAATTCATATTAGATATCGCCCAATTTTCCTTTAGAGACTAAATTTATTTTCTGGGAATTGACATCGTATAAAGCTTTTTCTAAGGTGATCCAACGAAAGTATTTTGATTCTTTTGAACTCTAGCTTCCACTATCAATCGCAGATGAGGTAGTCTCTCTTATACTTCCATTCACAAAGCCAAACTGATCGTTGCCTACCATTCCTCGACCTTCTATTCCATTCTTCCGTATGTTATTCTTGTTAGCCACTTGGATGCATGAGGTGTTAAACTAATATGTGTTACTTTTAGTATTTATCTGCTCTTGCTATCTTCTGGATAATGTGGATGATGTCTTTCGAATACTACGAAATGTCTCCGTATTTATAGATTCTACACACCAACTTTAATTGTCGTTGGTTGCTACTTCTCTTAATGATTTTAAATATTCCGAAGAAATTCTATCTTTACTTTCTGCCATAGTTAACCACAAGTCTTCCAAAGTTCTGCCAAACACTGGCACTAAAATACGATCCCGTGGGTCTTCCAATTCGATCCCCACTCTTTTCTATTACGTCAGCAGACAGTTAGTTCTTCTCGAATGTACTCTTCCCACCTGTTCACTTTCTCGTCTGCGTTAATACTGGCATTCCTGTTGCACTTTAATATTGCTTCATTTGGCTATAATTTAGTCGAAATATGTTTTGATTTTTTATGTCATGAATCTGTCCTTCCAACGACTACTTCTCCTTCTATTTCTTCACATTTTTCTTGAAGTCATATCTCCCTAGCTTCTCCGCACTTAAGAGATATCCACTTCCCTTCATCTGAACTTTGTACTGTTGCTTTCATTACTACAATACCTACCTTCAAGGAACTTCAGACGTACATCATCATTCCTCAGCACTTGGTATCTCATTTTTTTCCGCATTGATTCTACATCTACATCTACATTTACACTCCGCAAGCCACCCAACGGTGTGTGGCGGAGGGCACTTCACGTGCCACTGTCATTACCTCCCTTTCCTGTTCCAGTCGCGTATGGTTCGCGGGAAGAACGACTGTCTGAAAGCCTCCGTGCGCGCTCTAATCTCTCTAATTTTACATTCGTGATCTCCTCGGGAGGTATAAGTAGGGGGAAGCAATATATTCGATACCTCATCCAGAAACGCACCCTCTCGAAACCTGGTGAGCAAGCTACACCGCGATGCAGAGCGCCTCTCTTGCAGAGTCTGCCACTTGAGTTTGTTAAACATGTCCGTAACGCTATCACGGTTACCAAATAACCCTGTGACGAAACTCACCGCTCTTCTTTGGATCTTCTCTATCTCCTCCGTCAACCCGATCTGGTACGGATCCCACACTGATGAGCAATACTCAAGTATAGGTCGAACGAGTGTTTTGTAAGCCACCTCCTTTGTTGATGGACTACATTTTCTAAGGACTCTCCCAATGAATCTCAACCTGGTACCCGCTTTACCGACAATTAATTTTATATGATCATTCCACTTCAAATCGTTCCGCACGCATACTCCCAGATATTTTACAGAAGTAACTGCTACCAGTGTTTGTTCCGCTATCGTATAATCATACAATAAAGGATCCTTCTTTCTATGTATTCGCAATACATTACATTTGTCTATATTAAGGGTCAGTTGGCACTCCCTGCACCAAGTGCCTATCCGCTGCAGATCTTCCTCCATTTCGCTACAATTTTCTAATGCTGCAACTTCTCTGTATACTACAGCATTATCCGCGAAAAGCCGCATGGAACTTTCGACACCATCTACTAGGTCATTTATATATATTGTGAAAAGCAATGGTCCCATAACACTCCCCTGTGGCACGCCAGAGGTTACTTTAACGTCTGTAGACGCCTCTCCATTGATAACAACATGCTGTGTTCTGTTTGCTAAAAACTCTTCAATCTAGCCACACAGCTGGTCTGATATTCCGTAGGCTCTTACTTTGTTTATCAGGCGACAGTGCGGAACTGTATCGACCGCCTTCCGGAAGTCAAGAAAAATAGCATCTACCTGGGAGCCTGTATCTAATATTTTTTGGGTCTCATGAACAAATAAAGCGAGTTGGGTCTCACACGATCGCTGTTTCCGGAATCCATGTTGATTCCTACATAGTAGATTCTGGGTTTCCAAAAACGACATGATACTCGAGCAGAAAACATCTAAAATTCTACAACACATCGACGTCAGAGATATAGGTCTATAGTTTTGCGCATCTGCTCGACGACCCTTCTTGAAGACTGGGACTACCTGTGCTCTTTTCCAATCATTTGCAACCTTTCGTTCCTCTAGAGACTTGCGGTACACGGCTGTTAGAAGGGGGGCAAGTTCTTTCGCGTACTCTGTGTAGAATCGAATTGGTATCCCGTCAGGTCCAGTGGACTTTCCTCTGTTGAGTGATTCCAGTTGCTTTTCTATTCCTTGGACACTTATTTCGATGTCAGCCATTTTTTCGTTTGCGCGAGGATTTAGAGAAGGAACTGCAGTGTGGTCTTCCTCTGTGAAAGAGCTTTGTAAAAAGGTGTTTAGTATTTCAGCTTTACGCGTGCCATCCTCTGTTTCAATGCCATCATCATACCGGAGTGTCTGGATATGCTGTTTCGAGCCACTTACTGACTTAACATAAGACCAGAACTTCTGAGGATTTTCTGGCTAGTCGGTACATAGAATTTTACTTTCGAATTCACTGAACGCTTCACGCATAGCCCTCCTTACGCTAACTTTGACGTCGTTTATCTTCTGTTTGTCTGAGAGGTTTTGGCTGCGTTTAAACTTGGAATGAAGCTCTCTTTGCTTTCGCAGTAGTTTCTTAACTTTGTTGTTGTACCACGGTGGGTTTTTCCCGTCCCTCACAGTTTTACTTGGCACGTACCTGTATAAAACGCATTTTACGATTGTCTTGAACTTTTTCCATAAACACTCAACATTGTCAGTGTCAGAACAGAAATTTTCGTTTTGATCTGTTAGGTAGTCTGAAATCTGCCTTCTATTACTCTTGCTAAACAGATAAACCTTCCTCCCTTTTTTTATATTCCTATTAACTTCCATATTCAGGGATGCTGCAACGGCCTTATGATCAATGATTCCCTGTTCTGCACATACAGAGTCGAAAAGTTCGGGTCTGTTTGTTATCAGTAGGTCCAAGATGTTATCTCCACGAATCGGTTCTCTGTTTAATTGCTCGAAGTAATTTTCAGATAGTGCACTCAGTATAATGTCACTCGATGCTCTGTCCCTACCACCCGTCCTAAACAGCTGAGTGTCCCAGTCGATATCTGCTAAATTGAAATCTCCACCTAAGACTATAACATGCTGATAAAATTTATGTGAAATGTATTCCAAATTTTCTCTCAGTTGTTCTGCCACTAATGCGAGTCGGGAGGTCGGTAAAAGGAGTCAATTATTAACCTAGCTCGATTGTTGAGTGTAACCTCCACCCATAATAATTCACAGGAACTATCCACTTCTACTGCACTACAGGATAAACTACTACTAACAGCGACGAACACTCCAGCACCGGTTGCATGCAATCTATCCTTTCTAAACACCGTCTGTACCTTTGTAAAAATTTCGGCAGAATTTATCTCTGGCTTCAGCCAGCTTTCTGTAACTATAACGATTTCAGCTTCGGTGCTTTCTATCAGCGCTTGAAGTTCCGGTACTTTGCCAACGCAGCTTCGACAGTTTACAATTACAATACCGATTGCTGCTTGGTCCCCGCATGTCCTGACTTTGCCCCGCACCCGTTGAGGATTCTGAGGATTCTGTTAAACGTCAGTCTACTCTTAGTCATTGCTAAATTGTAGCCTGAGTGTATGTCTGCTTTTGTCTGTGCCTTACAATCGAATGTATGATTTCGGAATCTCATTTTCACCATGAAGTAACCAAGGTAGTATCTTCCCGCGTGTGGGCCTTTCCCAAGTGTTCTTGTTGTTCTCTTGTGATTTTGAAGATTGTTTTCGCTAGTAGCACCTAATTTTTACTGCAGAACTCTGTTAGTCACTCTATTTGTTATTCCTAATGCCGAGCCCATATTCTTCTGTAACATCATTTCAGATCATTCGTCTACCACAGCGTTCCAATCCCCGATGATCATTAGATTGTCATCTCACCTCTCACCTGATATATAGAGTTAGGCGCTCAATACTCTCATATACTCACTAAGGTGCACAAATGTTCAATAATAGCTAACAAGATGGCGTGGTTCGACTAGGCTGGCTAGAACATGCTTCGGAATTATTTCCAATACTTTTTGTAATTCATATATGGTCTACTAACTGTAGATGCACGAGCACTGCATGCAGATGCTTGATAACAACCATTAGCTTGAAACTGGCCACAAGAAACAAAAGTATTACATAATGTTACAGCACATGAGGAACACGTCTTCGTTTAACTACTATTTGATGACCGTTAACCCAGTATTAACAAAACAATAATTAGGGGAGTAGTTATTTAACAACTAATCGAATGTTCTTTTTCCTTTATAATGCATCCGTAACTTTATAATGCATCTGTAACTGATGTTTACATCTGATTATAAGTGGTTCAGGTGTCAGTAACTCTAGAACTGGCGTTGCTTTTGACAGCTGCTGTCGCACAGAGCTTTAATGTGTGGGTCACCCAGATGTCCTTCACCCGTCTTTTTTAACTGTTTAACGAAAATTGAACTATACGTATTTCATCAGCAGACCAATATTTGCAACCATGAGCATTCTATCTTTGAACTTCCATTGTACACTTCCCCATTAGAAATGCTATGATGCTACTGTGACACCTGACCACCTATACCTTCTGTGCTTTTGTACAGAGTTAGGGCTCTCAGTTTTGTAATCCAGTTATATATGGACTAAGTGTTTGTAACAGTTAGTCAGATCACACTCTGAAACTTCAAACAGATATTACACTATTATTCCGTAAATTTCTGTTTGCGTCCCACGCATTACACCTATTATACACTAGGCTGGCGGTACAAGGTGCTAGGATTTCGAAATATCTCTATATGGGACAGTAATGCAATGCTTTATAAAAATAGTCTGCCCTGGTGGTTTGGTTGTGCAGCGCGTGTCTGGAAAAAGTCGCTACATCGACTCTTAATTGGACCTCGATTGTTTCAGTTTGCCTCACTTTTACTTCTTAATGGTGTCAAAATTAGCCAAGAATAACACGTGGTACGGTTCCACGCCAAACTGTAGGAGAACATTTTCCGGTAGGACCCAATGGGGTGTCTAAGGACATGAAGTTCGCCTACGTGGCGTCCAAATCAAAGGGTGTTGAGCCACGTGGGACTGTTGTTGTTATTTACAGAAAAATAAAAATAAAAATTTGGTACTTGTCCAATCCAATTTTTAGATTGTCCGATTCTGACTTTTGCGTCAGAATGGAGTCCTAATCATGTGGTACTAATCTAGGAAATAGAGAAGATCCAACGAAGAGAGACGCATTTCGTCACGGAATATTTTAGTAAGTGCTAGAATCACGATGGACTCCAGTGCCAGTCGTTACAGAAGAGGTGTCGTGCATCACGAAGAGGTTGACTGCCGATATTTCGACAGCATACGTTTCAAGAAGAGTCTGAAAATCAGCTACTTCCTCCCACATACTTCCCTCAAATGAACACGGCGAAGAATCTGGGCAGTTAGTGATCATAAGGAGGATTACCAATAGCGGCCCTTCCCGCGCATCGTTCGTAAATGGAACAGGAAAGGCGGAAATGATAGTCGTACCACAAGCAACACATCGCAAAGTGGCTTACGGACTACGCACGTAGATATACATGTAAATGCGGCTATTCCGTGTGAACGGTGACTCACCATATGTACGATGGCTATTCGGAAAGTAAGTTCCGATCGGTCGCGAAATGGAAATCACTGTGAAATTCAAAAATGTTTTATTTGCAACAGTTAGCCACACATTTAAGATACTTTTCTACCTAGTCGCCACTCCCACTAAGACATTGGTCGTAGCGTTGTGCCAACTTTCCAATACTGTCGACATGGAAGGCAGCTGCCTTTGCTTTACACCAATATTATGCACTGGTCTACAGCTCGTTGACTGTGCCAAAATGTTGTCTTCAAAGCCAGCGGCTCATGTGAGCAGAGATGAAAACCCGGGGACAGCCGTTACAGACTGTATTGCGGGTGACCAAACACTTCCCACTGAAAACTCTGCAGGAGCTTCTTTATTGCCACGACGGAGTGCGGCCGAGAATTGTCATGAAGAAGGAACTGCATGACAGCTGTGTTATGTGGGCTGCATGACATCAGGTGAAATCTCTCACCAGGTCCTTACACTTGGCGGGAGACGTTGTTTCCTAGACATCTTTATGTGCTCGCTGTACTTAAAACTGGAAAGAGCGACATGAAGCGACCGACAGGCATACTAGAGACACTGCCCAACACATCTGTGCAAAGCTGCATCGGGTTTTCACAGTGGTTTCCATTTCGCAACAGATCGGAACTCACTTTTCAAAAGCGCTCGCACAACGACGTTTTGTATGGCTGTGGTTGTCGTTGAAAGAGGAAAGAAAGAACAATAAAATATAAAAATTAAGTTGAGGATTGTTATAATTAAATTTCACTGCTTCAGAGAACCTCCATGGGAAACGGTGAACGTGGGAAAATGAAGGTTTGTGTAAACATTTGTAAGAACATGTTGTTGTTGTTGTTGTTGTGGTCTTCAGTCCAGAGACTGGTTTGATGCAGCTCTCCATACTACCCTATCCTGTGCAAGCTTCTTCATCTCCCAGTACTTACTGCAATCCACATCCTTCTGAATCTGCTTAGTGTATACATCTCTTGGTCTACCTCTACGGTTTTTACCCTCCACGCTGCCCTCCAATGCTAAATTTGTGATCCCTTGATGCCTCAGAACATGTCCTATTAACCGGTCCCTTCTTTTTGTCAAGTTGTGCCACATACTCCTCTTCTCCTCAAATCTATTCAATACTTCATCATTAGTTATGTGATCTACCCATCTAATCTTCAGCATTCTTCTGTAGCACCACATTTCGAAAGCTTCTATTCTCTTCTTGTCCAAACTATTTATCGTCCATGTTTCACTTCCATACATGGCTACACTCCATACGAATACTTTCAGAAACGACTTCCTGACACTTAAATCTATAATCGATGTTAACAAATTTCTCTTCTTCAGGAACGCTTTCCTTACCATTGCCAGTCTACATTTTATAACTTCTCTAATTCGACCATCATCAGTTATTTTGCTCCCCAAATAGCAAAACTCCTTTTCTACTTCAAGTGTCTCATTTCCTAATCTAATTCCCTCAGCATCACCCGACTTAATTCGACTACATTTCATTATCCTCGTTTTGCTTTTGTTGATGTTCATCTTATATCTTCCTTTCAAGACACTGCCCATTCCGTTCAACTGCTCTTCCAAGTCCTTTGCTGTCTCTGATAGAATTACAAAGTCATCGGCGAACCTCAAAGTTTTTATTTCTTCTCCATGGATTTTAATACCTACTCCGAATTTTTCTTTTGTTTCCTTTACTGCTTGCTCAATATACAGATTGAATAACATCGGGGAGAGGCTACAACCCTGTCCCACTCCCTTCCCAACCACTGCTTCCCTTCCATGCCCCTCGACTCTTATAACTGCCATCTGGTTTCTGTACAAATTGTAAATAGCCTTTCGCTCCCTGTATTTTATCCCTGCCACCTTTAGAATTTGAAAAGAGGAATAATGAATGAACCACTGACAGAAGCACATTTTAATTTCCACATGAGAGGATAAAATTTTTTAACTGTGTTCCATATTTACGTTCCACGTTACAAACGTCGTTCAATGTGACGACCATCTGCATCCACGACTGCCTGGAACCGCACACTGTTTACAGCACTTTTCGGACGATGAACTATGGAATGTTCAGCTATAGTGACACAGTTCGTGCACTGCTTTAAGATCGTACAAAGTGTATGATATTCTCAGCCACGGCAACAGTGATTTCTTCAACAATTAATGGCAGAATTAGCCGTCGGCCTTTCCCAGGAGCAGTTCCCTAATCGCCACCTAATTCGAACTTCCGAATTATGTTCTTCAAACTGGGTGTGGAGAGAGGACCTTTCCTTATTCCTTTAATGCGTCGATATTCACGAACAACAGCACCGGTGTTGCTATTGTTTTGATAATAAAAGCTTTAGGAATAAAGTCCTGCTCACCTTGTCCAGACCATTTTGACTGTCCGAAACGATAGTGTACACTGATGCTTGTGTTTAAACTCTACGTCGCCGCACCAGTACCGGCGTTTAACGGCAAGTCACGACCGTAACGCTACTAATAATGCAAAACATTGCAGCGCGGAGCCTGAACATCATTCCTATAAAGATGGGCAGCCATACGGTAATAGTTTTCCACCTACAACGGCTCAAGAAATGGAAGTTTAATTATGACCATCCTTTATGTTATTCCAAGTTCAACGTCCACCTGGGCGATGCTGAATGCCGCGACTGGAGAAAGTATCAGCCGTGACCGCAGTTACAAACCCGTTTCAAAAGAACTGAGTCACGCCAGTCTAGAGCACCGGATGAAAGTACAATTATGAAGCGCTTTCATAGGACTTCCGTACGTGCTGTCAGCTGACCGACTTTACTTTCTTAGTTCGCTACTGTTTCCTTATTTCTTGTTTCTCAATCAGTTAATGCATAGTCATTATCTCCATACAAGAGGCACGTGATGTTTTCTTGTAAGGATGTGTAGAATGTTCCTTGTCTACATCTAAAACTCCGTGAATACTCTCCAAGACACACTTAACAGCCTGACAGAGTATTCTTTGAACCACCATCAGACTATTTCTCTACTGTTCCGCCGTCTAAGAGCGTATGGGAAAAATGAACACTTAAATGTTTCTGTACGTACTCTGATTTATCTTATTTTATTATGACCATCATGTATTCCAAAGTAGGTTGATGACAGTAAACTATTTTCCCATACTGAGGAGAAAGCTGGTGACTGAAGTTTAGCGAAAAAAATCTCGCCGCAATGGTAAACGCCTTTATTTTAATGATTGTCATCCCAACTCGCTTGTCATATTGTAGTGTAACGATGTAAGTTTTGTATAAATGATTTGCTTTTGACATATGACCAGGTGCAGACTTCGTCACCTACGTCAGTTACAAAACACTTCAAAATTATTTAAATTCTTTTTAAAGTTGTCTCTGGATGGTTCTTGAACGAAACCGTAATTAAAACATCATCATTTGAGTCGTATGCGCAGAATTACGTCACTCAGTCCAATTGGTTTGCGCAAACTTTTTTCAATTTAGATGTTTGTTTCTTCTCAGAAACTATATTAATGCAAGTTATCTGCTTTAATAAATATTAAATCCACATTGAGTAAACTTTTAAGACTCAAACTCGCGATGAACGTTGTCAAAAATTAATAATCTTGCCAAATAAATCAGTAATACTTCTTCCTTAATATTAATTCTTCATAAATAAATTCCCGGAACACGTATTTAAACTTTTGTAGTATACACTAGTTTATTATCTTCATATATACTACATATAGACGTGAACATGAGCCTTGACAAGATAGGACTGAACATTTACAACATGATTAAACTTTCTATGACGTCATTGTTGTAGAAACATTACAAATTCTTATTTTTTCAGGTGTTAGAAGCACGACGCAACAACTCGGTTTCAGGATCTTGTGTTGCTCTTTGGCTGTCGACCCGCGACGTATAGTGGCCAGCAATTTTCTCTCTGGTCCCGGCAGTGAAGATGCTACCTCCGTTCGTTGCGCCGCCCTCTCAGTACATGAAACATAAAAATAAATACAAAACTTTAGATAACTCACAAACATTACAAATATTACAAAATACATAAACAAAACACTAAATTAAACTTATATTCACCTGCAAACTGGGCTGACACTGGTAGATGGGTGACGCTTCAATTTCGCGTCCCACTACAATATCCGTGACACTCTCTCCTCTATTTGGCGAGAATACAAAACGAGCTGGCCTTCTTTGAACCTTTTCTATGTCCTCCGTCAATCCTATCTGGTAAGGATCCCATACAGCACAGCAATACTCTATCAGAGGACGAACAAGCCTAGTGTAGGCAGCCTCTTTAGTAGACCTGTTGCATCTTCTAAGTCTTCTGCTAACAAAAGGTAGGTCTTGGTTTGGCTTTCCCAAAACGTTATCTGTGTGATTGTTTCAACTTAAATTGTTCGAATTAACAGCCTTTAAATTTATGTGATTTAACATTTAATCGAAATTTAACGCATTTGATTTTGTATTCGTGTGGGTGAACTCACAGTTTTACTTGTTGAGAGAAAAAACCCATTTTTTACAATATTCTATATAGTCTGTAACTCATTTTGCTTTCTGTTTCGATCTTCTGAAGACATTAATAGACGATAAATGACAGCGTCATCTGTAATTAATCTAAGAGGGCTGGTCATATTATCTCCTGAGGTATTCACGAATATTAGGAACAGCAGTTGGCCTATAAAACTTACATGGCAAACGCCAGATAACACTTTTATTTTACTTGATGTCATTCCGCCATTTACTCCAAACTGTGACCTTTCTGAGAGGAAATCACGAATCCAGTCGCACAACTGAGACAATACTCCATAGGCAAGGAGTCTCGTTAGAAGTCTCTTGTGAGGACTTCTGGAAATTTAGAAATATGGAATCAGTTTGAGATCCCCTGTCAACTGCACTCGATACTCTGAGTTTAATTTATTTGGTATAAATCTCTCGACTGCCTCAGACACTATTTTTTTGAATTTAAGCCACATCTCATCTATACTTACATAGTTGTTGGGAAAGAGTGAGGCTTTCTCTCGGGAAGCCGTAAAGCGAATTTTTATTTCATTTGCGTATCCGTCACGATCCTCGCTATTTGCTCAGGATTATTTGCTGTTAAGACGTCAAGTATGTTTTCACAATCGTTTACACTTCGAGTGGGCTCCTAAACTAATTGCTCAAAATAATTTTCGGAGAAAGCATTTACTACAATTCTGACAATGATCTATGCCTACCACCGGCACTGACTAGGTACTTTTGCCAACAAATCAAGGGTAGATTGAACTCACTACCAGCTATAATTGTTTGAGTGGGGTACCTGACTCATATTTGTGATGAGACTCAAGTTTTCCTTGAACTGTTCTGCAACTGTATCATTTGAGTAGGGGGTAAAAGGGACCAATTATTAATTTAATCCTGTTGTCAACTATAGCCTCTACGGATACTAACCCACATTAACTATCCAATTTCGCTACAAAATAAACTACATCTCCGGAATGAAATTTTCACTCTCCAGCGGAATGTGCGCTCATATGAAACTTCCTGGCATATTTAAATTGTGTGGCGGATCGAGACTCGAACTCAGGATTTTTGCTTTTCGAGGGAAATTCTCAGTTGGTAGAGCATTTAAACTACCTCTAACAGCAACAAATACGCCGCCACACTGTTAGGTCCGAGGTAAAAATTTCTGGTGGATTTACCTCAAGCTTTAGCCAGCTTTCGGAACCTACAATGATTTGAGTTTTTGCGCTTTCTATTAGCACTTGGAGCACTGACTCGTTTCCAACATAGGTAGCCGGCCGTTGTGGCGGAGCGGTTCTCGGCGCTTCAGTCTGGGACCGCACTGCTGCTACGGGCATGAATGTGTGTGATTTCCGTAGGTTAGTTAGGTTTAAGTAGTTCTATGTCTAGGGGACTGATGACCTCAGTGCTTAGAGACATTTGAGCCATTTGAGTCCAACATACGTATGATAGTTTACAGCTGCAATATTGATTGTTTCTATAGCTATTCTCTTCCAGTGTTCGTCCTGCACCCTGAAACTAAATCCCTTTCTGCATATTCTTGAGACCATCTAACCTAAAAGAAACGGCCCAGATGGTTCCATACAGTCACCAGCACCCGTGTAACCGCCTCCTGCGCGTAATGGACACCTCACCTATTAAGCGTAAACCGAAACCACGGTTGCAGAGATGTCAGAGTCTCTGATTCGGACCCTCCACTCGGCTGTGTACCAAAGATCTGCCGTCGGCCCTATCGACGATGCTGCAGATGGTGAGCTCTGCCTTCATCTCACAAGCAAGATCGGCCGTCTTTACCACTTCAGCTTGCCGCTTGAAGCCAGAGAGATTCTCTACTGATCAAAAGCAACACACCTCTTTAGTACCGACTAGAGCCACCACCTGCAGTCGGCTCTCATGCTGACCGACTAACGAGTTCTACAGTGGCAGCTTACTACTCGCACGAAAATAAACGTCTGATGCAAAACGAAAAGCGGAAAAGTACACAACACAGTAGTATTTTGATGGTAACAGGTTTTGGTCACTTTTTGACCATCCTCATACCTTCATATCTCATGGTATATGGTGGCGGTGAATGGATCGTGTATTATAACTCTACGACCAGTTGGCGTTCTTCCAGTTACAAGACCCATTTCTTTCACTTCCACCACCTACCATCATAGTATGAGGTTCTAAGGATAGTGAAAAACTGACCGAAACAGGTTCCCATCAGAGTAAATATTTTTGTTGTCAAGACTGTTTGTGTCCATTTTTAAACCATGATAGATAGCTTTTTTGTAATTACATACTTTAGACACATTTCTAGTGAAAACTGGTGATGCGGATATTCTTAAAGAATGATGGGTAGTTGTGAGAAGTTTCCTCGGAGGTCCTTGTTGTCCTGGGTCTCCTCGAGACTTGAATGACGAGACTTCAGCAAAATATTCAGCAATCCAGATGTTAATAACAGTAGGGTTCTTTTGAGTATACATTTCCCTATCCTCCCGGGAAACCAGATAAAAGTACTTCAGAACCTGCAGTAAAGAGGGTCTTTAAGGGGCAATGTGGAATCACTATAGTTTAAACTAAATGCAAGGTTTATGTGTAACGTTCATATTAAGAGCACTTACAGGTGCTGGATAGCAACTAATACACTGTGATATACACTACTATTTTTTTTTATATGTTGAGCTTCTTACTCTCCAATATATTTAAATACGAGACACTGCAGTGTCGCACTTGAAACCCATTTCTATGCCCAAGATGGAAATCAAACTCACGAGGTGCATTTTGCCGAGCTTTCGATGTTCTCCTGTAATATCAGTTCATGACCTGAGTTTCGATGAATTCGTAAGTAGTAAATATCAACAGAGCAGATAAAGTTCGTTGAGATGAAAGCCTGTCGAGTTGTCTGTATTGTACATAAGTAGAAGGTGCAGCCAGTTATTATGACTGAATGGGTTTCATTTATTTATAATGTTAATGTTACTCAAAAGTATAGTTCTGAATTATGACTGACTTTTGATTCGTAAAGATGGCACTAAAAATACAAATTTTTTCATAGTAAACAATGCAGATTATGTTAACCAACTAATCTGATTGACAAAGTATTATTGCAAAACACATTTACTTTCAAGTTGCATTCAGTCGCTCGAACTTTAACATAAAGAAAGCTTTTAGGACAAAGCATTAATATTTCAAGGATTCAGAAAATTTCTTGCTACTGAACGGATGCTTCTCTAACATCTAAATCGAGAAATCATTAAAAAATAGTTATTTTACATTATTTCTTCTTAGATACAGGTTTTTTATTTTTAAAAATCTTCCCACATTTGCACAAGAGCGATTTATATTTATGTAATAACGTGCTCAGTGCAAGGCGCTGCCCGGGTATGTATTTATTCAACTTCTATTAGTCTATTCGTCCTCTCTCTGTCCATTTCCTCCTCCATTTGTCCGTCCATCTCCTCTTGAAAGCGATGCAGGGGTTTAGGCGAAGCTTCACACCCATAGCTTTGCCTACATACGCACAGGTCACATACATTTCACATAAGTTAACGTATTTCACACATATTTGTACACATATTTCACTTGTACTTAGCGAATTTAGATCTGAGGTTTCACTTCAACGCAACTCAATGTTCATAACCTTATGTCTTCTTAACTACGTGTCGCACAGTGATATAATTTTACAGATACCACCAGTAATGTGCTCAATGTGGACCGTGCCCTCGAAATGTGATGCGAATAGAGTTGGCAGTGATGAAGTAACAAATTAAAACGTTATGCATGGTGCACGGTGCACTTTTTCACACATTTCATTGTTTACAACGTCATCTGAACTATGACTTACAAAATGAAAATGCTTTCTGCAAAACGTTTTGCGAGTGGAGTTATCGCTTGATGTGGCAATTTGAGTGCATGAACAGCGAAAATATAGTAAGTGATAAACTTTTCTCCTTTTTTTATTTTGCGGAGGCTGTCGTGAGGGAAAGTTTCATAAAACTTTGAAATTTTGTGTAACGTTTGTTGCAATCTACAGGTGCTATCGTTTTCAAACACTCGATGAGTGTAGTCTGGCTATCTGCACGACCAGTGCTACCCTTCCTTTTAACCATCAACCCCACTCCTTTGAGGGGTAAATGGTTTGTACCCACACAGTGGTTCTTTCCTGTCAGTAAGTGATATGCGTACCAGGTTTTGATGAAATAGATCCAGTCGTTTAGGACCAGATACGGAACACAATTACAGACAAACATTTTTATGATGTGTATGGATTTCATTATGATCTGAGACATATCTAACAGGACTTCTTTCTTTTGAATATTGTTGCGTTCATATATTCGTCTGCATAGGGCCAATAGTGTGAACAATTTTGTACGATGGCAACCATGGCACCATTGCAACATCAGGAACGATAGAAATAAGGAAACTTTTCCTACTACGCATATACATTACAGTAGGAGTGGTGCAGGATTACTTTTGTATGTGATTGAAGGATATACAGGGAGCGTTAGTAACTTAGCACACGCAGTTGCTATCTGTGGCAAAAACAACAACAACTTTGAGTCGGACTGAGCTCCATTAACAATACGGGTATGTTACTAAATGCTGCTTCAGCTCTAAACAAGAGTTTATCGTAGTGGCTGACAAGAAGTTGCGTGCCAGTCCCTCAGTAACCGATGAGCAGATGTAGGTGAGGACTGTGGGGTCCTGCCCACTTGTCTCTTATAGGATGCCTAAAGGAGCTGCTTTCTCGAACTGCTGTACAACAGTTCAAGTAAATCACATTAATTGTTGTTATTACATAAAGTAAATTGACAAACCGTTACTTTGATTCACAAAGAGTTGCCGCAACCAATGGGCGACATTCAACTAATCAGTGTTCTTCGCTGTATACAATGTCCATACAAGTTATCACACAAATGCCTAATAACGGTTCTGCTAGTGCCGGTCTATTGCTGTCCGGCCGAGGCTGGCAGGAGCGGCGCTTGTATTCTCTTCGGGTAGAGGCCGCTCCTGTCGTGGTGACGTTCTAGTCAGCGGGCTATTGGCAGCCCTCTCTCTCGCGTTCTTCATCTTCTTGACGGCTCTTGTCGATATGCCGGAATAAGGACAGCACGGATATCACATGATCTTGCGTTATCGTGTTGAAAGATACGGAGACCTCAAAGACAGGACACAGCCGTCAATTTAAGACTTTGTTACGAGGCAGGTTTTCTGTTAAACTGTCATGCAACATATTTCAGAATGTTATACGCGCCTCCCCTTGATGAATGTAGTCGTCGTCCTACACTTCTTCTTAATTCCAGACAATAGCACCAGCAGTGATTCTCCTGTTTATTGCCGCCATTTCGCTTCTTTTTTACTATGGTGAGGAGACTGCAGAGTTGAGAGCCTTCGAGCTAACTGTCAAAAGATAAGATTTTCCTAAAAGGAACAACTAGAATGGTAAATTTTTAGTCCATTTCAGAGTTGCAGCCGACACAGCATACACGACTCCCATCCTTTGCACTGTTCCGAAGAATCATTTTAGAAAGATAAATATCCAGCCAGGTGTCACTTTCCAAGTGTAAGCTCGTGATCTATTGTTACTACATCTACACCTACATCCATACTCCGCAAGCCACCTGACCGTATGCGGTGGAGGGTACCTTGAGTACCTCTATCGGTTCTCCCTTCTATTCCAGTCTCGCATTGTTCGTGGAAAGAAAGATTGTCGGTATGCTTCTGTGTGGGCTCTAATCTCTCTAATTTTATCCTCATGGTCTCTTCGCGATATATACGTAGGAGGGAGCAATATACTGCTCGACTTCTCGGTGAAGGTCTGTTCTCGAAACTTCAACAAAAGCCCGTACCGAGCTATTGAGCGTCTCTATTGAAGAGTCTTCCACTGGAGTTAATCTATCATCTCCGTAACGCTTTCGCGGTTACTAAATGATCCTGTAACGAAGCGCGCTGCTCCTCGTTGGATCTTCCTTATCTCCTCTATCAATCCCATCTGGTACGGATCCCACAACAGTGAGCAATATTCAAGCAGTGGGCCAACAAGTGTACTGTAACCTACTTCCTTTGTTTTTGGACTACATTTCCTTAGGATTCTTCCAATGAACCTCAGTCTGGCATCTGCTTTACCGACGATGAATTTTGTATGGTCATTCCATTTTAAGTCACTCCTAATGCCTACTCCCAGATAATTTATGGAATTAACGGCTTCCAGTTGCTGACCTGCTACATTGTAGCTTAATAATAAAGGATCTTCCTTTCTATGAATTCGCAGCACATTACACTTGTCTACATAGACATTCAATTGTCATTCCCTGCACCATTCGCCAACTCGTTGCAGATCCTCCTGCATTTCAGTACAATTTTCCATTGTTACAGCCTCTCGATATACTACAGCGTCATCCGCAAAAAGCCATTATGTATCCACCATCAGCTTGCACAGTGCCTTGCTGACAACTTGAATCCATGGTTTCGTGGGGTCTGCGGCATACTCGAACCCTACCATCAGCTCTTACCAACTGAAATCGAGATTTATCTGGCCAGGCCACGGTTTTCCAGTCGTCTAGGGTCCAACCGACATGGTCACGAGCCTAAATGAGGCGCTGTAGGTGACATCGTGCTTTTAGCAAAGGCACTCGCGTCGGTCGTCTGGCAAATTTCCAAAGCCAAATTTCGCCGCACTGTACTAACGGATACGACCGTCGTACGTCCCACATTCATTCCTGAGGTTATTTCACGTAATGTTGCTTGTCTGTTAGCACTGAAAACTGTATGCGAACGGCGCTGCTCTCGATCGTTAAATGAAAGCAGTCTGCCATTACTTTGTCTGTGAGAGGTAATGCCTGAAATTTGGTATTCTGGGCACTCTCTTGACACTGTGGAGCTCGGAATATTGAATTCCCTAACGATTTACGAAATTAAATATCCCATGCGTCTAGCTCCAACTACCAATCCACGTTCAGAGTCGATTTACAAAATGAAATATCCCATGCGTCTAGCTCCAACAACCAATCCACGTTCAGAGTCTGTTAACTCCCGTCGTGCTGCCATAAGCCGTCGTAAACCTTTTCACATGAATTCATGAGTTCATATGTCAGCTCCGGCAATGATTCTTCTTCTTCCATCTTGACTCTACAGCTCATGATAAGCATTGGCCTCTTCTACAATTTCCTTCCATTTCTCTCGGTCCTTTACCAATACTCTCCAGTTTCTATAGCTCATTTTCCTAAGATCTTCGATTACTCCATATTCCCATCTGGCTCTTGGTCGACTACATCCTCTCTGCCCTCCTGGTTTTCCTTGTAATACTCTTTTTGGTACTTCTGCATCATTCACGCGAGCCACATGTCCCGCCCACCTCAGTCTGGATGATTTCACTATCCTTCTGATGGGTTGGTCTTTGTAGATGATATTCAACTCATGGTTGTATCTCCTCCTCCATCCTCCTCTTTCACAGATTGGGCCGATAATTCGTCTAAGTACCTTTCTTTCAAATGCATCCAGTGTTTCAATATCTTTAGTTGTTAATGTCCAGGTTTCAGAGGCATGTGTAAGCACTGGTCGTATAAGTGATTCATACATAGTTAATTTCGTGGTACGAGTCAGGAGTCTACAGGATAAAAGTCTTGTTAGGGCAAAACAGGCTCTATTGGCTAGTATTAATCTCTGCTTAATTTCATAGGAGGTATCATTTAGATGCGTAACTGTCGATGCCAGGTACTTAAAATGTTCAACTCTCTCAAACGTATAATTGCCCATTGTTATTGCATTTGGCATATTTTCTCTATGTGCTTTTCCAGCTGCCATATATTTTGTTTTTTGTTCATCAATAATTAACCCCATGTTCCTGATAGCCTGTTCAAGATCTGTAAATGTCTCTTCCATTGCTTTTGGGTTCTTCCTATTATACCTATGTCATCTGCGTTGGCCAGTATCTGCACTGATTTATAGAAGATCGTTCCCCTATTCAGAAGGTTGGCGCTTCTCATCACCTTCTCCAGGGCGGCATTAAAGAGAAGACATGCCAGTGCATCCCCTTGTCGCACTCCGTTTTTAATACTCAATGCATTGGACATCATTCCTCATATTCCTCCTATTCTTACACTACCTCGTGTTTCGCTCACTGTCATTCTCACCAGCCCTTCCAACTTTCTCGAGATTCCCAGTTCTTCTAGAGCTTGATATATCTGCTCTCTATTTATTCCATCATAAGCTGCTTTGCTCCGGCAATGCACAGTCCTTTTATATTTCGTGTATACGATACTTCCGCCATCTGTATATGCGCATATCGCTATACCATAACTTTTGTCACCTCAGTGTAATATACAACAAAATACTATTTCTAATTTAAAAAAAAGTAACACACATCGTGAGAAGTACAACTATAAATACAAATTAAGGGGAAGGTATGTTTAAGAGCTAAGAGCTAGGAGAAATGGTCATAGAAAGGACGGGAGAGAGGGACAAAGACTGACGTGATAAAACGCGATTAATGGAGAGTGTGCAGGGGTGGACAAGAGCTGCCCGTGGCCCACATGCGGCCCGCAAAGAGTGATTGTGTGGACCGACAAGACAGTCAGAAAAATTCGCCTTGAACTGAGATTTCCTTCGAGTGCGCGACAGATCTCCATTTCGACGGCCACGTCAAGACTCGTGCGCATAGCAAAAATATTATTCGCTTAAACCAAGTTGACACTTAGCGTGTTGGCTGTTTACGGTCGCTACCGCGCCGAGAGTCAACATGGTTTGCTCGAGCTATACGATGCGCAGAGCTCTTCCGGTTTATTAGGATCATTTCCATTCTGTCTGTGATAGAGTGAATATATAAATTTCCAACTTTAATGAAACCGTGTACCCTATGAAGAATCGTAAAATCAGTGATGAAAGTTGTGTGTTTAATAAAGAATTGGGCGGCCGATGTGACCGAGAGGTTCTAGGCACTTCAGACTGGAACAACTATAGCTACGTGTATATCTCTATGCATTGTAATCGATGCCTCTTTTTCAGTTCAGAAAGCAAATATACATGCGGTCTACAATAATATTTTATGATCGTGGCACAGTCGCACATGTGGAACAAAAACAATTTTGCAGTAGCGTCCCTGTTGCTTCATCTACAGTATAGTCTACTAACGTTTCGATTTCTTCATGGGTAGTAATAGTATGTTCTTACGGTGAGTAATTTTCGCTTCACGCTGGAACGTCAGCAATTTTGCTCATTAAAAATAAAAAGGATCAGTCGAATCGGTTTGCTTTAATTTTTAATTTCACCGGTTGTTAACGGCTTCGGTCAAAAACAACTATCATCAGCCAATTTTCAAATCCCCATGAGGAGCTAGTGTTCGATGCTGCAGTGATTCTCGTATTACCGAGCAGTATCCGCTGACAGTGACTGGCACTCGTGTGGGGGTTAAAAATGATCTGATGGTGGTTGTCTTAACCAATTCTGTCACACGCGCTTATGTATAATACTTCGTATTATTACAAACCTTAGAACCGATTTCAGAAACCTCGTTTATGTAGAGGTTTCAAATGAGCAGATTTCTAAAATGATGAGTGATGGATGCTTTCTTCACCTTAGGTTCACCCACCACTGTGGACAGCGCGACAGATAGGGCCGCTGAACTCATCCAATGGCTCTGAGGGGCTGGAGCTCTATCATCGCGCGCTAACTTTGAATATACTTCAGAACTCCAACGTTTAAGAGAGTAACTGTGGGCTCTTCATACTCAAATGCGAACTAACGGTGAATTACTCAGTTTGTTTATATGCTGGCCCTCTGCATCTTTTGCAACTTTGTGAATGTATGTCTATTTTATGTTTTACACACGGTTTCAGTGCCAGTAATTCATATTCATGTTGCGCCTTTACATGACTGCCAAGAGATAATTCATTGAACAACATGTACACGTCGCACTGGAAAGCTACTCAGTGGGAGTACACAAATAAACCCTCTTCGACTGAGCTTTGTGGCCTACGAAATCCACCGGATAGGGGCCTTTTATTTTTTATGAAGATCCAACAGCAACAATAGTCATGATTAATCACTTATGTGTCAAAGATTAGAGCGAATTTTGCATAAAATTCTTCTGGACTGTGGAGCGCATCTTGTAAAATGTCCTGTTGTTTTACCACTATTGCAGGTAGATTACACCAGAGTGTAGTATTACACGCTCTGATGAAGACTACTTCCAAATCGTGGCCAAAACATTTGTACATTTTACAAGATGACACGGTGTAAATCGCCCGAAGTATTTATGGAATTTAGCTATGAATGCGAAAGCATACGAGCTTACAGTGGTTTCAAAACTGCAAGTCCTTGTCGTACCAGATAGTATAACAGTCTCATGTTCTTAAAAACGCTCGCTCGTAACCACTATTGTAGCAATGGTTCGGGACGTAGACCTTGTAACGTCCCAACAGATTAATCCCGTAACCTCCGAATAAAAGTGACTAACCTCCCAATAAAAATGTAACTCATATATAACCTTTCAAAAGAAATCTCGTAATGTAACCTTTCAATAATTAACTGACTGGGCATCTAAACTGGTAAATCTGGACGTCAGCAGTGCTGCGTCACTGCCCTGAAAAATCAATCTGAATAAACTGAAAATTCTTACCTCAATGATGTCGCCGGATAGCGCGTATATATCTGCTCCTATAAGAAATTTTTCTGGCACAACCCAGTGTAATGCTGGCCACTAGAGTTTGTTATGTATGAAATCAACTGATTTTTTGTACGATAATCGGCATGGCTATGTATGGGAGAAATCAGTAAAAACTTTAAATTCAGATGAATGACTGTCAAAAGTTATCTTCATAAGAAAGATTATTGCTGAAAGATTTTTGAAAACATTTACATGGGATTTTGATGTAACAATAGTACAAAAATCAGTTGTAGCAATTAACACTTTCGGGCGGCTATAAAGAACAATAATTTTTGCTTTTACCTTATACTACATCGCTCAGGCACCGCCATCGTTCTCCACGACCGGCCTTGGTAATTCCATAACTCTACTGCTCTTCTCGAGCTACAAAACACCACTACTGTACTGCATCGTCCGAACTCCAGGACACAAGTGCTCTCTGTGAGCTATACAACTCGACAACTGCTCTCTACGAGTGACCTGAGCCAACCGCCCGACTGCGAGCTGCTACCACTACTGCTGCCGACACTGCTCTCTGGTCTGCTATTCTATTGTAGCTTAAATATCGCAGGCAGCGCGTGAGCAATCCATCGAAGTTATATCTGCTCGAGTGCGCTAGCAATAAATTCCGCAGGCATGGACCTCTTACAACCTTTAGTGGAAGAAGAGACGCCGAATGTCTTACATAGCACGGGCTTACTGGACGTTTAGTGTGTATCTTTGTTGCATATGTTATATTTACCAAGTCACAGCATGCAATTACCTTATAGTTTGGTAAACGAGAGCAATAGTCAAAATAAACGGAAAAATTCCGATCAGTACCTGACCGTAGCCCCATTCACGTATTTGTGCTGTCGGCAAGCCCGTACCTATCCACAGTGCACAGTGGCCTCTGATAAGCTGTTCGGCAGACTTGTATGAGAGACACACACGTACCCTTGCAACTCTGAAGGCAGACGCTGGAAGACTCCGCACAGTCCGCACGCTTGACGTGGAGGAGCGTGTGCTACATTTGGTGGAAGAAAACCCTGCGACCAGTGCACGATGATTAGCCCCAGCGGAAGGCCTGTCTCACTGTATTGTCACGAACAGTTGCTGTACCCATATCATCCACGGCGCGTTCAGGCCCTAAGGTCGCAGGATCATCATGGTAGACGGCAGTTCTGTCAGTGGCAGATGTAAATTATTCGGCAGATCCACTGTTCACATGCGAGATTTTATCTACCGATGAGGCAGGATTCACTAGAGAAGGTGTCGTGAATTTCAATAACCAGCATGTATGGGTAAATATAAGACCCCAAGCAATTCAGGGAAGAGGGCATCAACAGCGATTCTCAATCAATGTATGGCCAGGCGTACGTGGCGATAGGTTAATAGGGCCGTACACACTACCACAAAGATTTACTAGGCGCAGTATCAGGACATTCTCATTAATATATTGCCTACATTGTTGGAGACTGTGCCCATTGCGGCAAGGAGTACAAATGTGGTTCACGCATGATGGCGCACCAGCACACTTTCGTCACAATGTGGGCGAACAGCTGACAGCTGACGCAGACATTTCAGGACTGCTGGATTGGTCGGTGCAGTGTGAGGGTGGGTGGGGGGGGGGGGGGGGGAAGGGGAGGGAAGAGGGGGTGCTCAACTTGGCCTCCCCGTTATCCAGATCTCAGTCCCCTAGACAATCTGTTATGGGCACGCTTGAAAGAATTGGTCTACAACATGCCAATCAACGATGTGCAGACACTAAAGGAACGCATCTTCAATGTATGCCAGCAGATACAGCAACAACAGGATATACTTCAAAAAATGCATCACTCCTTATGCCTGAGGAGTGCATTGTCATGAATGGACGCAACGTTGAACACCTCCCGTAAACATGTGTTTATTGTAGAAAGTTTGCATTTCCAGACCCATGTTTATTGGACTTCTCTCAGAAAGTATTTATTTCCGGGCTGATGTTTATTGGACCTAATTTTCTTATTTCGAGGAGTACTACCACCTCTCCAAGTATTCGACACTTTTTTTTTGAACACTCTGTATATTTTCCGTGGTTACCCTAAGTGGTTTGAGACAGAGATGCTGAAATGGTTTCCTAGATAAGGACACGACCGATTTCCTTTCTCACTGTGAGCTAGTGTTCTGCCTCTAGCACCATCGTCCTTCACAGGATATTACACCCAAATATAATCCGAATATTACTGCTTCAGATTAAGGTGTCCACCACCATGTTACCTCGGTGGGCCTAAAAATAGAAGGAACGACGAAGACATACATTTTCAACTTCTGAAGTTCTCAGAAGCCCTACGCAAGTTGACTGGTATCTGTTTTATTTGTTTTCTGACTGAAACCCGCCAGGATGTGACTTTTAATATGCTTTTTTTATAGGTAGCACTTTGTGCTCATGTGGGAGAGATCTAGATGGTTGTAAAACAATAAATTGGTAGCCAAGATCACAGGAATTCGTTTTATTCCATGATTACCGGTTTCGGCGAAACTAAAGCCGCCGTCGGATCTTAGGACACATACAGGTTACAACATCAAGGCAAACAATGGTGATATTAGTAGTTGCCTATAACACGCAGGCCTTACAAAATTGTCGTACGTAGCACATAGACGCCTATGTACGACAATTTTGTAAGGCCTGCGTGTTACAGGCAACTACTAATATCACCATTGTTTGCCTTGCTGCTGTAACCTGTATGTGTCCTAAGATCCGATGATGGCGGCTTTAGTTTCGTCGAAATCGGTAATCATGAAATAAAAAGAATTCCTGCGATCTTGGCTACCAGTTTATTGTTTTATAGGTACAAGTATCGATTAAAGATGACTGGTTCCAGATACCACTGACGGATGAAACGAAAAAACAGTATCAAAAGGGTCAGTGCTCTTACCAAATTCAGATCAATAGGTTATTACAGGATGAACAGCAGTCCACTATCAAGTATACAGATGCAATAACGTTGTGCACTACTTGCCACAACGTAACTACAAGTGAAGGTGGTCGACTATTTGAAGCAATTCGTAGGCCGCAGACGCGATTTTCCTCTGTTCCGGAGGATATCGCTCAGCCGGGGGATATCGCTCAGAGTGCTGACAGCGTGACGTGGATATGACGCCAGCAGACTGCAGACGGCGACTGTTGCTGTTGGGCCATACAAATGCATAGCCTCGTCTCTCGCTACTGGATTGAAGTCTGCAATTGGCTAACCGTAGACAGAGTGTAACGCTGCAGGTGCACGCACAGGTCTCGCAAAACAGAAGGACCAAGCCACGTGATGCAGATGCCAAATATAAGCCGCAGGAGTGCTGACTTCAGTGTGTCATTATTTCCTAGGGGTAGGTGGAAGATCTTGCCCTCTTCCTGTTTCCTCTCCTGTACAGGCTGCTCGTACGTCGAAATTGAAGATTCGCTGATGACAATGGTATTCGCAATGAACGTGAAGAAGAACCGCAGGACCTGTTAAATGGAATAAACAGCATAATGAACACCAACTATGGATAACGTGCTTTAACGCCTCAGTGCATGTTGTAATTAACCTTGTCTCCGCTTTCACTATGGGAGCAGTACGCAGGGTATTGTAAAATGTTTCCTGATTCATCACTTAAAGTTCATTGTAGAAATGTTCTACGTAGATTTTCTCGGCACATTTCTATATTCAAGCATCTACCAGATCAGTTCCTTCAGCATCTTTGCGAGACTTTCCCATGGGTCCAACAAACTTATGACCAATCGCACAGCCCTTATTAGTATCCGTTCAGTATACAGTGTCAGTCTTGAGGAACGTTCTAGGATGGTTCACAGAAATGTTTTGTAAGAAATCTCCTTTGTAGACGGATTACACTTCTGTAGTATCCTACCAATGAACAGATGTCTGCCACATGCTTTACATATGACTGAGCATAAGATATCGAACTATTTCATATCCCTACAAGTTGCTACACCCAGGTATTTGTATAAGTTGACCAACTGCAGCTGTGACTCACTAATGTTATAGTCATGGAACCGGTCAATACGGGTCTCGTGACACGAACACGGCCATTACTTTGCGTCAGGGAGTATCTGGACTCGCCTGTCACTAACACTTTTTTCCAGTGACAAAAAAGTTGCCAGCTGACGTGATAACGTCAGAACTGAAGGCGAGCTGCAAGTTGTGGTAGTGTCAAGCGGGGTATTCGAACAGGCTGTTTGCGTCTTACGGCCCTTTCTCGTAATCTGTTCATTACAATCTGATCAGGTAAAGTGGCTCCTGCGACTCTTCTGAGATCGTCTTGCAATGCTCTGGCGCTATTCTCACGAACGCCTCAACGCCGGAGGTTTTTACATCGGGTTGTTATGCGTTGTCAACCTTGTCCAACTAGCGTTGTGTACTAATCTGCCTCCTTGTAGCTTGTCGACAACCTATGGATGACAGATAAGAGGGACGTTCCCATTTGCAGCAACACGACGGTAAGACCGTCCTTTTCGGATTAACAGGCCGTCCTTGCAACTTGCGTTGCATTAAGATGTCGAATTGCATGTGCTTGGTTAAATGAAACGTCCACAAATGACAACTGCCATCTGTGTACCCCACTAGAAAACACGGGGACACCGGTACTCACTTGCTTCTGAGGAGTCACCAGACACTGTAATGCGGTATATAGTCAATAGATGGTGAATTCTGTAATTGTTGTATACACTGAAAGCCAAGATCTCAAGCCATACAATAAGACAACAGTGCAAGTAGATTCAACATACTGGAAGTTGATTCACGTGCTCCACTAATTACATTGGACAGTATATATTCTTAAAATCTTTCTGGCTGAAGAGCGAATTAGCTACCCCTTGCTGTCCGACCTTATTTTACATGTATGGGGTGAGAGGGACTGAACAACAAGAAAGAACAGAAGGGAGAAATCTAAGCAAAAGACAAAGAAAAATAAGTGTGTCATAGTACAGCTTGATTTTCATTACATAGTGCAATCCTTGGGAGAGAAAAAGCTTCAAGTTTTCTGTCAATAACATATTGTAGAATAGCATATTGTAGAACAAAAGCAAACTAGTGCTTTTCATTTATTATAATTTTATTTTTTTTCTTAAGGTCTTGGGAATATTATCTATACATTCCGGCATTCTGATGTGTTTTTCAGCGAAAGATTTTCGCAAGATCCTTAGGAATCTTCGTCTTGGCAGATAATCAGTTTTCGAGCGAAACAGCAAATATGCATTTATATATATTAAATTTAGAAAATGGAAAAATATGGCTAGTGGCCACCTCCTTGTTCGTCTGCCAGCATTGAAATTTCCACGCAAATGAGCTCATATATCGACTCCACCTTTGGTACTATTTCGGGCTTCGCTTTCACACTAGTCGATGTGTCAGTGGCAGCATCACGATGCATTTTTGACAAAATATTACCGTCTTATTTCTGGCTGTAACGTATGATACTGAAGTCGTATCTTTCAGGTAGAATTTCAAGCTTATTTTTTTGGAGGGTGCCCACAACTGTTAATTTTTTCTTTGTGAGAAGCTGAGTTAGTTGGTAACTTGTACACCACTTCTCACAAGTTACGTTCCTGTTGGTACCCGCAACAGGTTTAACCACGCTGTTCACAACTGATAACACAGCGTTGTCTTGACGAAACAGCCCCTTTGGTTGGTTATATTTCGAAGTTGAATAAATAATTTATTCTGACGTCTGCTAGTGCAAAAACTTTACTCCATAGCATTAGGGCTTTTGCAGAAAATATGGCTTAAATGGATATATCTCCCTGAAAGGTATAAGCTGTCCGTCAATTATTCTCTTGCAATATGTTTCACATCCCGCTCTCTGGAATATTTATTTTCTATCGACTCCATGTATATATTGGTGCAATTTACAACTGAGGTCACTATATGTTCATCAAATAAAATAGGAAATGAATCAATGACAGACACTTCAATTTTGGAATACGCATTTCTTCCAAGTAAATGGATTAAGATATTATGTTTCCAAGTTCTGGTGGTTCTGGCCGGTATATCCTTTTCCATTTTTATAGACTCTTCATTGTATACAAGACATCTACCCTCCAAGCACTCTACTTCGCATTGTCTTCCTTCATGTTTTGTGTCAGAAGCATACTCACTCTCTTCCTCGTGGTCCTCATCTACATCCTATCCTACGTCCTCATATGCTTCATCCCTCTCTCATCGGCGAAATTCCTCCCATATTTCTTTGATCGTGGGGATGCAGCCATCTGTAAAAAAAGACTAGAAGTGGTACACTGGCAAAAGTGATAATGAAGCGTCTACAAAGTTCTCAGTGCGACTAAGCATACATAAAAAGTTGAAAAAAATATATACAGTACTTACTTCCTTGTATCTCATTAATAACTGTAACATTTATACCAATATTCACGAAGAATTGCAGTTCAAATAACAACTTACCTCGGTACCAACTACAAACTGTAGAACAAAAGCACAGGGACAAACTTTAGAACAAAATCAAACTGGTGCTCTTCAATTATTATAATGTTGCTCTACCAAGAGCCGACGGAAGATTCTGTTAACAAAATAAAATTATGTTTGGGAGAAGATATAAAACCGTCAGGAGCTGCCCCTGATCTTCCTGGACCTTCTCGTTGGAGGTGCAAAATATGCCCCAGAAAAACGGACAAGAAACCTTCGCAGAAATGGTCAAGATGTAAATCCTTTATTTGCCAAGCTCATGCAAACATAGTATTTGTAGACCGTATCGATGATGTAGAATTAACTATCTTAGGAGTTTTAATATAAATTCTCCATATTACGTTAGTGTTACTGTTATTTTCACTATATTAAATAAAATAGTTCATGTTTATTGTTTCTATATGAGTTATTTATTTTCCCTATACTGGAAGAATATTTCGAAGGCCATTCAGCGAAGATTATCATTACTGAGAGCACCTAAAGTACGTATTGTACACGGGGACGTAAGTGACCCCAGTCGCCCAGAAGTGGACCTCTACTCCACGCGCCTATCTAAGAGTTAAAAACAGAGAAGAGAACGGATAGGAAGGAAGGGTACATTGAAGACCCCTGCGTGCAGGAAGAACAGAAATTGTCCGATGACGTCATGGAAGAAGAAAAGATAGGGGATCTAGTATTACAATCAGAATTTAGAAGAGCTTTGGACAACTTAAGATCAAATAAGGGAGAAGGGATAAAGATCCCATCGGAATTTCTAAAACCGTTGGGGAAGTGGCAAAAAAGCGACTCTTTACATAGGCCTGTATAATGTACGAGACTGGCGGTATACCATCAGACTTTCCGCAAAACATCATCTATACATTTCCGAAGACAGGAAGAACCGAGAAGTGCGAGAATTACCACACAATCAGCTTGACAGCTCATGCATTCAAGTTGCTGACAAGAACGATGTACTGACAAATTGAAAAGAAAACTGAATATTTGTAGATGAACATCACGTTGGCTTTAGGAAAGATAAAGGCACCAGAGAGGAAGTTCTGACGTTTCGGTTGATAATGGAAGCAAGACTGGATTAGTCGACCTAGAAAAAGCCTTGGACAATGTCAGATGGTGCAAGATATTCGAAATTCTGAGCATAGTAGGGGTAAGCTGTAGGGAAAGAAGGTTATATCCAATATGACAATAGTCAAGAGGGAACAGTCAGAGAGAAAGTCCATGAACGAAGTGCGTGGGTTAAAAAGAGTGTAACGCATGGATGTAGGTTTTCGCCCAATATGTACTTCGAAGAACCGATGACGGGAATAAAACAAAGGTTCAACAGTGGGATTAAAATTCACGGTGAAAAGATATCAATGGTCAGATTCGCTGATGACATTGCTATCCTGAATGAAAGTGAAGAATTACGGGATGTGAGGAATGGAATGAACCATATAATGAATATAGAATATGAATTGAGAGTAAATCGGAGAAAGACGAAAGTAACTGAAATGAGAACAGCGAAGAACTTAACATCAAAAATGGGGACCACGAAGCAGCAAAATATCCCGTGATAGAGGGACCAAGGAGGACGTAAACATAGACTAGCATTGGGAAAAAGGGCATTCATGGCCAAGAGAGGTCTCCTAGTATCAAACATAGGCCTTAATATGAGGAAGAAATTTCTGCGAATGTACGTCTGGAGCGCAGCAGTGTATGGCGCTGAAGCGTGGACTGTAGGGAAGCTGCGACAGAAGAGAATCGAAATATTTAAGATGTGATGCTACAGAAGAGTATTGAAAATTAGGTGGACTAACAAGGTAAGGAATGTTGAAGTTCTCTGCGGAATCGGCGAAGAAAGAAATATATGGAAAACACTGACAGAAAGAAGGCGCTTAATGGTGGGACATCTGTTAAGACATCAGAAAATAACTTCTATGATACTAGAGGGAGGGACAGAGGGTAAAAAATGTAGAGGAAGACAGAGATTGGAATACATCCAACAAATAACTGAGGACGTAGGTTGCTATTGCTGCTCTGAAATAAAAAGTTGGGACAGGAGAGAAATTGGTGGTGGGACACATCAAATCACTCAGGAGACTGTTACCCTCAACAAATAAATAAATACGACTGCCTCTAATCTTTGAATTTATGATGACACAGCGTTGATGCATCCTACTAACAGTGAAATTAAACAAATGTGACCTACCCTGCAGAAATGCAGTGCCCAGAAGCAGAGGGAAACGGTACGCTGCGCACATAGGCCGTGAGACGAAAGCGCCAAGGCCCACCCTGGGGCTGTGTCTCCATTATTTATGGGCCACGTGACTGGGCAAAACGCCGCTGGCCTCTGCAGCAGTCGTGTGCCCTCGGCGGCGCTCGGCTTCACTCGGGAAGCGCCGCTGACGCATGCAAACACTGCGCGAGACGGGTCACGGCCTGACTCTCATTTGTTTAATTGTGTCTCTTATGTTTGAAAATCATTGGGGGAAGTGGCAACAAAACGACTATTCACGTTGGTATGTAGAATATATGAGTCTGGCGACATACCATCTGACTTTCGGAAAAGCATCATCCACACAATTCCGAAGACGGCAAGAGCTGACAAGTGCGAGAATTATCGCACAATCAGCTTAACAGCTCATGCATCGAAGCTGTTTACAAGAATAATATACAGAAGAATGGAAAAGAAAACTGAGAATGCGCTAGGTGACGATCAGTTTGGCTTTAGGAAAAGTAAAGGGACGAGAGAGGCAATTCTGACGTTACGGCTAATAATGGAAGCAAGGCTAAAGAAAAAACAAGACACTTTCATAGGATTTGTCGACGTGGAAAAAGCGTTCGACAATATAAAACGGTGCAAGCTGTTCGAGATTCTGAAAAAAGTAGGGGTAAGCTATAGGGAGAGACGGTTCACATACAATATGTACAACAACCAAGAGGGAATAATAAGAGTGGACGATCAAGAACGAAGTGCTCGTATTAAGAAGAGTGTAAGACAAGGCTGTAGCCTTTCGCCCCTACTCTTCAATCAGTACATCGAGGAAGCAATGATGGAAATAAAAGAAAGGTTCAGGAGTGCAATTAAAATACAAGGTGAAAGGATATCAATGATACGATTCGCTGATGACATTGCTATCCTGAGTGAATGTGAAGAAGAATTAAATGATCTGCTGAACGGAATGAACAGTCTAATGAGTACACAGTATGGTTTGAGAGTAAATTGGAGAAAGACGAAGGTAATGAGAAGTAGTAGAAATGAGAACAGCGAGAAACTTAACATCAGGATTGATGGTCATGAAGTCAATGAAGTTAAGGAATTCTGCTACCTAGGCAGTAAAATAACCAACGACGGACGTAGCAAGGAGGACATCAAAAGCAGACTCGCTATGGCAAAAAAGGCATTTCTGGCCAAGAGAAGTCTATTAATATCAAATACCGGCCTTAATTTGAGGAAGAAATTTCGGAGGATGTACGTCTGGAGTACAGCATTATATGGTAGTGAAACATGGACTGTGGGAAAACCGGAACAGAAGAGAATCGAAGCATTTGAGATGTGGTGCTATAGACGAACGTTGAAAATTAGGTGGACTGATAAGGTAAGGAATGAGGAGGTTCTACGCAGAATCGGAGAGGAAAGGAATATGTGGAAAACACCGATAAGGAGAAGGGACAGGATGATAGGACATCTGCTAAGACATAAGGGAATGACTTCCATGGTACTAGAGGGGGCTGTAGAGGGCAAAAACTGTAGAGGAAGACAGAGATAGGAATACGTCAAGCAAATAATTGAGGACGTAGGTTGCAAGTGCTACTCTGAGATGAAGAGGTTAGCACAGTTAGCACAGGAAAGGAATTCGTGGCGGGCCGCATCAAACCAGTCAGTAGACTGATGACCAAAAAAAAAAAAAAAAAAAAAAGTTTGAAAAAAAAAAAAGGAATAAACGGAGTTCGGAACTTGACGGCAACGAGAGCCGGAGGAATTTCTAAGCACACAGGATGGTAGAATTTGATTTGATTCACTTTCTGGTGGACTTCCATTTCAGCGATACGTAACGTAAAATGTAATATGCTAGCAAAAGTTTCAGATCAAAAATCTTTTGTTACGGTGCACGACTGTAAGAAATCATAAATTCACAGGGGTTTAATTTCTAACTTTATGATGCAGTGGATGAGTTTTTAAGAACTGAAATGCAAAGCGGGTCTCATAAAATCTAAGTTTTCGGGATTTGTTGCTGGTCTAACGGTTGAAGGTGAAACATCAAAACGGGAAGAACGATCAGAACTAAGCGTCCCATCGATGGTGAGGTCATAAGCCACGTTCGACAAAGACACAGAAATGAAAATTTGCAGTAGCAAGCGGCGGTCATCAATCGCAGACACTTACTTTTTTTTATTTTTTTAATGTATCATTGACTTCCAACATACACACCTTTAGCCATCACTAATTAAAAGGATTGACCGTCACAGCAAGGTAACATTTGACCTTCATAACACATTCAATTTAGGACATACATTCATAAATTTATCTTCAGATTGAAAATGATATATGTTGTAACCTCCCCACAAAATTTTGAAAGGACAATATTTAAATGTTAATGGGAATAGAGCCAAGTGTAACCTTCCCGTGAAAATAATGAAAATGAAAAGAATTGAATATAACTGCAAATAGTGTCATATGTTAGCTTCCCACAGTAATAAAAGTCAATGATAATAAAAATGTGCAAAAATGTTAAGTCCCCACAAAATTAACGTTAAGGTGAACCTGATAAATTTTATAAGGGCAGCTGCGCTGACCTTAGGTCCTGTGCAATAATTAATCTGATAAATTGATTCTGAGAGGAAAAGCATAGGAAATATTGTTTCAATTGGAATGATTATTTTCTTAAAAACGATTGCTTGGAAAACAAAATTGTTATTGGGGCATTTCTTGAACAAATTAATTACAATTAATAGATGTTATTGGCTGAGCGCAATGCTGCTTCATTACCTTATTTAACAATATACCTCGTCCCGAACCTTGACCAGAGACCCATGTCGACGCTCGCCGACTCCTCACACACAACTCCGACTGAGTACAACTCGCAACTGCTCTCGCGACTCGCTACGTACAACAACTGAACTGTCGCGCGGTCAAGCGCAGATTAGCAACGATAAATAACTCTCTGGTCAGAGATTCTGTCATGCCTCGCCATCGCTGCTACTGAATACATACGTGTTTCAATGTATTATCTTAGCCTACTTGATACAGGCGTCTGGCATCACCGTTGAGGTAGAAAAAGAAGAGAGTTGTCATTATGTAACAAAATTGAAACAGATGTCCACCGTCTTAAGAGGCCCAAAAATTAGGTTCACCGCATTCATATCTACACTGCGATGACACTTCAGTGTGTCGTCACTTTGACGAGCTCGTGTCCAGTTTCGACTGCATTGGGTGCTTTGACTGTGCGGAGACATAGGTGTCTCACTGAAAATGCCAGCTTGCGTTGTTTGCAGATGTGTTAATCAATACGATCATGATCTAAAGGTTAAAGAAATCACATTTCATTCGTAAGTGGAGCTGTTTAAGCAGTGTTACAATGTGTTTGGTTACTCCTGAAAAAATGTTAACAGGCGAGAAAAACATCGGGAAAAGAAGCAAATAGGCTAATGCTGGAAAGGTAGGCATTCTTTTTACATAGGTTAGGCTACCATCACTTAAAAAAATTACTTACATACGTGTTAAAGCAAAACATCGATTTTACGGGGGCCTTAATTAAACGTATAGCATTCCATAATGCTGGAAGATATTTTAAAATTTATATCTCTTTTTTACACTATAAGTTGCTATTACTGGCCACACACTAAATGACTCATCAAAGGTAAGATTTCAAAGTGAGAAGATGTGTAAACTACAGTGAGACTAATGCACTGACAACCTAATATAACAAGAATTATTTTCTGAATGAAGGTGTACCTCTATGCTGTACTGTTCCTTCGACATTTCAATAATCAATCGTTCATTTTGTTGACATGCACAAGATACGATAGCATCGCTTGCTTCTTTCCTCATTGCACACGTTTATGGGCTAACAAAGAAGAGGTAGGTATGATTTTTGAAAACCTGAACATTAAAAATGTTGTGCATATGAGTTCAAAGCTGAAAATGTGACGAACAATAAGCAGTACCAGCAAGCAAAGAAGCGTTGGTTTTGGAGTCCCAGCTTCATTTTCTATCGATACAGTAAAAGTAGAATGAAATGCATTCCAAAAGCACCCATTCACAGCACAACCTCGTCTTCTTGGTTATCCGAAACCAAGTTACATTAAACAGGCCAAATGTGTCATGTTACTAGAGCAAATACGCATTCAAGAACAGAAAAATGTTCGAAATTGCCTTCCTTGCACTATGTTATTCACATAAGCACTGTAATTTTTAGCATTTGAAACAGCTGTTGCGTGAGAGCGACATAAATAATGAACAAGAAGCAATCGCAAACAGAAGTATGCTAATGTTCTCAACTATTTAAGATGGCGGCAATCTCCTCACTCTGGCTTCAAAACAACGGACCGCGTAAGACATCTCTCTTCTTTTTTTTTTACCTCCAAGGGTATCACATATAGAGTAGAATTATCTCTGGATGGAGGAAAGCGTACTGCAAAATTTGGCAAACATCAGACAAAAATATTTATTTGACACTGGTATGACACTGTTGATTATACTTTGTGGTAAGTTCGAAACTATGATGTTACGCTTAGTTGTTCGTTTATTTATTAGTAATAGCAATGGAGCTAAACTGATTCTGGTTCAGACGCAAACTAAAATTCAACAAGGGCGGGAAAGTTCCTTTTGATTTGTAAGTATTACCAAGTTCCTATTACGGTTGTGTTACTAGTAAGAGTCACTTTTATGTGTTAATCAATATTGAGACAGAGTGTAATGAAGCCATAAAAACGTAGAGCTTATTTCTGATTGTAGCAACATATATTTATAAGAAAAGTACTAAACAAATTCTTTATCGTAGAACTATGCTGCCAGTCAATTAATTGAATGCATACGTATTTTGAACGCGGTAGAAAACATTTATGTAACATTTTGAGTCGTTTCCTTCGTATTATTCAGTTTCCCACACCAATGTGCTTATTTAACAGTAATCATAAACAGATAACTGTATTTTCTGTGGCTTCACAGTCCCATAAAATGCTTTGAAGAACTTCATGTTTGCCGTTGTCTCCATGTTTATCGAAAATCCGCTATTAAAATGTCAGACTTTTGGACATTTTCAAGTGAGTAACAGGTGCAACATGTAACTTTGTTACGTATTATCTGAGCAGAGAAGGAAATATGAGTAATCTTTCATATTAAATAATGACCAAAGTCGGACTGATTCGTTAGCGAATCGGGATTTCAGATCATATGAAACGTCCGTCAAATCGCTGAGCGAAAACTATAGTGTAGTTTTTCGTAAAAAAAACGATTTTACGTTAAAATGCTCTCTCTCTCACGCTCTTAGTAAGAAGAACACGAAGTATTACCTTTGGAATTACTAACTTAGTTAAAAATTCTATGACAGTGAAATTCAAAATCATAAGTGCACCAATTTCAGTTCGCACTAGCAAATCGGACTGAATCAAGATAATACGAGCAGGTTTTATGTAATAAATATAAACACTAAATATCTCAGTGAAGGGGCACAATGGTGTCGGAATATACAGTACCAGGCCAGCTAATTCTGATCACCGCATGGTTAATAAGATTAGCTATTAAATCGTAATATTGAAATTCAAATGAAATAGCACAGTACAATGCACTTCAATTATCGGTGAACATTATTCAAGAAGTCATACATGGACAGCATTTATATTCTGAGAGAAACAAGAAGAAGATCATAAGATTATTAGCTAACAAGAAACGAGATCTTTTCTCGCTGCTAAAGTATTGCTTTTGTGTCCAGGAAAACATCACTGTCTGTTCAGGACATGTTACACAGGACACGTGGACACGTGGTCTCAAACAGTATTCACAAGCTTAAACATACCACTAACGTAATGAATTTATTCATGCGACAAAGTTATGTCTGACTAATATTTTGGTTCCCTAATGGGAAGCAAGGATTTAGGAAATTTGAGCAGCAATATGGAAGAATTTAGTCGTTAAAAGTGAATCAAAGTGTGATAACACTCTAATATGCTGCGAGTCACAGTTATAAATTCGAAGTTTTGCGAAAACTGCAGATTGACCCAAAGGAACACATTCCGCAATGCCATCGGAGCGTGATTTATTAAAACAGAGATTTAGCAACATAAACAAGACAAAAGGTGATACCCTTTGTTTCACAAAAAAGAAAAGAATAAATACTGACATCTGCGCTGCGAAAATAATCGAAATGCCCTTATATTTCTGTCCAAAGCCTTAAGCCAAGTCCATTTCAAATATCGAATGCTAATTGTTAAAATGCCGAGGAGACGTGGGTGTAAAACACGCCGTACTTCTGCCTGTATTAGCTACGTTAACGACGTTCAAACTCTGCAAGCGCTTACGGGCAAACCTTACGCCGACGTGTGCTGAAGGCAAAACTTCCGATCTGCGCATTTGAATGCTCACTCCATAGTTGTTCCTACTCTGCGGATTCAAATGCAAAGTCAGTGACTTCAGAACAACATCACGGTGACATAGGTTTGTGAAGAACATGTAACGATCGTATTTTGTGTGTCTTCAGCGGTCAAGTTTCTATTGGTCGGCCTCCTTTCTATCGCTAGACACCATTTAATTCTCGTTCTTCCTCTGCGCTTTCTGTTCTACGGTCTACGTTCAAATATATTTTTGAGTATTCTTTCTTGTCCCAGTCTCATTAACTGCCTGAACCAGAAAAGTTGTCTGTTCCTTCTTCTTCCATTATGGTATCTTTTTTGTATGTTACTTCCCGTACATCCTCACATGTTGTGTGCTCCAAACGGGAGTTCCTTGATATACGTCTTAGAAAGTCCGTTTCTGCAGCTTCGGTCTTCTTGCGGTTTTTCTCCGTAATAATCCAGCACTCCGAACTATTGATGGCGATTACGTCAATAACAGTTTTGTTTTCAATCCAAGTCTTGTGGATCATAAAAGATATTGCTCTCCCCCCTGAGCTTGTTCTGTTTCTCAAGTCATCTTCACGTCTTCGAGCTGTACTAATTATGCTCTCTAGGTATATATATCTTTGGCGATTGATGCATTGTCTGATTTTTCAAGATCTACTGACTTCGTTTCTAGATGTTCAACGTCGGTCCCTGTTTGTTATATTCGTCAGTTAAGTTTCTCACCGTACGCCAAGTAGGAGATGTCTTCATCGGCCGCAACCACCACCTGGTCATCTACGGATAAAAGGATGTACACATGCTGTTCTTCTAATTGTATTCCCATTTTACTGCATATACTTTTCCAGTTCTGCATGGTGACTTGTAAACTAATTGTGAAGATGTTGGAGATGAATAAGAGCCTTGTTTCAATCCTTTACTTATTTTAAGCGATTTAGAGACAACAGATCTTACTCTCCTACTTCTGTGCCTATTTTTATAAATGCTATATATATATTTCTCAAGTACAACGGTCAATACCATACAGCTCCTGTGCTTCAAAAAGTTCTACGATGATGACTATCAAACTCCCTGATTGATGGGAGAAGGATGACAAGTGGAAAAAGATCCTTTCATTTATAATTCTGTAAAAAAATCGTGTCACTTTCATAGCTAAGAATGTTCCAGAAGCCATCTAGCTTCGCGTTCCACCGGATGTAGTACAGTGTAAACTGGCATGAATATGGTGGCGCTGAACAACGCTTTAATGGGCATGGCATCCGCGACTGGTTATTATTTTCAAAAACAAGAAAAAAAATTGACCCATAATAGTCAGTCCCAGCCGTGTATTCATTCTGGCCTGACATACTTGCTTCAGACCTATTATTATTGATATTTTTCAAAGACAATGAGACAGTTATTTCTACTAGGCACAGTTCAAATGGTTGGAATGGCTCTGAGCACTATGGGACTTAACTTCTGAGGTCATCAGTCCCCTAGAACTTAGAACTACTTGTTGTTGTTGTTGTGGTCTTCAGTCCTGAGACTGGTTTGATGCAGCTCTCCATGCTACTCTATCCTGTGCAAGCTTCTTCATTTCCCAATACCTACTGCAACCTACATCCTTCTAAATCTGTTTAGTGTATTCATCTCTTGGTCTCCCTCTACGATTTTTACCCTCCATGCTGCCCTCCAATACTAAATTGGTGACCCCTCGACGCCTCAGAACATGTCCTACCAACCGATCCCTTGTGTCACAAAATCCTCTTCTCCCCAATCCTACTCAATACTTTCTCATTAGTTACGTGATCTACCCATCTAATCTTCAACATTCTTCTGTAGTACCACATTTCAAAAGCTTCTATTCTCTTCTTGTCCAAGCTATTTATCGTCCATGTTTCACTTCCATACATGGCTACACTCCACACAAATACTTTCAGAAACGACTTCCTGACATTTAAATCTATACTCGATGTTAACAAATTTCTGTTCTTCAGAAACGCTTTCCTTGCCATTTCCAGTCTACATTTTATATCCTCTATACTTCGACCATCATCAGTTATTTTGCTCCCCAAATAGCAAAACTCCTTTACTAGTGTCTCATTTCCTAATCTAATTCCCTCAGCATCGCCCGACTTAATTCGCCCACATTCCGTTATCCTGTTTTTGCTTTTGTTGATGTTCATCTTATATCCTCCCTTCAAGACACTGTCCATTCCGTTCAACTGCTCTTCCAAGTCCTTTGCTGTCTCTGACAGAATTTCAATGTCATCGGCGAACCTCAAAGTTTTTATTTCTTCTCCATGGATTTTAATACCTACTCCGAATTTTTCTTTTGTTTCCTTTACTGCTTGCTCAATATACAGATTGAATAACATCGGGGAGATGCTAAAACCCTGTCTCACTCCCTTCCCAAGCACTGCTTCCCTTTCATGTCCCTCGACTCTTATAACTGCCATCTGGTTTCTGTACAAATTGTAAATAGCCTTTCGCTTCCTGTATTTTACCCCTGACACCTTCAGAATTTGAAAGAGATTATTCGAGTCAACATCGTCAAAAGCTTTCTCCAAGTCTACAAATGCTAAAAACGTAGGATTGCCTTTTCTTAATCTAGCTTCTAAGATAAGTCCTAGGGTCAGTATTGCCTCACGTGCTCCCATATTTCTACGGAATCCAAACTGATCTTCCCCGAAGTCGGCTTCTACCAGTTTTTCCATTCGTCTGTACAGAATTCGCGTTAGTATTTTGCAGCCGTGACTTATTAAACTGATAGTTCGGTAATTTTCACATTTGTCAACGCCTGCTCTCTTTGGGATAGGAATTATTATATTCTTCTTGAAGTCTGAGGGTATTTCGCCTGTCTCATACATTTTGCCCACCAGATGGTAGAGTTTTGTCAGGACTGGCTCTCCCAAGGCTGTTAGTAGTTCTAATGGAATGTTGTCTACTCCCGGGGCCTTGTTTCGACTCAGGTCTTTCAGTGCTCTATCAAATTCTTCACGGAGTATCATATCTTCCATTTCATCTTCATCTACATCCTCTTCCATTTCCGTAATATTGTCCTCAAGAACATCGCCCTTGTATAGTCCCTCTATATACTCCTTCCACCTTTCTGCTTTCCCTACTTTGCTTAGAACTGGGTTTCCATCTGTGCCATTGATAATCATACAAGTGGTTCTCTTTTCTCCAAAGGTTTCTTTAATTTTCCTATAGGCAGCATCTATCTTACCCGTAGTGAGATAAGCCTCTACATCCTTACATTTGTCCTCTAGCCATGCCTGCTTAGCCATTTTGCACTTCCTGACGATCTCATTTTTGAGACGTTTGTATTCCTTTTTGCCTGCTTCATTTACTGCATTTTTATATTTTCTCCTTTCATCAATTAAATTCAGTATATCTTCTGTCACTCAAGGATTTCTACCACCCCTCGTCTTTTTACCTACTTGATCCTCTGCTGCCTTCACCACCCCTCTAAACTATCCATTCTTCTTCTACTGTATTTCTTTCCCCCATTCTTATCAATTGTTCCTTTATGCTCTTCCTGAAACTCTGTACAACCTCTGGTTTAGTCAGTTTATCCAGGTCCCATCTCCTCAAATTCCCACCTTTTTGCAGTTTCTTCAGTTTTAATCTACAGTTCATAACCAATAGATTGTGGTCAGAGTCCACATCTGCCCCTGGAAATGTCTTACAATTTAAAACCTTGTTCCTAAATCACTGTCTTACCATTATATAATCTATCTGAAACCTGTCAGTATTTCCAGCCTTCTTCCATGTATACAACCTCCTTAACTACTTAAACCTAACTAACCTACGGACATCACACACATCCATGCCCGAGGCAAGATTCGAACCTGCGTTCGTAGCAGTCGCGCAGTTCCAGCCTGTAGCGCCTAGAACCGCTCGGCCACCCCGGCCGGCACTAGGCACAGTGTCTGTAATATTGTCTGAAGAATGTTTTATGATTTTAGATCTGTGATCAATGGTTTCATTTACTGAGTGAATTCATATGACAGTGCGGTTAATTTTTTTCGGCAGTTTCACGTAGTGTACAGTTTTTAAATCGCAGAGTGAAGTGAAACTGGGACACAATTTTCGATCCGTCATTTTATGTTCAATTGATTTATGGTAGGAGCCGTAACGGCGGAACTTCTTCTAATGGAGTCAGATGCTAAATGCAGGGCTCGAGTTATAATTTGTATATTGGTAACTTAAATTTTCCAGGGGATTATTTCTTTTATTTTAGGCCTCTTATTGATGTTTTTCACAGCAGACAAACTGTAGAATTCGACACTGAGTAACATTAAATTAAATTCACAGCCTCACTTTTCAAGAAAGGATTCCACCCCCGATTGAACGACGATTGACAGTAAAAAGCCACGATTTTAGCGCTAACGGCAGTCACTTTTCTCAAGATTGAAAGATGCTGTAGAATGGTCCAATTCTCACTCCAGTACTACACGGCAAAAAAGATCGAGAATATTTTCCCTTTGTGTGCCGTCTAGAAGAAATTTATCCCGTATATGCTTTTTTATAGCTTGTACGCAGATTAGTAATTTTTCGCAGCGACAGAACACGTCATAATATTTATAAAGATATTCTTCGTCTTCAGTAAACGCTTCACGGAGTTCTTGCCGCGTCAGATGTCTGTCTCGAGCTTTCGACGACTTCCTCCGTCGTCATTGACTGAAGACTAGACCACAGTAAATCGTCAGATCTTAAATAAGTCGAATAATGTCATGTACGAAGGTACTGAACTTCTACTGAGGCGGCAAGAACTCTATGAAGCATTTATTCAAGAAAGTCTCCTCGAAAAACTACAAGGTGACAATGTTCATCACCTGCTGAATGGCTGACATGCTTCTTCTTTAATAGTAGTGATCGAGCTTACTGTCACATTGTGGACGTCATGTGAGTTTGGTTTGGCATGCGCTGTTCTAAATGATGCAGTAGAAATTCGGATGTGCGACAGTAAATTCAGCATAGACAGTGCCTACAATTACAATGGAACCTGGCGTCAGACGCTATAAGGTAAGGGTTCAAGATAATGAAATTTTAAGAACTTGATTCTAAAAGAAAATGTTGGTTCTGAGCCCGTAGCCGTTCTCCTACATTTCCAGTTTTAATACGCTGGCTCTACATCATACCGCAAGCAGTTACTTAGAGAAGCTGCGTTCTATTCGTTTTCAGAATACAACGATGTTTTTAACAGATAGGTCGTCATATTTCTTCCAATAATCCATTAGTTTTTGTGCCCATTTAACTCTGATTTAAAATACGGAAAATGGCAAAATCAAGTAATCTGTGTTTATTAGACGGATTTTGTTAAAAGGTAACTAATCTTTATTTTGATATATAGGTACCTTGTGATGAAACTAATTTCTAAATCGGTAGTGAGCAAAATTAACGCCGATAAAAACAGCTGAATGAATGGATAAGAAAATGTTTCGTCTTCTACCTAGGGCTACACGATTCCTTGACCAGAATTGATTCCGTTTGGAGTTTATGCGAAGCACAAAGACAGAAAATTATAGAAAAGGTTCCAGAAAGATGTACGTAATTTATCTCGGGATTTAGTCAATCATAAATAGGCACCCAAATGTTCACTCACGCAACCGCCACATCGGTGGTGTACGACATAGAAAGGAATACGAGCGTTAAAAATCTGACAACCGATGTTCTGAGAAGGTACCAAACGCATGCATTCTTACCTTTAAGTTATATGTTTTTTATACACACTTCAAGTGCGTATGTATTGCCACTCGACTGGGCACAGTTAAAACGAAGGTAATCTACTACAATGATCGTCGAGAAAGTGGTTTATCTTTCGAGCAATGCGGCTAACAAAACATTCCAGGTCTGTTTCATAACAGTGTAAAGGCCTAAAGCGAAACAAATTCTCCTTCCATTTTATTAGACAATATGGCTTTCGATGTTACTGTACGTATAAGTTTGGACACTCAGAAGCTTTCATAACCGTACAGTGCAAATGCAACCTGGATCGATCTAAATACTCATACTTTCTTTCTATTAGTATTCTAGATTGATATTATGATTGACAGTAATAGTGTTACTTACACACACACACACACACACACACACACACACACACACACACACACACTCACACAGACATTTCTTAATTTATTCTCTCACTGAGTCGCAAAACATGGGAACCAACAATAATCACAAAGTAGAACTGAAACATGGGACTTAGGGAAGGCAAATTTTGGTGTGGACGGGGCCTTACTCAGTTACCGTTGGTTGCTCAGCTTTTTTTTTTTTTTTTTTTTTTTTTTTAATCACGTACACTTTATTTGGAACCAATTGCGTATAAGGTTAACAATAAGGAACAATTACCAAATTTGACTGTTAAGACAATATATAATTAAAAATTCACTAGAGAAATTGCATTCACGGCTGACGGCCTTATTGACAAGGAATTCAAATTATTTGTCGGTTGAAGGCCCCAATAGTAATTACTAAAAAAAAAAATGATGGCTGAAGGCCTAGATAGCAAATTCTCACTAAAAGGGACAATCATATTAAGAGACAATATCTAATTACAAATTCTTAAGACAAATTGCATTCATGGCTGAAGGCCTTATTGACAGGGAATTCAAATTATTTATCGGCTGAAGGCCCCAATAGTAATTACTCATAAACAATTTGACAGCTGGAGAACTAGATAGCAAATTATTACTAAAATATTATAAAAAAGGACAATCATATTAAGAGACAATATCTAATTAAAAATTCTTAAGACGAATTTGATTCATGGCTGAAGGCCTTATTGACAATCATCACAATCTGACCAAATCAAGAGAGAAGTGGGCCTCAGACAGTGGTCCAAAGAACGACCTGGGAAAGTCACTCTGCTCCTTAAACGATGAGACAGGCAGGCAAGACTTGTATTCACTTAACCGGATGGCAACTCAAACTACTGACAGTTTAAATGCAGACCAAGACTCCTGAAAAATCTACCTAACGTCTGATAACCAACACAATGATTGAATAACCAAGGCAAGGTGGAACTGGTGGACAGTACTTTCATATGTATTCATTACCAGCGATGGCGAGGCATGACAGAATCTCTGACCAGAGAGTTATTTATCGTTGCTAGTCTGCGCTTGACCGCGCGAGAGTTCAGTAGTGTGTGTGGAGTCGGCAGAGGGAGTAGTTCAGTTGCGAGTAGTCAGTTGCGAGTTGCACTCTGTCTGCAGTAGTAGTAGTCGGTAGTAGTGTGTGGCGAGTGGACGGTTGTACTGAGCGGCCGTCGGCATGCGTCGGCGGCGTGCTCTCCTTACATCTCTGGTCACGGTTCGGGACGAGGTATATTGTTATAGAAGGTAATGAAGCAGCATTGCGCTCAGCTAATAACATATGTTAATTGTAATTAATTTGTTCAAGAATTGCCCCAATAATAATTTTCTTATAAAGTAACTGTTTTAAACAAAAAGATTCATTTCAAGTTAAATAATAGTTCCTTTGCATTCCCTCCAAGAATCAAAATTAATTATGAGCCAGCATTGCACGGAGCTGTGCCGAAAAATGAGAGCGGATATAGATGCAGTTTTACTGAGGTAAGAATTGTGGTTGCTCTATTCAGGTTTAATTATTTCACAGGGCCGAAGGTCAGCGTCGCTGCCCTTATAAGATTTATCAGCTTTAATTATTTCTGTTCAGATGTTACATTCAGTTCATGCTTCATCATTTAATTAACATTATTGTGGGTTTAATGAGCAATCTTCATTCTTTAACTTTGTGAAGAGTTTGGGCCACTAATATTCTTTAATTTTGCGGGGAGGTTACACTTGGCGACATCCGGACCAGGATCGTATTTCTTTGAGAATCTTCTGAGAAGTAGTCAGATATCTGCTCCTATTTACTTAATATAATTAGCATTTTTGCGCAACGCTTTTACTAACTTTGTCACTTTCTTCCACAGATCATCGGCAATTTGTTGCTCTTTGTTGTAATAGTGTTTGTTGGAATGTGCATTGTCTTTGTTTCATTCTTGAATAATTGTGACTTGTGTAAAAACGCCGCGAAAAACTATTTATAGTACATCGCGAAGTATAATGAATGAAATAACCGACATAAATAACTTCACCGATAGTACTTGCGACACGCAATATAATGATGACAATCCACCGTTTACTGACAATCATCCTAGTGATGAACAAATGAATTCAATTGTGTCCTCTGATAATTTGACGACAATTGATGACGCGGGGCGTTCTGTTGCAATGAGTGCAGCCCAGCTTGAAACACCCGGTTTGCCAAATTTACGTAATAAACAGACAGATTTGTCTAATGAAAACGAACAGTGTAATCAGAATGCGTCGGATTTATTTAAGTCCGATTTAGTGACCAACAGTATACATCCGATTAGCGAACATTTTCAAGAATCACAGAATGACCAAATGGTCATAAAAAACGTGACAATTGCAGGTACACCATCAAACAGCACAGAGAATAGAAACGATAATTTTGGCTTGGATCAAATTATGGCAATATTGCTACAACAACTTAATGAAAATCTCAAACAACAATTTAGAGAACAGAACAAACAACTTAATGAAATTAATAAAAAACAAGACAACCTTAATGAAGATAACAAACAATTTAAAGAAAATTTCAAACAACTTAGTGAACAGAACAAACACCTTAATGAAAAATTAGACAACAATTCCAAACAACTTAGTGAACAGATCAAACAATTAAATGAAAAACATGACAATCTTAATGAAAAATTAGACAACAATTCCAGACAGCTTAGTGAACAGATTACAGCCGTTGCCGCGCAGTGTCATGACACTAAAGAACAGTTACGTGAGGAAATTGAGGCTTGTGCTAGGAAAAGTAGCGATGAAATTAGATTTGTTGCGCAAGAATTAAGAGATATGCAAACAGGTACAACAGAGTCACTCAGAGACGAAATTAGTGCAGTCGATAAACAATGCTCTGAGAAGGCAACACAATTACGCGACGAGTTTAAGTTAATGACGGCAGAACTTTCGCGCACAATGGATGCAAAGATAGACGCGAAATTCGAAGAACAGAACACTCAAATTTACGATCGTTTTAATCTTCACCTACAAAACAGTGATACGCGTTTCCGCAAATTTATACAGGATCAAAATAAAGTAAAACGTCAAGTCATGGAAACAATTACTGCACAGAGACAAGAAGACAAACGTAAAATGTTTGCGAAGGCAAAAACATACGTAGACAACAATATTGCTACAGTGTCCGACGAAATTAATACCATCAAACAGTTGAACACAGAATTACGAGATGAGATTTCTGATCTTAAATCAAAAACAGATACACACACAGTAGATCTTCAAACAGTGACCGACAGACTCGAACAACTAGAACTAACAGAGGATTCCAATGTCGTCAAAGCTGACGTTAAAAAATTGAACGAAACCACACGTAAATTACAAAAACAGATTAATGCTTCTGACACTAAGAACGATGATCAGGTAAAAATACTGACTGAAAAATGTGATGAATTGGCCAGTCGCATTGACGTTATTGAAAGTAATAATGACAGCAAATCAGACGATACTGCACCGATTTTGTTTAACCAAACACCTGAATTCCAAAATTTACAGCAGAAAATCAATGAGATCGATTCGTCTAATAACACATTACGTAGAAAATTGTCAAGTTTACAGCAATAGCTAATAGAGATAAAAAATATTTCAGTTAATAACACGTCACAGCAGACGCCACCTTGCGAACATTTGTCAGATTCACGCAGCGTGTATAATTTGGGTAATTTACACAGAGTACAGTCAAACAGATTCCCATACAATTCTGAACCTGTTCCATCATACAGAGACGATAATTTTGATTACAAACATTTCCTGTCAGTGAGAAAATTTAAAGTATTTAAAAATGACAGAACACAGATTCACCCACTGAATTGGATACAACAGTTTAGTTTTGCTTTTCCACCGACTTGGCCTGTAATGCACAAACTTGAATTTATTTGCAGCTTTTTGGAAGGCGAACCGGCAACTCGTATGAGACCGAACGCGAGACAATGTTACTCGGTAGAAGAGTTTCAGAATGCTTTTCTGTCAGCGTATTGGTCGAAGACGGCACAGAGCGGAATTAAAGATCAACTAATTAGTTTGCCAAATTATGAGAACTCCAATTTTCCCAGTGTCACGCAATTTTTTGAACACATGGTCCAACAAAACCAGTACTTAAGTGATCCTTACAGTGAATCTGCACTTATTCAACTATGTATCTCTAAATTACCACCATCATTACGAGTGTCACTTTTAACGGGTCAGCAGAAGGAAGACATTTCGGCATTCAGAGATCTGTTACAGATTTTGGAAGTGCAGCAATCAGATTATTCCTTCGTAAACAAAAACTTTTTATATAACAACCAAGGCCAACAAAGTTACAGTAACTACGATCAGCCACGCAATTTCAATAGCAAAGGTAATGGACGCTTTAGGAACGACAACCACCAGAACTTTAATAACAGACAAAATTTTAATCATCAGTATGTGCAGAATTTTCAGCAGTCGCAAACAAATTTTAGTAACAATATACGTTTTTCTCCGCAACAGCATCAAAGTCAGCCGGTTAGCATACCTAACCAACAATGTAATGCACAAGGTCAACCAGGCTTTAACGGTTAGCCGTGTGCGCATATAGTCCCAGCTACAACAAATAGTAACGCACGCCAGCAAGGAAATATCTACGTGCAGAAAACACAGTACTTCAATTCCTATCGCAATGCACCGTATAGGAATGACTATCATGACAGACGTAAAAATAATGAGCACAATTATCTACATACGTTTAATAACAGTCGGTCTTACCAGCAGCAAAATGATCAGCAACAACATATTCTCATGAATGAACCCGACAGTAGGTATCATCCAGAACGTAATACGTCTGGAAGAAATAACAGAACAGTTGAAATGGTGGAAATGCCACAGCATCCTCCAGAAAATAATAACACGTCAGATAGAATTTGACTAGATACAGTACAGGTCGCATCTTCCAGTAACACGAAAATGTTGTTCACGAAAATGTAATTACTTTTGACGACATCAGAGACACTCTTTTGCAGGAAAGACCAGTTGTTCAGAAAACCATTTCACATCCTGTCATCGAAATTAAAATTGGTTCATCGAAATTTTCAGCAGTAATCGATTCTGGATCACCTATGTCAGTAATAAATGAAGAAACTTTCGAGTGTAACAAAGATAATACCTATCCTACATTACCATTAGGCAAAACGAAAGTGAAAGGAGCAGTGTCGAGTAAAGGAGTAGATGTTAAATTACAGACGCATTTATCATTTTTTATTGCAGGTCATACCTTTCACTCAAATTTTTGGATTGTTCCTTTATTGACAACAGACGTCATTTTAGGTACGAATTTTCTGGTACAACACGACGCAGTTATTGATTTTCAAAATTCATATTTAATGTTGAAGGATGAATATGTACAACTAGCTTTAGAATTTCAGCACTCATTATCTACGGAAGAACAGACAGTTAATTGTACAGAGGTCATTTCCCTATCACGTAGCATAGACTGTAATTCCACATTGTTCACAGATACGTACGTACATAACTATAATACTCCAGACGAAGCTGACTATGACGTAATACAGACGATATCTGATAAAGTTAAACAGAGCAGTGCAAATACAGACGACGAACGCACGCAACTACACAAAATTCTTTTACAGCAAGCTCCAGTTTTCGACAATATTCCTGGTACTATGTCCGGTTTTATGTATGAATTTCAGGTCAAACAGCACGACACATTTAAAGCCAAGAATTATCCCATTCCATATATTCATAGGGAACAAGTTAAGAAAGAATTGCAAACTATGCTTGGCCAAGGAATTATTGAACCGGCAGTTAGTCCGTACATAAACCCGCTACATATTGTTAAGAAAAAAGATGGTTCACTTCGCCTCGTACTTGATTCGCGTCACATCAATGACATTATTATTAATGAAACAGATCGCCCACAGACACTAGAAGAACTACTACAAAAATTTCATGGTACTGCTATTTATTCCACATTAGATCTGAAATCGGGATTTTGGCAAATTCAGCTCCATCTGAACTGCAGAAAGTACACAGCATTTCTCTGTTTTGGTGACTGTTATCAATTTTGTAAATTACCATTCGGTTTAACTATTTCTTCTGCAGCCTTTATTCGCGGTTTGAACACAATACTTCCGACAGAACTTAAAGACTGAATCACAACGTACGTAGACGACATTCTTATTTCAGAAGCTAACTGGACTGAACACAATCTGATTCTTGAACAACTGTTGCAAACTTTTCGTGCACAAGGACTCACAGTTAATCCCAGTAAATCGCATTTTGGTAAAACTTCTATAAAATTTCTTGGACATTAATTTCAGCAGAAGGCATTACGCCTGACCCGGAAAAACTTCAAGCTTTACGTGACATTACTCTTCCTACGACGAAGAAACAACTACGCAGCTTTTTGGGTTTAATTAACTATTTTCGTAAATTTATTCATTACTCTGCTTTAGATACCCTCAGATTATGTCAATTGACAGGTAAAAACACTATTTGGTCCTGGGATATGCAAGCACATTCTGAATTTGTGAATCTGAAAGAAGCCTTGTTGAATGCTCTACTTTTATCGCACCCAGACCTTACCAGAAATTTTTCCATTGCTACCGACAGTTCTAACACCCCTTTAGGCGTACATATTTTTCAGGAAATTGAAGAAGATGGTTGTACAGTAATTAAAAACATCGCATTTGCAATTTGCATTCTGTCACCTGCTGAACGAAATTATTCTGTTACTGAACTTGAAACATTATGTGTTGTTTGGGCTTTTACAAGATTTAGACATTTTCTGTATGGAAGACATACCACCGTTTACACAGACCACAGAGCCATACAATTTTTACTTTCGGTTAAATTCGCACACGACAGATTAAGCAGATGGAAACTTTATCTACAGGAATTTAATTTTATAATAGTTCACATTCCCGGCGCACAAAATATTGTAGCAGACGCACTATCTCGTTCTCTCAGCAACAATCAGCAAGACATCGCAACCAACTTCTGCAAAGCAAATTTCAGCGTCATGTACATTCAGCAAGTTGCATTTGAAAATTTCCTTTCGTCGTCATTACAAGACATAGGACAAAAGCAGAATAAAGACAACGTATGGAAAGAGATTAAACACCTTTGGCAAGATAGGAAAATGTTACGATTAGAAACCATTACGCTGTACGCAATGACATTTTGTTTTGCCGATCTCATCCTGACAGCAACAATTGGTTATTATGTATTCCTGACGTACTTGTTAACAAATTAATCTGGTATACTCATTTAAGTTATGCACATTACGGAGCTAGAAAATGTTTTCTTATACTGAGACAGAACTGTTATTTTACCAACATGGAGAAACGTATACGACGAGTTTTAGCGTCATGTAAAATCTGCCCGAAAGCTAAGTCAGACACAACTTCACATATTCCTCCATTATATCCCATTGTACCTGTTAAATTAAGACATATGGCCGCTGTAGACATTTTTGGTCCGATTCCGAGAACTAATAGAGGTTTTTGCTACATCTTTGTCGCTGTTGAACTCACATCAAAATTTCTTACCTTCACTCCGTTACGCAAAGCTACTGCTAAAACCGTTTCGAAAGCATTTGTAAAACATTTTCTATTTCATGTAGGGCATGTATTGAAAGTAATTTCCGACAATGGACCACAGTTTCGATCTGCTACATGGACACGTATGTTACGAGTTAGAAACATTTTTCCGATCTATATATCCAGGTACCACGCTTCTTCGAACCCTTGTGAACGATTAATGAAAGAAATTGGTAAACTGTGTAGAATATACTGCCATAAAAGACATATTGATTGGGACACACACATACACTCATTCCAGGATGTAATTAATTCCATAGAAAATGAATCCACTATGCTCTCTCCGTCTGTTATACTGAAAAATGTTGAACCACATAACAAAATTAAAGAATTAGTATACTTTCCTACATCTCGTCGACTACGACACCATGAAATAATTGACATTGCGCTGAACAACATCAAACGTGCCGCAGGGTGCCGGAGAAGACAACAAAAACAGGTTTGTATACGCCGTGACTTTCACTTTGGACAGAAGATATTAGTACGTACACACTATTTATCCAACAAAGTAAAAGGTAGGTGCAGTAAATTTAAACTTCTATACGCAGGTCCATATCGGATTCGCAGCATTCCTCACCCCAATGTTGTACACGTCGAAACTTTGAGAACCAGAAAATCGAAAGGAAACCATCACGTGTCGAACGTCAAACCTTTTATTGAATGAAGATACTTCATGATTTATCACACTGTAATGCCATTTCATAATTTTTTATGATCACTTATGCAATCATATTCACATGATTACTTACTGATGACTGTCGTATTTGTTCTTGGCAAGTGCCCGGCAAGGTAAGGTTAGCAGGTCGCTTTTCTTGTCGTTACACATCAGACCGTGCATATTTTCCCAGATGAATTTACACATTTTATGATCACTTATGCAATTATATTTATGTGACTACTTACTGATGATTATCGTATTTTTTCTTGGCAAGTGCCCGGCAAGGTAAGGTTAGCAGTTCGCTTATCTTGTCGTTACACATTAGACAGTGCACATTTTCCAGATAAAATTACGTATGTTACGAATAATTATGCAATTCTATCTAGTGATATATTAATTTTATCAAATTTTTTCTCTATTAAAGTCTTCAATTCTCGCCTCTATTAACTACACAACATACAAGCTGAACACAAAGAAGGTCACATTTCTTGTCATCTTTTTTTATTTATGTACGATTGTTTCATGTTTTGTTTGTATGCACTATGAAATAGTTAAGAAATAGCAAACACCAGTTGACTTTGACATTTTGCCTTATGATATCTTAACATCGTGACTACTTTACTGCTACATTGTGATACACTGCGTACATTTTTGCCTCTGAACACTATCTATGTTTTTTGACATTATACATTTTCTGTCATGCTATGCTGTATGCTCAATTATGTTACTGTAAACCAGTTTTTATCTAATGGGTATATGAATTAAATGCAAAACATTAATCTTTGTTCATCATTTTCAGAAAGAAATAACGTGTAAACGAAATAAATTAAACAGAAATGGAAATTTCACCTTCGGAATGAACGAAAGAGGATGCAATACCTCGTGATGAAGAGTAAATGGATCAGAATTAACAAGCATTAACAAGAATATACTATACACATCGTAGAATAGCAGTCTTAACTAATTTTTTCTTTCAGAATACGAAGCGATTGATGCAGGCTGTCAGATAGAAATACACATCTTAGTTTTAGTGATGAAATATGATAGAAATCAGGAATAGTTGTGTAATGAGTAATGAAGTGACTTTTTTTGCAGATGATAATGAATGATGATGAATAATGATGAAGAATATGCTACTATGGATAATGAAGTTTTTCTTTACAGGTGATGATAATAATGGAGTTATGATAATATAGATAATGAAGTGATGGATAATGAAGTTTTTTCTTTACAGATGAGGATATTGTTGAAGTTATGTAGTTATGCTATGTAATTATTTAAGTATTTGTTGCAGTTTGTTTTGACAGTATGTTATATTGCATAGTATAATGACTGAAGGTTTTGGAAAGGACAGCTAGGGAATACACACATTTTTATACACATTTCACTACCTGCTAATTCGAAGTTCACTACTTTTCAGCATAAAATGCGTTTCTTCTTTCAGTTTAATAATCCATTTTTGTATATTTTGCAGGAGAAATTATTTATGAAATTAATGTGCTATAAGCAGTTGTTCATTAAGTCTATGTCATTTATGAAGGTGATTACATATACTCTACTTGTTTCATAATCTTGCTACAGCTGACTCATGACGAAGGACGTTACACATTTTCATTTACAACAACAACCCAAAAGCAATTTTTTCCCCCTGTAATTACCCAACGCAATGCATTGCTAACACAAAAAAAGGAAAGTATTACCAGTCCCAAATAATGCTACCAATTTAAAAGAGTTATGAGTAATACTAAATGATGTTTTCCAACCAAAGCCTTTGAGTAATGGTTACACTATAATAATAATGCTTTGTGCCTAGGAAATGAATGCTACTGATTACTGTATTGAGATGACCAATGATTAATTATGAACATTATTCTGTAATACTATGTTATTGACTACCTCCTGTTTTATGCTTTGTAACTGGGAAATGAATGCTGCTGATTACTATATTGACATGACCAATGATTAATTATGAACATTATTCTGTAATACTATGTTATTGACTACCTCCTGTTTTATGCTTTGTAAATGGGAAATGAATGCTAGTGATTAATGTATTGAGATGACTAATGATTGATTATGAACATTATTCTGTAATACTATGTTATTGACTACCTCCTGTTGTCAGTAATGACTTCTGATGATTTGTAATTAGGAAATGAGTGCCAATGTTCTCTGTAAAACACCACATGAATATCTACATATACATCTACATTTACACTCCGCAAGCCACCCAAAGGTGTGTGGCGGAGGGCACTTTACGTGCCACTGTCATTACCTCCCTTTCCTGTTCCAGTCGCGTATGGTTCGCGGGAAGAACGACTGTCTGAAAGCCTCCGCGCGCGCTCTAATCTCTCTAATTTTACATTCATGATCTCCTCGGGAGGTATAAGTAGGGTGAAGCAATATATTCGATACCTCATCCAGAAACGCACCCTCTCGAAACCTGGCGAGCAAGCTACACCGCGATGCAGAGCGCCTCTCTTGCAGAGTCTGCCACTTGAGTTTATTAAACATCTCCGTAACGCTATCACGGTTACCAAATAACCCTGTGACGAAACGCGCCGCTCTTCTCTGGATCTTCTCTATCTCCTCCGTCAAGCCGATCTGGTACGGATCCCACACTGATGAGCAATACTCAAGTATAGGTCGAACGAGTGTTTTGTAAGCCACCTCCTTTGTTGATGGACTACATTTTCTAAGCACTCTCCCAGTGAATCTCAACCTGGTACCCGCCTTACCAACAATTAATTTTATATGATCATTCCACTTCAAATCGCTCCGCACGCATACTCCCAGATATTTTACAGAAGTAACTGCTACCAGTGTTTGTTGCGCTATCATATAATCATACAATAAAGGATCCTTCTTTATATGTATTCGCAATACATTACATTTGTCTATGTTAAGGGACAGTTGCCACTCCCTGCACAAAGTGCCTATCTGCCGCAGATCTTCCTGCACCTCGCCACAATCATCTAATGCTGCATCCTCTCTGTATACTACAGCAATTATGTAATGACTTCTGATGATTTATAATTAGGCAATGAGTGCCAATGTTCTCTGTAATATGCCACATGAATATTATTATGTAATATAATTAGGCAATGAGTGCCAATGTTCTCTGTAAAACGCCAATCTATGAACATTATTCTGTAATACTACATACATGGTACAGAAATGTTCAATAACTGGGCAATGAATGCCGCAAACTACTAATGTAATTCTCAGTGAAGACTAGTATGTGACTTAACGTCTTTCACCTTCTGACCTAACTACCTTGAATTACTGCAATATCCGTTTGTCCTGTATATCCTCTTGATCATGGTGCACTATATTTTGTTTTGGCACTAATTCTACGTTGGTGTACCTTACAAGAACGTGGTGTTGACACGACATGCTGTCCACCACTGTAAGCGAGGGAGATGTTATTATGGTCCCACTGTTTGGTGTACCTAATGTACTGCCAAAATGATAACATGGAATATTACTACGACATTTCTGTGTCTTGGCTACGCTGATAAATACTTCTGGGAAAAGAACTTCAGATTGTTTCACTTGGTGTTGTGCTCCAGTAGAAAGATATGGACTTTCAGTGCAGCTGCGTGCAACCTTAAGTGCTACAACCATGATGCAATCATTCCCTTTCCTATCCTAATTACGGAGCGAGGTGGCGCAGTGTTTAGCACACTGGACTCGCATTCGGAAGGACGACGGTTCAATCCCGCGTCCGGCCATCCTGATTTAGGTTTTCCGTGATTTTCCTATATCACTTCAGGCAAATGCCGGGATGGTTCCTTTGAAAGGGCACGGCCGATTTCCCTCCCCATCCTTCCCTAACCCGAGCTTGTGCTCCGTCTCTAATGACCTCGTTGTCGATGGGACGTTAAACACTAATCACCTCCTCCTCTTCCTCCTATCCTAAAACTTGTAACATAGTGAAAATCATTTTTTTGCTAATATGATTTGTATTTATGATCAATACATTTTTTTTGATTTGCTGATATGTTCTGAACTACAGTGTGTGTGCACTTCTGCCATTTGTTAATATGTTTTGTACTGAACTTCAGTGCCTGTGCACTTTTATCATTTCTCAATATGATTTGTACTCGTTGCCTATACATTTGTGATTTCCTGATATGTTCACTACTTCAGTGCGTGTGCACCTTTGTCATTTTTCTAACATGATTTCTACTCATTGTATGTACATTTTTTTTGATTTGCTGATATGTTCTGAACTACAGTACATGTGCACTTATGTCATTTGTCAAGAGATTTGTACTCATTATGTCTATTTGTTGTGAAAACTTTGAAGAATTTTTCAGTGCATGTGCACTTATGTCATTTGTTAATATGTTTTGTACTCACATTTTGTTATTGCCTAATATGTTTTGTACTCGTTGCATGTGCACCATATTTACTTCATGTTCTCCATCTGTATATTCTCTGTTTGTAAAGTTAATTAGTTAAGATAAAATTTGTTGCTCATGGCAAGTCCAAATGACTCACCATCGCTGCCAAAATTTGGCCCCCCCCCCCCCCCCCCCCCAGTGGAGGGTTATGAAACGCGTACGTTTCGTATGTATTCATTACCAGCGATGGCGAGGCATGACAGAATCTCTGACCAGAGAGTTATTTATCGTTGCTAGTCTGCGCTTGACCGCGCGAGAGTTCAGTAGTGTGTGTGGAGTCGGCAGAGGGAGTAGTTCAGTTGCGAGTAGTCAGTTGCGAGTTGCACTCTGTCTGCAGTAGTGGTAGTCGGAAGTAGTGTGTGGCGAGTGGACGGTTGTACTGAGCGGCCGTCGGCATGCGTCGGCGGCGTGCTCTCCTTACATCTCTGGTCACGGTTCGGGACGAGGTATATTGTTATAGAAGGTAATGAAGCAGCATTGCGCTCAGCTAATAACATATGTTAATTGTAATTAATTTGTTCAAGAATTGCCCCAATAATAATTTTCTTATAAAGTAACTGTTTTAAAGGAAAAGATTCATTTCAAGTTAAATAATACTTCCTATGCATTCCCTCCAAGAATCAAAATTAAATATGGCCAGCATTGCATGGAGCTGTGCCGAAAAGTAAGAGCAGATATAGATGCAGTTTTACTAAGGTAAAAATTTATCAGGTTCAATTATTTCACAGAGCCGAAGGTCAGCGCAGCTGCCCTTATAAAATTTATCAGGTTTAATTATTCGTGTTGAGACGTTACATTCAGTTCATGCTTCATTATTTAATTAATATTATTGTGGGTTTAATGAGTAATCTTCATTAGTTTGTGTTTGTGGGGAGTTTACATTTGGGCCATTATTATTCTTTAATTTTGCAAGGAGGTGACGCTTGGCTCATTATCATTGTCTTTTATTATTGCGGGGAGGTTACGCTGTGTCTTCAGAATCCAGCATTTTGAACATCCAGAAGCAGAAGGAATCATTACAACCAAAGCAACCCAACAGAAATATATCCGAACCAGAATCAAGGAAGCTGTCTAACTACATGTCTTACCGGACAGCAGCGGCAAGGCGAGGGAAAGGTACACTACCTCAAAAATACGCTAACCTTCAGGGCAGGTAACTGGGGCATTAGAGGCCACTAGGCAGAAAAATACCACTGGTTGAACTTTGTCAATAAACACAAGGAATTCAATGACTAATAATAAGAAGCGGAGGACGGCTAACTTATTTCACCCACTCCAAACACTCCACTCATTGCTCTTCGTCTTAGCAACCATGCGAGCACCAACGCGCGAAGAACGGTGTAATCTCAAAATAGTGGAGGTTTAACTACTGGGTTAATGTTCACTCAACTCAAACGTCCGGGGTCCGGTGGCGAACGGGGTTGTCGCCCTTGCAACTACAGCCCCTCGATCTCGCAGTCCCTGCGTGTCGCCAGCGGTCCCGGCATGTCCACCAGCTGCCAGACCTCACTGCTGCTCCGTCCCAACCGAACTACTGACACACACGGCCCGGAAAACACTTGACGTCCATCCAAAGATAGTACCACAGTACTAGATATCGATAAACGCTGCTGCTGCCACTCATGGACAGTCAACGCTAGCAAACGTAGTGGTGCCAGAAAACATAAGACGCCACTATCCATATTACACGAAGCCAACCTGCCAATGGCACCTGCGCGCGCTGCACCTGGCTCAAGTACATCACAATAATAGACCATATAAAATACTATCATGATGTTTTGTTTAGTTATTACGCAGGTGAATTGTCAGTCGTTCTTGTAAGTGAACCAGAAATATATCTTGACATAAAATTATTGTCTCCCGTAAATGTCAGCCAGAATGGTTGTTTATGACTACTTCAATTTAATTCTGCTACAATTTTTTCCATTCATCCAATCAAAACTACATAATATGTAGTAGTTCTAATTTAACAACAAGTGCAGGACTGATCACTCATAGACTATATGACATATGATGAGAATAAAAGACCGTGAGAATTCAGTTAATTAATTCTCAACAATTAAATCTCAACATTTGTTCAGAATATAAAGCAATGAGCATATTGCTGTTGTATGATGTGAAGCACTGAGTTAAAATTATTTGCCGTATGTAACACCTAAAATGTCCACTACTACACAAGATAAAATTTCGTAACACTCACTACTCCATCAGATGACATTCATTTGTTGTCATCGCTGGCTCCAGAGAAGTGAAGGAAGTGCGCCTGAGTTGGGCCACTGCTACGTTAATATCTGTTTCTTATGCTGAATCGAACAACACATTGGTTGACCAAAATGCCTTATTTCCTCTTACAACATTCAATTTAATTGCTTGCAACATTCAGTTTGAAGTAACTCAGGACTGTAACGCTCATACTGGTTCACCTTTCCACATAGACCCGTGTGGAAAAGGTTGCAAGTAACTATCGCACTGTATGCCATTGCCAAGTAACGTAGCTTGTTGAAACTTGGACCATACATACAAGTAATTGCTACAGTATACTACAGGAGGTAACTGAATGAAATACGTACTCAGACGAACATAGAAGACACTTAGACAATAAATACACTGAAGTCACCAAAATTTATGATGGTCACCTGAATATCACAGTAACCCTACTCTGAGTTCCGCGAGTAATCTTTGATTGTGTAGTATGCATAACTTATGAAGTATATATTACCTGCCTTTGTTCTATCATCTTTTTAAGTAAATGCACACTCCAAGAAACGGTGAGAGTACCACTAGACACTTAGATACTTTACTGCAACATTTAAGCTCACAAATTCGGTTTAGAAAGGAGTTGGGAGGCTCGTCTACAAATTTCTTGGACCTTAACATGGATTTAGCGTAATAACACACTTGTTTAATGTTTACAGAAAAACCATAGGTACAGACAAAATAATCTCAGCCCCTTACAGCACCAACACAGGCACAAAGTTGCAACTTTCCATTCGAGGGTGCATCGCCTGATATATTATATTCTGTTATATGAATCTGCCTTTCAAAAACAAACTACAGGCCATTGAAACCCATCTCTTGCAGCAATAGCTTATAGCTCTGTTCCGATTGATAATGTACTACGAAAAAAGAAATGCTTAAAATAACACCATTTCCGTACGCTGGCCAACAGCAGTCACTCAGCAGTCAGAACAGCTGCTGCAACATCCCATACATAGGCAACATTTGAGATAACTGTGCAAAGACGTTAAAATGTCGCAAAAACAGACCTGCATTATATAGCATTTTATAATGATATCAGCACATCAAAATTTTTGTTGAGTAGTAAAGACAAATTACAACAGCTGGCACAGAGTGATGTATAAAACCACACGCAAGCAGTGTGGAAAAGTATACATCGTTGAGTCAGGCTGAGCTGTTGCAAGTAACTAGTGTAATTAAATAGGTACTGGTGTAAGATATATAAAGAAAAGCATTTTCTGCCATCAGCGGTACATATTTAAATCTGTTCAGGAACATTTTCGGTTCTTTCAACCATCATCAGTTGAAGACTGAACATACGCGGTATACACATACGAAAAGATCTAAATATAAGAGTTGCGACTCTGAACATCTTACGCAATATTTGCAAAATTATATACGTGTTGGACCTAAAACGCCTGTTTCTCATAGAAGACACATTACATACCAGCTTATTTGATTGTCATGTTCTGTAACACAGCATCGTCTAGGCTTTGTTTTCCTTATGCGCACTCATAGAACGCTTTCTCTTGATAGTAAACACACGGTGCCAACATACTAATTAGTGTTGTTAACAAGTGTTCCCGCTGACTTCACCAACGATGTAGCACAGATCGTCTTACGTTTTTAGTCTGTGATATAAGGCTCATTGGTCATCTGAGGTTACGTAGACCTGAGATGTCAGTCTCCTGTTAAGTGTCAGTAGTGGATATGAAACTTTTCAAGATGTAGCTTAATTATGGTCATTTCATATTCTACCGTTTCTCATCGTTAAATTTGACATACTAATGCGTTATCTATGGGAAACATGGATATTTAATTGAAAGGATGTATAATTTTGTAAGTACTGTATACGATGTTGATGTTCAGAGGTGTAGTTCTTATATTTCGGTCTTTTCTTCTGGGTAGACTACGCATATTTTTATCTTTTGTTCAGTCTTCTAGCGATGGTTGTTGAAATAACCGAAACTGGTAAAATAAAATTAGATACTTACAGCAGATGGCAAAAATGCCATTCTTTAAAGAGCTGTGGCAATTAGGTTATCTGACAATGATAGAAACTGGAACTCAAGGAAGAAAGATTCATCCTTGGATGATCATCTTTTGACAGAAAGCCAACAATATGATGTAGGGGTGAAGTTTTACTTTCTGTTAAGAAAAGCAGAAAGATGATCCTACTGAAAATATGGGAAATCAAGAAACATATGATAGAGAATCCCAGCTTAGTAGTAGTCACATTATTTCCTTCTTCCTCTTTGTTCTATTAAATTTTAGTTATACATACTAGATTCAGATTGCAAATTCAAGTTATTTCATATTAGTTTTTAATATATCTTCCCATTAAAAACTTTGTTTCCCCCTTTTTCATTTAATGTAATTACTTTCACGTGACAAAAAATTGAATGTTTTCCTATGTAAACACTCGATGTCGTTTTTGTCTCTTCTGTACAAACAAGTCGAATATCATTTTGTCTGTATTTTCGACATTCAGTTGTCTCCGGAAGATGACTTAAGAAGACGAAAGTCCGTCCTTGACGGTACAAAAATAATTTTGCACAACATTGGGAATCGTTTCTTATTTCATATTATTGTCATGTCCTGCCAAACACCAGCGGAAAATTCAGTTAATGTGAAATATAAGACTTACATTTACTACATTAGAGGATGCTATGTCACAGAAATGAGATATACTTGCGCGTTTATTTGATTTCGATAACTGTAGCTGCTTGAGAATGGAACTACGATAATCTTCGAGAAGCGTGGACAACGAAAACATCTGAGCAAAAAATTAGTAAAATATCTTGTCTTCACGAAAACAAAACCTAGATGACTAGGCTAAAACATGGTTTCACAAACTGTGATCCACGGGGTGTGAATAAGTGCTCCGCGACAAACTACACTCCTGGAAATGGAAAAAAGAACACATTGACACCGGTGTGTCAGACCCACCATACTTGCTCCGGACACTGCGAGAGGGCTGTACGGGCAATGATCACACGCACGGCACAGCGGACACACCAGGAACCGCGGTGTTGGCCGTCGAATGGCGCTAGCTGCGCAGCATTTGTGCACCGCCGCCGTCAGTGTCAGCCAGTTTGCCGTGGCATACGGAGCTCCATCGCAGTCTTTAACACTGGTAGCATGCCGCGACAGCGTGGACGTGAACCGTATGTGCAGTTGACGGACTTTGAGCGAGGGCGTATAGTGGGCATGCGGGAGGCCGGGTGGACGTACCGCCGAATTGCTCAACACGTGGGGTGTGAGGTCTCCACAGCACATCGATGTTGTCGCCAGTGGTCGGCGGAAGGTGCACGTGCCCGTCGACATGGGACCGGACCGCAGCGACGCACGGATGCACGCCAAGACCGTAGGATCCTACGCAGTGCCGTAGGGGACCGCACCGCCACTTCCCAGCAAATTAGGGACACTGTTGCTCCTGGGGTATCGGCGAGGACCATTCGCAACAGTCTCCATGAAGCTGGGCTACGGTCCCGCACACCGTTTGGCCGTCTTCCGTTCACGCCCCAACATCGTGCAGCCCGCCTCCAGTGGTGTCGCGACAGGCGTGAATGGAGGGACGAATGGAGACGCGTCGTCTTCAGCGATGAGAGTCGCTTCTGCCTTGGAGCCAATGATGGTCGTATGCGTGTTTGGCGCCGTGCAGGTGAGCGCCACAATCAGGACTGCATACGACCGAGGCACACAGGGCCAACACCCGGCATCATGGTGTGGGGAGCGATCTCCTACACTGGCCGTACACCACTGGTGATCGTCGAGGGGACACTGAATAGTGCACGGTACATCCAAACCGTCATCTAACCCATCTTTCTACCATTCCTAGACCGGCAAGGGAACTTGCTGTTCCAACAGGACAATGCACGTCCGCATGCATCCCGTGCCACCCAACGTGCTCTAGAAGGTGTAAGTCAACTACCCTGGCCAGCAAGATCTCCGGATCTGTCCCCCATTGAGCATGTTTGGGACTGGATGAAGCGTCGTCTCACGCGGTCTGCACGTCCAGCACGAACGCTGGTCCAACTGAGGCGCCAGGTGGAAATGGCATGGCAAGCCGTTCCACAGGACTACATCCAGCATCTCTACGATCGTCTCCATGGGAGAATAGCAGCCTGCATTGCTGCGAAAGGTGGATATACACTGTACTAGTGCCGACATTGTGCATGCTCTGTTGCCTGTGTCTATGTGCCTGTGGTTCTGTCAGTGTGATCATGTGATGTATCTGACCCCAGGAATGTGTCAATAAAGTTTCCCCTTCCTGGGACAATGAATTCACGGTGTTCTTATTTCAATTTCCAGGAGTGTATTAATAACATGGCGACTTTTTTTGAAATATGTACCCATTTCTTACAAATTTTATTATGACTGCTATGTTATTAGTTACAGCTTAAAATTGAAGTATTCACTACATAAAACAAGTTTCTTTCATTTTTAAAAATTTTATTGGTCTTTAGATAATCAGTGCATTCCATCAAAGTACCCCTGTAGCTGAGTTGTCAGCGAGACAGACTGTCAATCCTAAGAGGCTGGGTTCGATTCCCGGCTAGGTCGGAGATTTTCTCCGCACAGGGACTCAGTGTTGTGTTGTCCTAATCATCATCATTTCATCCCCATCGACGCGCAAGTCGCCTAAGCGGCGTCAAATCGAAAGACTTGCACCAGGCGAACGGTCTACCCGACGGGAGGCCCTCGTCACACGCCATTATTATTATTATTTATCAAAGTACGTGGATTCTTAAAGCGTTCCGTCAGCGGAAACGTTTGGGATTCCCTAATCTAAAATACACCGACAGAAAAAAATCGCAACACCAAGAAGGAGATGTGCGACATGAACGAAAGTTAGTGGGCGTCAGTAGCATAAGAGTAGCGATAGTAGCGTGGCTGTGAGGATGCGAATCAGGTTTGCCTTAAATACACGCTGTAACGGTCGTGAGAGTTAGTTACCTTTGAGACTGGACGTGGTGAGTTAATAGTAGTCAACAATGCTAAGGTGACAAAGACGCCAATATCAACACCTCACTAAATTTAAATAGTGTGGTGTAATTGGGCTACGAGAAGCTGAATGTTCCATTTGTGAAATTGCAGAAAGACTGGCAGGAGGGTAGCCCCTGTACTTGATTGCTGGCAGTGGTGATCTCGAGCAAGTACGTTAGCAAGAAGAGCGGGCTCCAGACGGCCACGTGGCACAACCGAGAGGGAAATCCATCGTGATCGGAGAATGGCTCTGACACATAGTACTGTGTCTGCAGAAACAATCTGAGCAGCAGTTGGTACTACAGTGACACAATGAACTATTAACAAGTCGGTGTCCGCCCCGATAGCTGAGTGGTCAGCGTGACGGATTGCCGTCCTACGGGCTCGGGTTCGATTCCCGGCTGGGTCGGGGACTTTCTCCGGGTGTTGTGTTGTCTTGATCATCATTTCATCCCCATCCGATGCGCAGGTCGCCCAATGTGGCGTCGAATGTAATACGAGCTGCACCAAGGCGGTCGGACCTCCCTGTAAGGGGTCTCCCCGTCAATGACGTCAAACGCTCATTCCCATTTCCATTAACAAGTCGGTTACTTCAAGGGCAGCTCCGGACCAGATGCCCTGTAGCGTGCATTTCGCTGACGCCAAACCACAGCCATTTGCAAATTTTGCGGTGTCAGGAGAGATCTCATTGGAGGGCAGGGTGGTGGTGTGTTGCGTTTTCTGACGAAAGCTAGTACTGCTTTGGTACCTGCGTTGGCCATGTGTCGGTTAGCAGGAAGCCAGTTGAGGACCTGCAACCAACCTGTTTGCGTGCTGGACACGCTGGACCTACAGCTGGAGTTACGGTCGGGGGTGCGATTTTGTATGACGGCAGGAGCACTCTCGTGGTTTTCCGTGGGACGCTCGCTGCAAAATTGTATGTCAGTCTGGCGATTCTTCCTGTTTTGCTGCTATTCATGAACAGCGTTCCAAGCTATGTTTCCCAAGAAGATAACGCCCGCCCTTATGCCGCAGCTGTAATCCAATATGTTGTACAGAGTATTGACATGTTGCCACGGCCTGCTCCATCACCAGACCTGTCTGCAATCGATCACATATGGGACACAATCGGACGACAGCTCTAGCGTCATCCACAACCAGCATTAGCCAGCCCTCTGTTGATCTACCGACTGCAACAGGCATAGAACTCCATCCCGTCAATTGACATCCTGCATCAGTACGACACAATGCATGCATATTTGCATACTTGTATTCAACATTATAGCTGTTTCAGCGGTTATTAATGTTTTGGTAAACATTTTTGGAAAGCAGTGAACAATTAATTGTTATATTTTGACTAAAGTTCAGTCTTGATCACATCATGTATGTTTTAATAATATAGGTAACTGGTTTCGGTTCTTTCGACAAAACTATCATCAGACCTGTGGATAAATTTTAAGAGACACTAGATACCAATCTTTAAATAATATGAAAGTATCTAATGATGTCAAAATTTAACAAGATAAAATAAAATTAATTATACCCATGGCTCCCTTAGGATGGTAGGCGGAGCTCTCCTCGCTGCTACGCAGTCAACTGCTGGTTATGAGTGCTGAGCACGAGCTTAAATATGCAGAGGCTCCGCCTACTTCCTGTCACACTACTTCACAACTGGCGATCAGCGTTCATAATATGACGCCGTCGTCAAAGTATAAAAGTAGGAGATACACTAATAACATAACATAACCGAGTCGCCTACATCACAATTGCATCTTTGCTGGATGCTGCAGAATCGTCTAATTTTATCATCAGTTATTCAGATATACATAATGTGGAACGTACTCGTGGCTGCTACCCTACTGCTATAAAGAATATTGCTATAAAAACTACAGTTAAAATAAGACGATTCTGCAGCATCCAACAAAGATGCAATTGTGATGTAGGCGACTCGGTATAATCGATATATACCACAACGCCAAGGACTTTCACATCTTTGATGTAACTGGCACTGTAATAGTATTAAGGTTGCCCATAGAGGGCACAACTATTACACATCGTAGTTTACTGTTTTTATCCAAAATTTAAATAAGCTGTAGACATACTAACTATCTGTTAATCAGACATTTAAATGAATCAATTTTATGTTATTAGTGTATTTCCTACTTTTATACTTTGACGATGGCGTCATATTATGAACGCTGATTGGCAGTTGTGAAGTAGTGTCAGAGGAAGTAGGCGGAGCCTCTGCATATTTAAGCTCGTGCTCAGCACTCATAACCATCAGTTGATTGCGTAGCAGCGAGGAGAGCTCCGCCTACCATCCTAAGGGAGCCATGGGTATAATTAATTTTATTGTATCTTGTTAAATTTTGACATCATTAGACACTTTCATATTATTTAAAGATTGGTATCTAGTATATCTTAAAATTTATCCACAGGTCTGATGATGGTTTTGTAGAAAGAACCGAAACCAGTTACCTATATTATTAAAACGTACATGATGTGATCAAGACTGAACTTTAGTCAAAATATAGGTTATTAATGTACCCGCATTTTACCTTTGCAACAGCTTGTCTCGCGCGTGTATTAACTTGTGATCTTGACTAACGTATTCCCCAAATTTCGTGATTCTACATTAATTATTTCGTGGTGCTGCGATTTTTTTTTTTTCCGTCAGTGTATATGTACTGTTGTCGAGGCCACTGCGGAGGAAGGTCATTTTCGGCGGTGCGAGTAGTTGCGAACGGGCAGACGCTGGTTGTGGATATCCACTATTCCCGACCCGAGCCATCCGCCGGGCACGGCGAGCGCCTCGCAGTGCAGGGCGGCGCTGCAGCACAGCGCAGCAAGTGGCCCACGGCGCGCCGCCTCCGGCCGCGTAATCCTGACGCGGCGGCGCAACTCGGGAACTGGGTTACGCGGCGCGTTAACTCGCGCCACGCAGATGCTTCGCCGCGGCCGTAAGCTGGGGGATCGCCGGCGCCTTCCCTCCTTATTAGGGGATCTGCGGCAGACAACAGCGCTCCGCTTGCTTCCAATTACCAGCAGTCCTCGATAGTCCGGCCATGTCTCGACTTTGTTCCGAGGCCGCCGTGCCCGCGCCCCAAGGTAGCGGCAACTTCTTCAGCTCCTCGCCTCCCTGGCATCCGGCTATTAGCCAAGTTTCCCCTCCGCGTCTCCAACTTCTTCCCGCTGGTGCGTCTCGACAAATCTCAGCTCCATCACTCGGTCCTTGTCTATTTTAACACGGGGAAGATTTTTTGTGACTTTGGTATCACGTTTGGGTGTACAGAAATGAAGGAAACTTCCTTTTAATAACTTTTCTTATGCCTTGACCACACTTTTTTTAAAAAAAATGTACTTGTGATCGAGAATGTTAGCGTGATACAATGTATCTAACGAACAATTTTATATGACTGACATAACATTGCCCTTGAAAATGACGCAAAGTCGAAACGTGTAACCTTGTTGAAAAATAAATCCGGCCGGTGTGGCCGAGTGGTTCTAGGCGCTACAGTCTGGAACCGCGCCACCGCTTCGGTCGCAGGTTCGAATCGTGCCTCGGGTATGGATGTGTGTGATGTCCTTCGGTTAGTTAGGTTTAAGTAGTTCTAAGTTCTAGGGGACTGATGACCTCAGAAGTCAAGTCCCATAGTGCCCAGAGCCATTTGAACCATTTTGAAAAATAAAAGTGTTTATTAAAAATGCATTCAAATGGCCGCGCCGTCTCGCAGAATTTTCAAGCAAATTGCAGCGGAAACTTCCTTCTTAGTGTGTAATTTTTCGTTTCTGTAACTCACGAGGAGACCACGGAAAGTGCCATAATCCCATTCTCCAGAAACTTTGCTCAGTGGAAGAAGGGTCAAAATAAGCGAACACGTGTCTCGGGTTATCAGTAGACACTCGATCGTTTCTGAAAAAACGACCGTCAAAGTTTTCTAGCGGTTTTCCAGTTACTTTATGTCTCTTTTACCGTGAAATACTTCGAGCTGGACTGGGGACAGAGTGGCTAGTGTCATGGCTTGATATCTTTGCGCCGCCGCGCGGGGTAACCGAATGGTCTCAGGCGCCTTGCACGGTTCGTGCGTCTCCCCCCGTTGGATGTTCAAGTCCTCCCTCGGGCATGGGAGTGTGTGTGTTGTCCTTAGGGTCAGTAGTTTTAAGTCCGATGAAGTAGTGTGTGAGCTTAGGGACCGATGACCACAGCAGTTTCGTCCAATAAGACCTTGCCACAAATTCAAATTCAAGTTTTGCAGCTCGTGTTCGCAATCCGGTTATTACCTTTATTTTCGTTTTTCATTTATATACTCATATCAGTAGAAAATTACTAAACAAATGTTTTCCAGTTTTTAATGGTATAACGTTGTCCTTATTCATCTGCTAACTGTATATCAGAAGAATAAATTTAAAGAAAGGGAAACAAGAAAAGATAGCGAGAGAGAGAGAGAGAGAGAGAGAATTATTTGAAATTTCATTTGGTTCAAATCCTGGAGTGTATCTTTATTCATAACTAATTGCAAGCGCCAGCTTTTGGAAAAGTGATCCGTTATGCATGGCTTGCCGCGAAGTTAATGCAAACACGAGAAATCACTACGAATGTTAATGACGTTTCTTTCCCGAGTGAGAATCATAAGAAAAATTTCACTGTGGCACAGCTGCCTTCGCGCGATGGATGTGGTTTTTGGAGTGCCAGTGTTTCGAATGTTTCTACGATCAGTATCACCCAGAGGAATGTACAAAATCTTCCTGAAGAATAAACGTATGAATTAATATAAGAATTGATACGAGAGTGGTATATCAGAATTCGAGAATTTAAAAAGATTGTAACGCCTTAACAAACCATATAGACATGTATTATATAATAAATGTGTGACATCTACTGTGAAATCTAGTTGTAATTTTAAAATTAATGCAATGCCTTTGTATCCCCTAATTTGATAAGAAACATTCGTGTACTAACCTTCTACGGGCATGGGTAGATAAATATAAAGAATAAAAATGAAATAAAATAAATAAAAACAATAATCGAGTTTCTAACACGGGCCGCGATGATAACCACTGGGGAACCATCTCGTCTGGGGGCAACAAGGGGTAAAAGGCTAATAAAGTACCTCGAGAATAACTCGAACACACGGGCGTTTTTTTTAGAAACGGACGAATATCTAAGGATAAGCTGAGAATATTGGAGCTTCATTCCTGGTCCATCATATGATTTTTTAGCTGTCGTTCATAAGTTCTTTCTTGTTTGTGAGTACTTGTTACTATGAAATATGTCGATTTCCACCGTGATTCAAGAGCACATCACACTGTAGGATCCTTTATAAAAGGTTTCGAAATCAGTTGTAACGTTGGAGGAAGATAAGTACCGTGTCATACCTAGGAAATCGCTGTGGCTACAGAACCATTTTTGACATTGATGACACATTTACTTTTGATTCTTAATTCGCCTATAATCCGCCTCAGTGTTCGGGCAGCAGCCTCGCTGATTCGTACAGCGAAAGAAGTGAATTCGAGGTTACCTTCAAGCATAGCTGTGGGTTTTAAATACGTGTATGCAGAACACAGATACAGGACCTTTTTTGTTCATACGTAATACATGACTCAGGAGGACGTTGTTATCAGGAGAAAGAAAACTGGCGTTCTGCGGATCGGAGCGTGGAACGTCAGACCTTAATCGGGCGGGTAGATTAGAAAATTTTATGAGAGAAATGGATAGGTTAAAGTTCGATATAGTGGGAATTATTGAAGTTCGGTGGCAGGAGGAACAAAACTTCTGATCAGGTGAATACAGGGTTATAAATTCAAAATCTAATAGGGCTAATGCAGGAGAAGGTTTAATAATGAATAGGAAAATAGGAATGCGGGTAAGCTACTACAAACAGCATAGTGAACGCATTATTGTGGCCAAGATAAAGCCCACGCCTACCGCAGTAGTACAAGTTTATATGCCAACTAGCTCCGCAGATGACGAAGAGATTGATGAAATGTATGATGAGATAAAAGAAATTATGCAGATAGTGAAGAGACGAAAATTTAAGAGTCGTGGGTGACTGGTACTCGATAGTAGGAAAAGGAAGAGAAGGAAACGAAGTAGGTGAATACTGAATGAGAGTAGGGAATGAAAGAGGAAGCCGTATGGTAGAATTTTGCACAGATCATAATCATAGCTAACACTTGGTTCTACAATCATAAAAGAAGGTTGTATACGAATTCTTTACAGACGAATGGAAAAACTGGTAGAAGCCGATCTCGGGGAATATCAGTTTGGATTCAATAGAAAGGTTGGAACACGTGAGGCAATACTGACCCTACGACTTACCTTACAAAATAGATTAATGAAAGGTAAACTTACGATTCTAGCATTTGTAGACTTAGAGAAAGCTTTTGACAATGTTGACTGGAATAGTCTCTTTCAAATTCTGAATGTGACAGGGGTAAAATACAGGGAGTGAAAGGCTATTTACAATTTTTACAGTAACCAGATGGCAGTTATAAGAGTCGAGGGGCATGAAAGGGAAGCAGTGGTTGGGAAGGGAGTGAGACAGGGTTGTAACCTATCCCCGATGTTATTCAATCTGTATATTGAGCAAGCAGTAAAGGAAACAAAAGAAAAATTCGGAGTAGGTATTAAAATCCATGGAGAAGAGATAAAAAGTTTGAGGTTCGCCGATGACATTGTAATTCTGTCAGAGACAGCAAAGGACTTGGAAGAGCAGTTGAACGGAATGGGCAGTGTCTTGAAAGGAAGATATAAGATGAACATCAACAAAAGCAAAACGAGGATAACGGAATGTAGTCGAATTAAATCTGGTGAAATTTGATTAGGAACTGAGACGCTTAAAGTAGTAAATGAGTTTTGCTATTTGGGGAGCAAAATAACTGATGATGGTCGAAGTAGAGATTATATAAAATATAGCCTGACAAAGGCAAGGAAAACGTTTCTGAAGAGTAGAAAATTGTTAACATCGAGTATAGATTTAAGTGTCAGGAAGTCGTTTCTGAAAGTATTTGTATGGAGTGTGGCCATGTATGGAAGTGAAACGTGGACGATAAATAGTTTGGACAAGTGGAGAATAGAAGCTTTCGAAATGTGGTGCTACAGAAGAATGCTGAACATTAGATGGGTAGATCACATAACTGATGAGGAGGTATTGAATAGAACTGAAGAGAAATTTGTGGCACAACGTGACTAAAGAAGGAGTCTGTTGGTAAACGTGTTCTGAGGCATCAAGGGATGACCAATTCAGTATTGGAGGGAAGCGAGGAGGGTGAAAGTCGTAGAGGGAAACCAAGAGATGACTACTCTAAACAGATTCAGTAGGATGTACATTGTAGTAGGTACTGGGAGATGAAGAAGCTTGCACTGCATAGAGTAGCACGGATCGCTGCATCAAACCAGTATCTGGACTGAAGACCACAACAACAACATGAAAAAAACTTATATTAGCAACTACGGCCTGCACAAACTATTCGACGTGTGAACGTTACTACAGGTATTCAGTTTTAGGTTATGACATGTTCGATGCGCCTGCCCTCATTGGGTATGATGTGGCGCAGATGAATAGCAAAATTCTGCATGACTCGCTGAAGTGTCGGAACAGCGATGCTGTTGATGACCTCCATAATGGTTGTTTTCAGCTCAGCAATGGTTTTGGCGTCATTGCTGTACAATAGCCCTACAAAAAGGAATGGCATGTGCTCAGATCTGGAGAATATGGTGGCCAATCGAGACCCATGCTAGTGGCCTCTGGGTACCCCAGAGCCAGAATACGGTCCCCAAAGTGTTTCTCCAGGACATCGAACGCTCTCCTGCTTCGATGGGGTCGAGCTCCGTCTTACATGAACCACATCTTGTCGAAATCAGGTTCACTTTGGGAAATGGGGATGAAATCATCTTCCAAAACCTTCACGTACTGATCAGTAGTCACCGAGCAATCAACGAAAACTGCACTGATTATTCCATGACTGAACATTGCACACCACACGGTCACCCACAGAGGATGAAGAGATTTCTCGATCGCGAAATGAGGATTCTCAGTCCCGCAGAGGCGCCAATTTTGCTTATTGACGAACCCATCCAAATGAAAGTGGTCTTCGTCGCTAAACCAAATCATACAGCACATACTAATTCCGATCGTGCCTTGCGGCCAACCGTGCAGTTTGAACGTCCTAACGCAAGCGGTTCAGGAGTCATGACGATTTTATTTCATGTAATTCAATAATTGTCACCATGTACGTTTGAGCTCAGTCTCAGAACGGGAGGCCACAACTCTCTGATCACGGATTTACTTCAGATTTTTACATTCTAAGTAGCCCATAAGGAAAACATAATATACAAGTAGTAGGCGATTTCGAAAAAATCGCAAAGAATTTTTAAGCGTCAGTGATGCGTCGGTGCGTTGCGACCATGAGCATCAGATGCCAGCGGTCATGTAGTTGGCATTCAAGCCACGTAATAGATTGGTCGCTGGATCGAGATCCTCTTATGTTTTTTTTTCTTCTAATTGATATTTTTTCAACACTAATCGTATTATTTCGTACATGTTATATCCGATGATAATATTGAATGGTGTGTGTGTAAGTTTTTGTAGAAAGTTTTCTTGTTTTGGTTGTCTGAAATAGCGCTCGTAAGATCTGAATTGCTTAAATATGCGTGCTCAGCCTCAAAAGAGATGATGCGCCACACAAAGGAGATCTTCGCGGAGAAGCGCGTCAGATTTATTTGTTGGTCGTGAGGAGAGGAGGGGAGATAGCTGTTGAGCTTTGGCGTTAGATATGAACAGTCGGGTTTTCGTTAAGTAGCAGCAAGGGACAAACAATGGAGGCATTTGGAATTATGAGCCAGTAGAAGGCTTATTCCGGAGAGAAAAAGGATTCATTTTTACATTGGTACGAAAATATTTCTGAAGAATGGACTACGGGTAATTAAGTTGGTTTTATTTGCTGCAGCAGTTTCATAATGCAACGTTCTCAGTTCGTCTGACATCCAGATTGGGAATCTTTCTGCTTTTCATTTTTTTTCATTTTTGTTAGGATTTATCGATCATTGAGGGAGAAATGGATTTAACAATTAGATTTCGGAACTTTGTTTATGGAAAGATTATAACTGTGAAGTTCAAGTTTTGTAGATTCAATTTTTGTAATTCTTGGATTATTGTTACTTGATTTCAGAGAAAACTTAAGAATTGTTGAAGTTTTATTAAATGTTATTAAGTCTAAGTATAAAGAAATGAAAGAGGAATTGATTTCGAGAGAGCCTCTTCGTCTCAGAATCACTAACAGTTTCATCCAAGGCACAGAGCTTTGGTTAATGGCGAGTGTTAGATCGGGGCGTTTCACGTCGAAGTAGAATCGACCCAACTAGAACATGTAATAATCAAAAGCAACTCCGTAACTAACAAACAACGGAACAGCAAGCGCACAAGCGTCAAACAATACAGGTCCTCTAGTGGCTGGCGCGGAAGTTCCTTCGACAGCGTTACAAAATTTCGCACGAAAACCAAATGACTTGCACTGCACTGTTGTATATCACTTCTGTCTGCTACAAGTTCATTTAAATCAGAGCCATTGTCGACGTCCCAAGACTCAATTAATTTTCAATTATTTCAAAACCATTATCAAAAAATTATAACCAAGAATGATAGCAATGTCTTTGGAGCACGCATTGCACCTCTGCGTAAGTCTGTTGCTGGATTTTGTAGCTATTTTATCGAGACGCGGTGTAGCTACGAGAGCAGTTTTCAACCGGTTAAACTAAAATGTGTAGAGAACAGATTCTTCCTTTAATTAAATTATACGAGGATCAACTTTGAAAGTAATCAGTTTTCTTTTCCAAAGTTCGTAGTCAGATTATGTGATTAAAATAAGTTTCAGATAGGGCATGATTTTCTTAAGGTTCTCGCAGTTAATCATATTCTCGCAGTTGTATTTTGTCACAAACACAATTTTAAGTTATCTACACACAACAATGTGCAAAATCTAAACAGGGCTCTGTACCCGCTCTTTCGTAGTAGGCAACTTAGCCTGCATACCAAGCTCCGCATTTACGGAACAGTTATCCTGCCTGCCCTCACGTATGGATCTGCTGCATGGGCCACGATTAGTGTCACCAGGATGCGGACATTGCAGCGCCTGCAGAACAAGGTGCTCAGGTGGAGCTTGCACGCCCCGCCACTCACGAGAATTGTCACTCTTCACGAGGAAGCGGATATCGTCCCCTTAAAGACGACCATACGCAACAACGCGCGGCGGCTCTATGAGAAAGTGGATGCCTTGCGGGATACTGTCCATGGGTTACGCCACGTTGGGACCACACTTCCACGCCGCTGGCATCGACATCCGGTTCCCCCAACCATCCTAGAGGAAACGGATTCCGACCATGGCTAACGATAGGTCTGGCACGCCCACCACGGACGCATCCCTTTTTCTGCCTGACTCATGTAGTACTGTCACCGTCAGAGGGTGGTACGGGACTACAAGTCCCACCGCCACACCTCCAAAGTGAATTGCAGTGACGCAGTCACTGCCCTGTGGAAATTTACTGCCTCACCAACACAGTTAGGCCGCAATAGACCGGTGATGCTGTATTGTAACATATCACAAAAAAAGGGTTGACGATGAGTCCGTAATACAAAAGTTAAGAGTGAAAATCTTTAGTCTAATATAATGACGTGGGTTAGCAAAACGCCCTAGTGGTTATGTGGAATTTGTTTCACAAGAAATGTTTTGTTTATGATATTGAGAAGTAAACGATCAAACGAGTTGTTCGCAAAGTTTCTTTGGATATGTAAGCCTGCCGTCATTCCGAAACCTCCTATGAAAACATAAATTAGAACTGCATCTGCAACATCCAATGGATGCAGTTGTCCCTCATGCACGATGAATTTAGTGTCTGAGAAAAAACAAAGCCTCGTTGACATTTTGCAAAATTTCACTTTCTTTCTAAAATTTGGATACAAAGCACTCGTAACGCAACATTTTCGTAAAAATCATTACGAAAAACTGGCGATGTACGATTGAACGTATTTTAACAGCATCTGTATGAGAAACAATTTCTTGAGTGTTGCCAATAAAGCTTGATAAAGTCTTTAACATGCCTATAGAAATTGCATATTTGTTGTAATAATAAAAAATAGTAAACAGCGAAATAACACTGGAAACAATAAACGTTAGTGCAATCATACTTGTGTTTTCATCATATTAACTCTCAAATGTAATTGTGTGAGATAATATGATCAGTGTTGAAAAAAAAAAATCTGGACTCGATCCAGGGATGCATCAGTTACGGAACATCAACGCTAACCGCATGACAGCCAACATGTTATGTTGGTAGTTGCAACGCACTGATACATCATTGACTCGTAGGACTTCTCTAGCCATTTTCTCGAAATTGCGTTAAGTAGTTTGCCTAACTACTTGTGCATTATGTTGTCACAACGCACTACTAAAAGCGTACGAAGTCTGAAGTAAATCCGTGATCGAAAGTCGTGGCCTACCCTACTCAGTCGTTTGTGATTGGTAAGTGCAGGATTGCCATCCGACGAAAAGTGGTGGAAGTTATGAGGGACATGGACATTATGAAAGTTTGGAAAATCTGAATATCATTTGGAGAAGCAGTATGATAACCCGATGTACCAAATTACTTGGCTGAGAAGCAGGTCATTCCAATTTGTTGGAAGATAGCCCCGGAACTTAATCTGCTATTGGTTCCTACGAAAGTCAAGACGAAGTGGGATTTATGACCCGTCGTCATAAGCGCTGGGTAGACTAATTTAGTGAGCACATAATGTGTTTGTTGTTAACTGTGTGAAGTGATATTCGGAGCTATATGCTGTGCTACACGTATCCACACACACACACACACACACACACACACACACACACACACACACACACACACACACACACACACACATATATATATATATATATATATATATATCCCTCAAGGTCAGCCAGGACTGAACCGAGTTTGTAATTTATGAATATTCCTTATGTTTGCCTTTTGTCATTCATCGCATAAAATAATGTCAAGCAAGAATCACGGTAAGACCGCCGACGAAGAGCAGGAAAAGAAACTTTCTTTCCTGCCGTCCTGTGAGTGGGGCAAGGTAAGCCGTCTGCTGAAAAGACACAAGATCATATCTATCTTCAGGCCTCTGACATCATCCATCACCTACTGAGATCAGTTAAAGACGCAGTAGGTTTCAGAACACATTTGCCCACTGTGGAAAATGGTTAAAATTGCTCTAAGCACTATCGGACTTAACATTTGGGACATCTGAGGTCATCAGTTCCCTAGACTTAGAACTACTTAAGCCTAACTAACCTAAGGACATCACACAAGGGTCATGAGAGCTGACAAGAAACCAAGGACAAAAGACAGTTAACATCTGACCTTTTAAGTCGCTTATCCAACTTAGGAGGCATCACTGGCCAGTACAGTGGCATCACATTTTGGTCACTCCCAGCTATTTTTCCAATTTTTTTTTCTGGGTGACACTCCAAGGCGCCCCATCTTTACACCAAAAAATGATTATGTTATTATAACTTTCGAGACTGAGCATTTAAATAGGTTTGGACCCTGTTTTAATCTAATTTTAATCGGGGAATACAGATTACTGAACAGAAACCATGGTCGTCAAAGTAAATTGTGACGATGAGTGATATGATGGCTTCTCGTAGTCTACATTCAATTATCTTGGCTAATCGTCCCTGTTGTTGTTGTTATGACAGTAAGTGGTTGAGAATCGGCTGCCGACTTTCGTTAGATTTTCTGATAACTTCAACTCTCCTGCGTACTGCAAATGGATGTGGACCCTTATTGTTGGTTTGGCGACGTGGAGTCTCGGCATAGCTCCACACCCCTGTCGGCACCTTCCAGAACCTCAGTGATTCTTCTGCACGTCTTGCAGTGGTCAGCGCTGCAAAAGGTGGTTATTCACGTTTTTGACAGGTCGTCACATTAATGTCACTGGACAGTGTACATGGTTCCCGATTCAACTCTGATCCTGTAAAATACAGGACGTCGATAGTTACAGTGCCACTTTGAAAACGCTCTAGAAAGACAACCACTGCTCAGAACGACGTCAAATTTGTGCTGATTGTTACTGACGCAAGGGAAAAAATCGGGGAACAAAAGTATTGAACGAAAATCTCACCAATAGATTGCACTGTAAGCGTCATAATATGCACACCAACAGACACCTGCAGCACGGCTGTTTTTCAGTTTGCGTCCGAGACGCCCAATATGATTGTCTCCATGAAGGACCACGCGCTGATGGTAAAGCTATGCACCAGTAGCCCAGCAGAAGTTCCGGACACACAAGAGTACGAAAACAGTCATTGGTCCGATGTCTGCTGAGTGTCCGCAGAAAATGATTAAAAAATTCGAAAACAGAGGTTGAAACCTGGTTGTCAAGGGAGGCAGGATTCGGTTACGATTGTGGACGGGGCCTAATCAGTTACTATTGGTTCCCTTTTGCAGTTACACGCATTTATTTTAAAATGGTGATTCCAAGCTCAGCAATAAATAAAGATATCACACGCTATTAATGAAGGAATAAACAAATGTGTAATTAATAGTGCTTTCAGTACGTTACAATTTACCAAATGAGCATAAAATACAGCCACAGCAAATAATGTTTTAAAAACAAGCCAATGTCAACCCAATTAGAATTTTAAGGCAAGTAACCAGAGTCACGGCTGAAGGTCTTTAACACCATGAACGGCAATTATTAAAAAAATTAACAAACATACTGTAAAACAGCAATTCAATAGCAAGCTTAACTTAAAAAGACTGATCACCAAACGGGTGAGACAAAATGATGGCAAACTTGGTAGCACAACCTTTTAAACCTGCTGTAACGTCAAGAACGCTAATTATATAAAAAAATTACAAAAAAAACATACAGTAAAACAGCAAATACAACCACAAAGGTTAATGTAAAAGGTCAAGCAGCTGATCACCAAACAGGTGAGACAAAATGATGATAAGCTTGTTAGCACAATCACTTAAACCTGCTATAACGCAAAGACTGGCAATCATATAAAAAATTTAGAAACATACAATAAAACAGCAAATACAATAATAAAAGACAACGGCCAGTCACAGATGGTGCATCAGGAATCGACCTCTGAGTAGGTCCGGCAAAGAAACACTTTCGCGAGCAATGAGACAGGCTGCCAAGAGTTGCATGCACTTCACAAGATGGTAACTCAGACTAGTGGCAGTCTAACGAATGACTAATGATAATCTTTCTGATGCTACCTGACGTCCAATAAACCAAATGCAAAGATGTAAAAATACGCCAAAGCCGGAACCATCGGTCTGGACTCTGCCCGCAGAACACTGTGATTAGAGAGCCCAGAACGGGAAAGGAATCACTACCACCAGAGTAGAAGAATCGCCAACCAACCTAAAATCAAGAACGCTGTCAAAACAACACACTTCACCGGACAGCAGCGGCAAGACGAGGAAACGTACACTGCCGTTACATACACTAACCCCCAGGGCAGATAACTGTGACGTTAGCGGCCACGTGGCAGGAAAGATACCGCTGGTTGAGTACAACAAATAGGAACAAACTGAATGCAATAAATAGTAATTAGAAGTCCAGGAATGCTAATCAGACAGGCCTTCCCCAAGCACTCCACTCGCTGCTCTTTGCCTCGCCAACACTACGAGCAGCAACACGAACCCAAGTCACTGGAGAATCGCAAGATCTCACAGTGGTGGAGGTTTCTCTACTTGAATCCAAATGCACTCAACTTAGAACTTGCCGGATCCGGGTTACGACGAAGTCGTGCATTCTTGTGACCACAGGCCTTCGATCCGGAAGTCCACGCGCGCCGCCAGCGGTCCCGGCGTGTTTTGGTACTGCGCAGACCTGGCTCCTCCTGAGGCCCCAACCGAACTGCACACTCTGCACACTGACACGGTTCGGAAGAACCACGACGTCGCCCCAAAGATAGGGCCACAGTTACTACATATCGATAACCGCCGCTGGTGCCACTAGCGGACAAAAAAATGGTTCAAATGGATCTGAGCACTATGGGACTTAACATCTGAGGTCATCAGTCCCCTAGAACTTAGAACTACTTAAACCTAACTAACCTAAGGACATCACACACATCCATGCCCAAGGCAGGATTCGAACCTGCGACCGTAGCGGTCGCGCGGTTCGACTGATGCGCCTAGAACCGCTCGGCCACACCGGCCGGCCCACTAGCGGACAGGCAACGCTTGCGAATCCAAGTGGCGCCAGTCAATACGAGAAGAAGACAAAACACCGCAACCATGTCAACTAAACGATACAGTCTGGCCTACAACAGAGGACATCTACATGACATATACATGACTGCTCTGCAATTCACATTTAAGTGCTTGGCAGAGGGTTCATCGAACCACAATCATGCTATCTCTCTACCATTCCACTCCCGAACAGCGCGCGGGAAAAACTAACACCTAAACCTTTCTGTTCGAGCTCTGATTTCTCTTATTTTATTTTGATGATCATTCCTATCTATGTAGGTTGGGCTCAACAATATATTTTTGCATTCGGAAGAGAAAATTGGTGACTGAAATTTCGTAAATAGATCTCACCGCGAAGAGAAACGTCTTTGCTGTAATGACTTCCATCCCAACTCGCGTATCATATCTGCCACACTCTCTCCCCTATTACGTGATAATACAAAACGAGCTACCCTTTTTTTCACCCTTTTGATGTCCTCCGTCATTCCCACCTGGTAAGGATCCCACACCGCGCAGCAATATTCTAACAGAGGACGAACGAGTGTAATGTAAGCTGTCTCTTTAGTGGGCTTGTTGCATCTTCTATGTGACCTGCCAATGAAACGCAACCTTTGGCTCGCCTTCCCCACAATATTATCTATGTGGTCTTTCTAACTGAAGTTGTTCGTAATTTTAACACGCAGGTACTTAGTTGAATTGACAGCCTTGAGAATTGTACTATTTATCAAGTAATCGAATTCGAACGGATTTCTTTTGGAACTCATGTGGATCACCTCACACTTTTCGTTATTTAGCGTCAACTGCCACCTGCCACACCATACAGCAATCTTTTCTAAATCACTTTGCAACCGATACTGGTCTTCGGATGACCTTACTAGACGGTAAATTACAGCATCATCTGCGAACAACCTAAGAGAACTGCTCAGATTGTCACCCAGGTCATTTATATAGATCAGGAACAGCAGAGGTCTCAGGACGCTTCCCTGGGGAACACCTGATATCACTTCAGTTTTACTCGATGATTTGCCGTCTATTACTACGAACTGCGACCTTCCTGACAGGAAATCACGAATCCAGTCGGACGACTGAGACGATACCCCATAGGCCCGCAGTTTGATTAGAAGTCGCTTGTGAGGAACGGTGTCAAAAGCTTTCCGGAAATCTAGAAATACGGAATCAACTTGAGATCCCCTGTCGATAGCGGCCATTACTTCGTGCGAATAAAGAGCTAGCTGCGTGTCACAAGAACGATGTTTTCTGAAACCATGCTGATTACGTATCAATAGATCGTTCCCTTCGAGGTGATTCATAATGTTTGAATACAGTATATGCTCCAAGACCCTACTGCAAACCGACGTTAATGATATAGGTCTGTAGTTAGATGGATTACTCCTACTACCCTTCTAAACCCTGGTGCGACCTGCGCAATTTTCCAATCTGTAGGTACAGATCTATCGGTGAGCGAGCTGTTGTATATGATTGCTAAGTAGGGAGCTATTGTATCAGCGTAATCTGAAAGGAACCTAATAGGTATACAATCTGGATCTGAAAACTTGCCAGTATCAAGCGATTTGAGTTGCTTCGCAACCCCTAAGGTATCTACTTCTAAGAAACTCATACTAGCAGCTGTTCGTGTTTCAAATTCTGGAATATTCCATTCGTCTTCCCTGGTGAAGGAATTTCTGGAAACTGCGTTCAATAACTCCGCTTTAGCGGCACAGTCGTCGGTAACAGTACCATCGGCACTGCGCAGCGAAGGTGTTGACTGCGTCTTGCCGCTTGTGTACTTTACATACGACCAGAATTTCTTCGGATTTTCTACCAAATTTCGAGACAATGTTTCGTTGTGGAACCTATTAAAGGCATCTCGCATTAAAGTCCGTGCCAAATTTCGCGCGTCTTTAAATTTTAGCTAATCTTCGGGATTTCGCGTTCTTCTGAACTTCGCATGCTTTTTCCGTTGCCTCTGCAACAGCGTTCGGACTTGTTTTGTGTACCACGGGGGATCAGTTCCATCTCTTACCAATTTATGAGGTATGAATCTCTCAATTGCTGTTGCTACTATTTCTCTGAATTTGAGCCACATCTTGTCTACATTTGCATAGTCAGTTCGGAAGGAATGGAGATTGTCTCTTAGGAAGGCTTCTAGTGACACTTTTTCCGCTTTTTTAAATAAAATTATTTTGCGTTTGTTTCTGGTGGATTTGGAAGAAACGGTATTGAGCCTAGCTACAACGACCTTGTGATCACTAATCTCTGTATCAGTCATGATGCTCTCTATCAGCTCTGGATTGTTTGTGGCTAAGAGGTCAAGTGTGTTTTCGCAACCATTTACAATTCGCGTGGGTTCGTGGACTAACTGCTCGAAATAATTTTCGGAGAAAGCATTTAGGACAATCTCGGAAGATGTTTTCTGCCTACCACCGGTTTTGAACAAGTATTTTTGCCAACATATCGAGGGAAGGTTGAAGTCCCCACCAACTATAACCGTATGAGTGGGTTATTTATTTGTTACGAGACTCAAATTTTCTCTGAACTGTTCAGAAACTATATCATCGGAGTCTGGGGGTCGGTAGAAGGAGCCAATTATTAACTTCGTTCGGCTGTTAAGTATAACCTCCACCCATACCAATTCGCACGGAGTATCTACTTCGACTTCACTACAAGATAAACCACTACTGACAGACACAAACACTCCACCACCAATTCTGCCTAATCTATCTTTCCTGAACATCGTCTGAGACTTCGTAAAAATTACTGCAGAACTTATTTCAGGCTTTAGTCAGCTTTCTGTACCTATAACGATTTCAGCTTCTGTGCTTTCTATTAGCGCTTGAAGCTCAGGGACTTTTCCCAACACAACTACAACAATTTACAACTACAATTCCGACTGTTCCTTGATCCAAGCACGTCCTGTAGTTGCCATGCACCCTTTGAGATTGCAGCCCACCCCGTACTTCCCGAGGCCTTCTAACCTAAAAAACCGCCCAGTCCACGCCACACAGCCTCCGCTACCCGTGTAGCCGCCAGCTGAGTGTAGTGAACTCCTGACCTATTCAGCGGAACCCGAAACCCCACCACCCTATGGCGCAAGTCAAGGAATCTGCAGCCAACACAGTCGCAAAACCGTCTGAGCCTCTGATTCAGACCCTCCACCCGGCTCTGCACCAAAGGTCCGCAGTCGGTTCTGTCAACGATGCTGCAGATGGTGAGCTCTGCCTTCATCTCGTAAGGAAGACCGGCAGCCTTCACCAAATCAGATAGCCGCTGGAATCCAGAGAGAAGTTCCTCAGATCCAAAGCGACACACGTCATTAGTGCCGACATGTGGCACCACCTGCAGCTGGCTGCACCCTGTGCTCTTCATGGCATCCGGAAGGCCCCTTTCCACATCAGGAATGACTCCACCCGGAATGCACACGGAGTGCACACTGGATTTCTTCCCCTCCTTAGCCGCCATATCGCTAAGGGGCCCCATTACGCGCCTAACATTGGAGCTCCCAACTACCAATAAGCCCACCCTCTGTGATTGCCCGGACCTTGAAGGCAACCTACAAACAGCACCAACTTGAGCCGCAGCACGGCTCAGAGGTATTTTTGGAGTACAGTGTGACAGAGGGAAGAAAGTTGATCCGACGTCTGTCGGAGACGTACCCACAGCACTGTAGGAGGGGCCGAGCGGTGATATGCAAACATGCAGCGCACAGGGAGCTACCCTGACATTGGACATGCAGTGGGGGGGAGGCGCATAAAATCCTACGAAGCATCCTGCATTATAATCCATACAAAATCACACAAATTCAGGAGCTACTTTCTGTTGACCTGCCAGTAAGACAAATGTTTGGTCTAGAATTTCTTGCTCGCATGGAAGTGGACAATGAATGACCGTGGAACACTGTGTGGACAGACGAAGCTCATTCCCAAGGACATGTCAATACACAAGACTGCAGACTATGGACAACGGAAAATCCGCTCACACGTCAACCGCTACCGCTATGTACTGCAAACATTGCTGTGTGGTGTGGGCTGACGGTATCGTTTATCGCAGGCCCGTATTTTTTCTAGAAGATGGGACTTACAGGTCCTGTTTCCTCTTCCGTCACTAGTAACCACTGTAAGAGTCTTTTGCGCACCGACGTCATTCCAAATCTTCAGCAGCGCAGATGTGTGGGTAGGATCTTTTTTATGCAAGATGCCGCTCCTATGTACAGTGCACAACCAGTGAAGCAGCTGCCGCAGATGTGTTTTGGAAAGTTTAAAGTTATGAACTGTCATTTCCCTGCAGCCTGACCATCAGGGTCACATGATTTTAATCCGTGTGACTTCTTGTTGTGGGGTTATCTGAGATATGTTGTTTTCAGTGCTCCAATTACGAACGTAACGGAATTGGAGGTGCGCATTGCGCAACGCATTCTGAACGTGACCCCTGAGACACTCCGGTCCGTTGTGGAACATGCGGTTTCTTGATTTCAACTTATGGCAGAAACAGGTGGACAGCATATGGAACATGTCTTGTGTCAGTCCCATGACAATTTGCAACCTTGTGACTCTGTCATTTATCGATTTTTTCTCCCAGTACAATTAAAAACCAAAGTCATTTTGCTTATTGTGTGGTTTTTGACCTCAGAGCAATTAAAAACAGATTTTTCCCTTCCGCTGTGGTACGACTTTGCCGCGGTGGCTGAGCCTATCTAACTAAGAATGCAAAAACTGTTGACTGCCGAACTTGTGTAGTCACGGTCATCGGACGTACGGATGTGTGGCGTGCAACTCAAATCATAGCCGTCCTACTTCGATTCATCTACCATTTGTAGCCAATCCCATTTACGTTAAGATTCTTAGGGTGCCGCCGGTTGCTAAAATTTTCGTTAATTTTTTTGTTCTATGACGTTTCCCCCTGCGTCACTAATATACTGGTCAAAATTGGCGATACTCTGAATGGTGGTTCTCTTTATACAGTGTTCTGACACTGTAACTTTGATTGTGGACGCCCTTACATAAAAATGTGAAAGGATTCTTTGTTTTATATTTTTATTAACAAAAGCTAGAGTACTCCAGTAGTTATTCTACTTCAACCTCCTCTACATTTATTTATCTATAATATATTCACTGGCCGTTGTATTATATTTGTACACAATTTAATGACCTAATTCTATTATAATTTTGTCCTAATTGCAATACTCAAAATTCTTAAAGGTCTTCCTCGTAGGGGAAATGTACTTTAAGAGGGAATATATTTAAAAGGATTTCGCAATTTTTTTAAAGGTTAGCAAACGCTGGACTATAGCATTTACCACGAAAGGCAATGATAAATATTCGTATCCATCGTGATCTTTATTCCTAATCTTCCAGAAAATTATATCCACTTTTCCTGAGTATTTTGTTCAAATGTGTGTGAAATCTTATGGGAATTAACTGCTAAGGTTATCAGTCCCTAAGCTTACACACTACGTAACCTAAATTATCCTAAGGACAAACACACACACCAATGCCCGAGGGAGGACTCGAACCTCCGCGGGGGCCAACCGCACAGTCCTCGACTGTAGCGCCCAGACCGCTCGGCCAATCCCGCGCGGCCCTGAGTATTTTAATCCCAAAATATTTCTCTTGTATGATCGGTGGTCTCATTATTTTTGTAGCTAACTGTAGACTGAATCGTCGGTTTACACTTGTGGTTCGCCTTGGATTTCGATTTGTGTACGCTTTTCACAGTACCATTATTGCTGAGGAACTAAGTCAACAGATGAAATGAAGACACCTGCGCGATATATGCTACAACGTTAGGTATCACCATTCTCAGAAAATTGGATCGAACAAATGATTTACCTACGTAATGGACTCGGAGAGGGACAGTGGAATATACATCCGCTATCTATATTGAGATCTCATACCTCGCGAACAAAGCGTTATTGCCCTTTAAATCACAATTCGTTTTATCGATCAGTACAGGAAAAAATGTATGCAGTCTGCCAGGTTTAATTTCACGATATCGGGAAAGCATCAGATGCGTAGAACTTCGACGTTCGACGCATTTTGATAGCAAGACCTGAGCGAACTCCGTGGGGACATTCGGCACTGCATCAATCTCACGCGTGTCACAGAGCGCAAGGCAAGTGCAGATAAGCGAACGGGACGTGGCAACAAAGTGGACCCACCCTGTCACGCTAAACACTGCCCAGAGCGGAGCAGAACCAGCTGGTGAGCAGACCGCGAAGGCTGCGCGACCCTTCTCTCCTCGTATTAGATCCGTTAATGGCTGATTGCTTCCGAAAGAGCACCTCGTCATCACAGCACACTGCACACACTGTACTGAAATTGCTGTATCTGATGTTCACACAATTCTTCCTTCACGAAGAAATCTCGCTCAGAATATAGTATCAAAATTACACTATTATTTCTTCTTCATCCCTAATTTTGTACGTTTAAGCAGTCACAGAATGAGTTTTTCCTTCTTTATCTCCACAAGTCTCTTCGATATTAAAGTGTTTTTCGTTTCTCTGAGGATTTATCAAAAGCGTTTAACTTTTTCGGGAATGCGTGCTTCGTTAGTACCGTTATTTTACTCGTTTTACTTTCGTCTTTTATACTAAAGCTTTAAATAATATCTGGATGAGTATTTCTCTCTGTTCAAGTAAATCTGCTTACGTCATCAAGTTCGATGGATTTTTGTATGTCGATACAACTTGTAAATTCAAATGATTGTATCACCTTATCAAGGTTTCCAAAGGAGGACGCTTGTGTTATCGGCCCATCTCTAGAATGTTTTTCCTACTGTGGTAACGAAGGTTTTCGGGGTGACGGCTTTCTTCTAAGACGTCTGGAATTCTGTTCAATTACAAATCCTACCTTTACTAATGCTTGCCTAGCTTCTTCTTTAATCTTTCTAATGTCTGCCAGTTCATCGGTTTAAACTAAGGCAAGGATTTTTTGCCCTTAATTGCCATTTTTATACCTTTATCATATTTTTTATGAGAACACTTTAGTTTAGGATTTACCATAGCTGTTACTGATGTCGACTGAAACCACATTATGTTATCAGTCACGATTCTTTTGAATTTCATTTGCACTGTGCATTTCAGGGATTTACGACTCCGTCATGAGGTGGACGTATTTTTCCCATCTCTTAAGAACTTTGTATAAAAGGTTTCGGAGTTAGAGGCAGTCTCGTTGTGGACCATCCAAGGCTCAAAAATTTGTGTTAAAGCTATGTCAAATTTGTATTCATGCGTGACTGATGAATGGATTTCTGATCTACCTGAATAGTTCTCAGCTATTCTAGTGCAACAAAAACCATCTCGTAGTCAACGCAGCCAAATTTTTTGGCCTCATAATTTTCAAAGTGTCCTGATACGGCCCCCACAATTTTCTCTTCAATATAGGAGTAGCACACCGAACATCGTCCATTATTTGCAGGGCATATCCCTCTCTTACCATACAATTTTTTGTCTTGTATGTCTCCCTCTAGTGCCACGGATGTTTTCCCTGATCTCTTAACACGTATTCTATCATACTATTCCATCTCATCCTATTTCATCTCGAAGTTACTATTCCTCATATACTTCTTTCCTCAGTTCTTAACCTGTCAGTTGACTTTGTTTTCAACACCATCATCAGACATCAGTTTTTAAACATGTCGAATCTGCTTTTATGGTTTTCTCACAGTCCGTGAATCATTGACGTATAATATTATTATCCAGATGCACTCACTTAGATACTTCTTTCTCAAATTATAACCTACATCTGCATAAAGACGTACACTAAAGATTTTGACGCAATACATTCACCTATGATCCTGGTTTTATATTCGTCTTATTATTGTAATATTCGAAAGAATAACAATCACATTACGTGTTAAGAAATGTTGTATCCTGCCTAATTGTCAAATATGGGGTGCCTAGGAAGTCTGCTCCCGAATCGCTAGACAACAATTCAAGCAAATCGTATTAAAGAGTTTTATTACGAAATGAATCAATGACAATACTTAACTTTGAGAATGACACAGATTTGTCGCAAGAAAAGGGCGACAGACAATATAATCAATGTCCTTCAGTAAAACAAGTGAAGTAATACAGTGGGTGTTTCTATCCAGGTCGCTGGTCTTCGCGATTCTGTAGAACCGGGCCGCGACCAGTCGGCGCGGCGCTTATGTCTTCTTCGCGTAGAGGCCGCTGCTGTCACGTTTTCCTAGAGGAGTCGGTCAGCGTGCAATTGACTGGCGTCTTGTCACATGCCTCTCTGCTTTATCGTTCCTGACTGGCGTGCCGGCGCTTGACTTTCTCCCCCAAAGCGACGGACCGTCGACGTATAAGAAGCTCGCTCGACAACAGTGGGGGGGGGGGGGGGAGAAAGGGGGGGGGGAGGGGAAGATCGTAGACGCTGCTCTGGGCTGGAAGCTATGGCTGCAGGGGATGTCAGGTTTCCGGTCGCACCCCGCCATCCGGTCTTCGCTCCGCCGGAAACGTCCACCGAAAAACGATCAGAAGGGCACGCGTCCATCTCCTGAGGCCCATATCAAGATGTAGAAGGCGTCGGTTGCTGCAACATGGGCGGGTCCAGCTCCATCGATAGCATGAGAGGAGGCGGAGGAGCCGAAGGCTCCGTCTCCATGGGTCGTCCCGCTTTGTCGTGATGAAACGCCCGGGCGGCTGTTGTGGCCGCGCTGTCCTCAGCATCCGTGAATCTTTGGAGAAGAGATACAGATGGATCACCGTGGACATGGCAGTAGCGAATTTGTTTGTGATGTCGGCGCTGCAATCCGTCTGGGCCTGAAATGAGATACATGCATGCGCCACGTCGATGAGGGATCTCCCGCCCACCGTCTGCTGCCGCTAAATACCCTGAAAGACTCAATATCATGCGACGCTAAGCGATACTTGGGCATTCTTTCGGCGCCGGATGGTGAGGAGGGAGGAGCAAGGGGAGCAGGGTCAGACGGCGGCGGCCGTGAAGCAGTTCTGCCGGCGATAGTCCTTCTCGTGGATGCGGACGATAGGAAGCGAGAAACAGTGCTTCACCGCTGGTGTGTGCGGTGCGAAGTTTGGCCACCGGCTGCTTGAAGGTTACGACAAAACGTCCCGGTTCGCCGTTAGTCTGTGGATGGAACGATGCACTAGATAGATGCTGTATGCCATTGCGTTCACAGAAGGTTTCAAATTCATTTGACGTGAACCGAGGTCCGTTGTCTGGCACTATGACTTCAGGTAAACCTTCCAGGTGAGAAATGAGAACAACACCTGTATTGTGATACGTGAAGTTGTCGAATTCATTGGCACAGCAAAAAGAAACTTGCTATAAGAGTCTGCCACAATCAACCAACGAGTGTTTCAAAAAGGTCCCGCAAAGTCTGTCTGCACACGTTGCCATGGTGATTGCGACTTAGGTCAAGCAGAGAATTTTTGTGGTGGAGTAGACTAATTTCACGCACATGCTTTGACACTGAAACGCCCTCTGATCTATTTGGATGTCCATATCCTGCCAAGTACAGTGTCGACGCGCAAACTGTTTCGTACGAACAATCGCCCAGTGTCCTTGGTAAAGTAACTGCAACACTTCTTTTTGCAAAGCTATGGGGATCAACACACGTGACCGTCCACTGTCATTCTGGACAATAATCACATCATGCCGTATAGCGAGGCTACGCCGAAGTGCAAAGTATCGGCGCCCTACAGTGTTCTTTATGCTATGCAATGAGTGAGGCCTAGATGTGCGAATGTATTTTAGCAAAATGTACAGATCTGAATCGGCTGTGCAGTTTTCCTATACTTCAGAGGAAAGGATTGAAGCAATTCAGAATCCTGAGCATCGATGTGACAACAAGATGCAGCAGAAGCGTCGAAGTGTCGCTTTCGGACGATACACAATCTCGTACTGGTATTAAGACAACAACAACGCCCATCTTTGCAAGTTCTGGGCAGTTCGTACAGTAACCGGCTTCATCGGATGAAACCAGACCTGCAGTGGCTTGCGGTCAGTTTCTAAATAGAATTTTCTGCCATACAAATAGTGGTGGAATTTGGTGTCACCATGCACAATAGCCAATGCCTCTTTTTCAGTTTGTGAATAGTTACACTGAACTTTGGACAACACTATTGATGCGAAAGCAATAGGCCTCTCTTTATCAGCAATTCTGTGTGACTGCTCTGCGCCGATTATGTAAGAGGAAGAGTCAGCTTGCAAAACAACTGGTTTTTCAGGAGCAAAGTGAACCAAGCGTCGATCACTGGGCAAATGCATTTTCAAACTTTTGAATAGCTTCTTGGCACTCGTCTGTCCAAACAAAGGTGACATTATTGCGATGCAATGGAGCTGCGATTTGTGGGGCATCCGGCATGAACCGAACGTAATAGTTATTTTCCCTAAGAGTGACTGAAATTCTGACACTGCGAGGAACTGACAGAGCACGTATGGCTAACAAACATGACTGAAGAGAATGTACACCTTGACAGTTTATGACATGACAAAGATACTGCAACCCAGATTAAAAAAAAAAAAAAAAAAACAAAAACAAACACGCTTGTCGAGCCTACACTTTGGTCCTGCCTCAGATAACACACGAAACAAAGCACGCAAATTTGCAATATGTTCTTCAAGTATACGACCTGCTACGACAGTATCGTCCAAATAGTTTGAACAATTTGGTACTTGAGCAGTCAGCTGCTCCAAATACCATTGGAAAATGGCGGGTGCGGAAGCACTGCCAAAATGCAAATGCAAATATTTAAACGAGGTCAGATCAGTCAGTATTCAATACACACACCTTTTGAGATTCTTCATCGAGCGGTATTTGAAGACACGCGTCGCACAAATCAATTTTTGAAGAGTAGCGACCAGCACCTAGTTTGTCCATGAGATCCTCTGCGCGTGGCACTGGGTATCAGCCACAAAAAAAAAAAAAGGTTCAAATGGCTCTGAGCACTATGGGACTTAACTTCTGAGGTCATCAGTCCCCTAGAACTTAGAACTACTTAAACCTAACGAACCTAAGGACATCACACACATCCATGCCCGAGGCAGGATTCGAACCTGCGACCGTAGCAGTCGAGCAGTTCCAGACTGTAGCGCCTAGAACCGCTCGGCCTCTCTGGCCGGCAATATCAGTCACAGTTTGTCAGTTGACTGTAGACTTAAAGTCAACACAGAGGCGAATGCGACCTGAAGGTTGGGGAACAAAACCAGTGTACGTGCCCATTGACTAGCTTGTATGGGCGCAACAGGTCCGCTATCCTGCAATTCTTTAAGTTCAGCGGCGACTGTGTCCCGCAATGCAATGGCAACAGTTCCTGCCCGGAAAAAATTCGGCTAGCCATTGACATTGAATGCAGTCACTGACAACACATTCTCCGGAATTTTAAAGCCAAACAAATCAAATGAATCAAAGCCTATTATTTTCTCACAATAGCGTGATTGTAGCACAGTGAAAGTTGCAGTTCGTGTATGCGAGCGATACGTGGCAGGCAAAGCACAATTTCCGAGAATGGAAATGTCTCGTCCATTATAAGCCGTCAGGTGAATGCTGTTTTTAGACAGGCTTGGGGAGCCTAACTAATGGCTCTGAGCACTATGGGACTCAACTGCTGTGGTCATAAGTCCCCTAGAACTTAGAACTACTTAAACCTAACTAACTTAAGGACAGCACACAACACCCAGCCATCACGAGGCAGAGAAAATCCCTGACCCCGCCGGGAATCGAACCCGGGAACCCGGGCGTGGGAAGCGAGAACGCTACCGTACGACCACGAGATGCAGGCGGGGAGCCTAACTGTTCACATGTGTTACGATTTAGCATTGTAACAGAGGCACCCTTGTCCAACTGAAATTTCGCAAGTTTTCCACTAATATGGAACTGAACAAAATGTTTGTTGGACTGGCGTAGCAATGAAGAAACTGTTTGCTTGCTAGATTTGCTAATGCTTACAGCAGGCTTAGAATACGCTGTATTAATTACGTGGGCCTTGTGACTAGGTTTTTGTGAGTGAACAGAATTCGTATGTGTGTTCCGTTGCCAACATACGGATTGTACGTGACCTTTCTTGTAACAGGCGTAACACTGTGCTTGTCGGGACGGGCAGTCCTTGCCTTTGTGCCAGGAATAGCAGCGAGGCCATGACTTAATTCTGTTTCCCTATTTAGAGAACTGTTTACTTGCTGTGGTGCATGCGGGCTGTCGCTGCCTAATGGGCCAGTCACGGAAAAGAGACGACTCGACCTGACAAATGGTGGCTGCTCAGATGCATTGACACACGACACCTGGATCGTGCTGATATAGTATTTGCACTACGTGCTGATTTGATGGAACGGACTGTTTCAAAATTTGGTCTCTAAGTCTGACATCATTTACATTGTACACGATCACATCACGTAACATAACACCTGAATATAAAGCACCACAAGCACATTTGAATTTACAAATCTGTTACCCACTCACGATATATTTCTTCTCACCGTTGCTTTCAATTAAAGAATTGATACCTAGCTGCTACCACACTCACTTGTTGGTCATAATAGTTAGTTAACGAATCTACAACCTGATCATAGGAAAGTTCACTCTGAGTGGCGTTAGGGCACAGTTTCTGAATGAGGCGAAACACTGCACTTCCTACCGTTGACAATAAATAATGCAGTTTCACAGTACCTTGAAAGGTGGCTACACTGAGTCACAGCGCCAGAGATTGCGCCAAAGAGTTTTGTTCCGCCGCCTCCACTGGCAGTGCTTGTTCAGAAGTTGCTGTGGGAAGTAGCAGTTCTGAAGTTGCCGTGACTAGTTGTGAGCATGTCGTGTGCAGTTGTTCTGATGGGCTAGACAGCCGATGCTGTTCGAATGGGGATGTTGTAATGATCAGAGTGTATTTTTCGTCAATATATATGAGGGTAAAAAAAATATTTTTTTTGTTTCAAGTTTCCTAACTAACAATGCCTCTTGGTCACAGGTTCAGTCAACAAAGCATCTGGCTTGTGTTCATGTATTAGAGTGTAATTCTGGTTTCTATGTGCAGTTATAGTATTTCTGTTTTTTTTAATTACTTCAGTGTAAATGGTGCTTAAAATACATTGTCTTATTGAGGAAGAATCGTGCCAGATGTGTACGTTGAATCACACTTCCACACACAGAACAGTTACACTTGTGCTTTGTTGTTTCGTAGTTGTTGTTTCGTAGGTTCTATAGTTGCTGGGGACTTAATTAATTAATTGTGTTAACGGAAATTTCCTTTCATTCTTTGTTGTTATTCTATGCAGTCAGATTGCGTACTAATACTAGTTAGGGCCAACCGTTTACGAGACTGCGTAACCGGACAGACAGCTACTAAAATTAAAAATTATTTGCATTATAAATAATTAAGTCCCGTGCACAGTTAAAGCAGGCTCAAACATGATAATTGGATGTCTCTATAATCCCCCTGGCTCAGCAGCTGTTGTCGCAGAACACCTGAAGGAAAATTTGGAAAACATTTCGAGTAGATTTCCCGACCATGTTATAGTTTTGGGTGGATATTTTAATTTACCGGATATAGACTGAGAGACTCAAATGTATATAACGGGTGGCAGGGACAAAGAATCCAGTGCAATTTTTTAAAGTGCTTTATCTGAAAACTGCCTTGAGCAGTTAAACAGAGAACCGACTCGTGGCGATAACATATTAGGCCTTTTGCTGACAGACCTGAACTATTTGAAACAGTTAACGCGGAACAGGGAATCAGCGATCATAAAGCAGTTACAGCATCGGTGATTGCAGCCGTAAACAGAAATATTAAAAAAAGGTATTAAGATTTTTCTGTTTACCAAAAGTGATAAAAAGCAGATTTAAGAGCACCTGACGGCTCAACACAAAAGCTTTATCTCAAGTACAGACAGTGTTGAGGATCAGCGGACAAAGTTCAAAACCATCGTACAATATGCAGTTCAAATGGTGCAAATGGCTCTGAGCACTATGCGACTTAACTTCCGAGGTCATCAGTCGCCTAGAACTTAGAACTAATTAAACCTAACTAACCTAAGGACATCACACACATCCATGCCCGAGGCAGGATTCGAACCTGCGACCGTAGCGGTCACGCGGTTCCAGACTGAAGCGCCTTTAACCGCACGGCCACACCGGCCGGCACAATATGCAGTAGATGAGAATGTGCCAAGCACGATCGTAAGAGATGGAAAAGAGCCACCGAGGTACAACAACAGAGTTATAAAACTGCTACGGAAGCAAAGGGAACTTCACAGCAAACATAAGAATAGCCAAAGCCTTGCAGAGAAACAAAAATTACACGAAGCGAAATGTAGTGTGAGGAGGGCTAGGTGTGAGGCGTTCAACGAATTCGAAAGTAAACTAAGAAATTTTGGTCTTATGTTAAAGCGGTGCGTGGATCAAAATAAAATGTCCAGACACTCTATGACCAAAATGGTACTGAAACAGAGGATGACAGACTAAAGGCCGAAATACTAAATGTCTTTTTCCAAAGCTGTTTCACAGAGGGAGACTGCACTGTAGTTCCTTCTCTAGATTGTCGCACAGATGGCAGAATGGTAGATATCGAATAGATGACAGAGGGATAGAAAAACAATTAAAATCGCTCAAAAGAGGAAAGGCCGCTGGACCTGATGGGATACCAGTTCGATTTTACACAGAGTACGCGAAGGAATTTGCCCCCCCCCCCCTTCTTGCAGCGGTGTACCGTATGTCTCTAGAAGAGCGTAGCGTTCCAAAAGATTGGAAAAGGGCACAGGTCATCCCTGTTTTCAAGAAGGGACGTCGAACAGATGTGCACAACTATAGACCGACATCTCAGACGTTGATCAGTTCTAGAATTTTTGAACACGTATTATGTTCGAGTATAATGACTTTTCTGGAGACTAGAAATCTACTCTGTAGGAATCAGCATGGGTTTCGAAAAAGACGATCGTGTGAAACCCAGGTCGCGCTATTCGTCCACGGGACTCAGAGGGCCATAGACCCGGGTTCATGACCTCCGCAAGGCGTTTGATACAGTTCCCCACAGTCGTTTAATGAACAAAGTAAGAGCATATGGACTATCAGACCAATTGTGTGATTGGATTGAAGAGTTCCTAGATTACAGAACGCAGCATGTCATTCTCGATGGAGAGAAGTCTTTCGAAGAGTGATTTCAGGTGTGCCGCAAGGGAATGTCGTATGACCATTGATATTCACAATATATGTAAATGACCTTGTGGATAACATAGGAAGTTCACTGAGGCTTTTTGTGGATGACGCTTTAGTATATCGAGAGGTTGTAACAATGGAAAATTGTACTGAAATGGAGAAGGATCTGCAACGAATTGACGCATGGTGCAGGGAATGGCAATTGAATCTCATTGTAGACAAGTGTAATGTGTTGCGAGTACATAGAAAGAAAGATCCTTTATCATTTAGCTACAATATAGCAAGTCAGCAACTGGAAGCAGTTAATTCTATAAATTATCTGGGAGTAGGCATTAGGAGTGATTTACAATGGAATGACCATATAAAATTAATCGTCGGTAAAGCAGATGCCAGACTGAGATTCATTGGAGGAATCCTAAGGTGATGCAGTCAGAAAACAAAGGAAGTAGGTTACATTACACTTGTCCGCCCACTGCTTGCATACTGCTCACCGGTGTGGTATCCGTACCAGATAGGGTTGATAGAAGAGAGAGAGAAGATCCAACGGAGAGAAGCGCTCTTCGTTACAGGATCATTTAGTAATCGCGAAAGTGTTACGGAGATGACAGATAAACTCGAAAATTCTGCAAGAGAGACGCTCAGTAGCTCGGTACGGGCTTTTGTTGAAGTTTCGAGAACATATCTTCACCGAGGAGTCAAGCAGTGTATTGCCCCCTCCTACGTATATCTAGCGAAGAGACCATGAGAATAAAATCAGAGAGATTAGAGCCCACAAAGAGGCACACTGTCTTTTTTTCCACGAACAATACGAGACTGGAATAGAAGGGAGAACCGATAGAGGTAGTCAAGGTACCCTCCGCCACACATCGTCAGGTGGCTTGTGGAGTATGGATGTAGATGTAGATGTAGAATCGCAGCGTATTGTTGGTTTTAAATACAGCATCGGGTTAAAACGTTTTGTAAATATTAGCTTCTTTCTTACAAAGGATAACCGAAGTATGGAATTGTGCCTGTCTTAGTATTCCACTTGGTATTGTCCTTTACATTCGTGCGCTGGTTCTTGGGTATTGATTTATTTAGTTTTCATGGAAACCCTTAGCTCTGGCTAGCTCGTTCATGGTGCCTAACTCAGTCGTTCTGTCTTGCTCATTCGTAGGAACTTTAAACGCTCTACCTATTTTACATCGGAAGGCAGTAAGTTTTAGGCTATCGGATGAGAATATGTACTGAGTGTCAGAACATTTTATGTTACCGGTTTCCTAAATTGCCTACCATCTTGCTTTATAATATTTAAATCGAGAAATGAGAAATGACTTGGGAGAAAGTGAAAAATAGTTGTTTCAGGACAGTCCTCACAGAGACACGAATAACTCTTGCAGGAAAGGTTAATGTACCGACGAAACACATCGCACACCCGAATACCTGAGTGTGAGACGTTTCGCGTGTATCGTTGTGGGTTGCTGAGACCTCATGCCACTTATAGGACGAAGTACCGTTTCGGTCGACTTTATGGCTCATATTCTGAACGCCACCCTTGAAGAACGTCTTACGAACACCGTGTTTCCTGCAGTACGCACTCTTGTTATCGCTATATACGACGCGTCCGCAATAACTATAAACCATAAAGGAGCGCTGAGAGGGTCGTAATGGCAGTCATTCTCTATGGGCGTGTGTCTAAAGAGGAAGCTGCATCTGAGGGCTAAATGACTGTAAGTTCCGAAATGGGCTTGGTGCAGTGTTGTCCATAATATGATTCATCAATATTCATAAGGTTCATACATCGCAGAGATAGTGCCATGCATAGCGAAGCATTTGCTGTGCCATGTCCCACACTCGAATACTGTTGCGCGTTGCCACATGATCAGGCCGACTTTCGAAAATGCCTGTGTCACCAATAGGCGTACAGGAAGGTCACTTGATCCCTCTGGTCGAAACATCGGTGACATTGTTCAGAGCTTGACACGACCAGCGAACTTTTATGATTCGTTACTCTTCTCGCAGAAGATTACGCACTTAGTTCTCTTAATTTTGTTGCTCTTTGTTTCAGTATTTTTCTGTGTCGATAAATAAACACGATAGTTCTTGTCGAGTGTCTACGTGCTGTGGTGCTAATTCACCTAGGCTTAAATGTATTCTTTTCTGTCTCCTTCCCTGTCCTAGGGTCCAGACTCCTTGTAAGGGAAGGCTAGAGTAAAGCGCCGTGTCTATGACAGGGGCACAGTGTTAGGAGGCACAGAATTAGGACGTACAGGGTTGGGGAACGTTATCGTCCGTGCACTGTTGATGGGCACTGTTCCAATGATACTAGGCTTTGTGGTTTAGGGAAAGCACGAATAATACAAATTATGGATGGTAGAAGGTGTATTTAAATACAGCTCATCCGGAATGCGAATCCAATATGCCAGCCATTTCGCCTCACTAATTACAGTTGTGTTGGAGTGTATTAATGTCAGTGTGGCATCCGTTTGAGACAAGAATCTCGTACGAGATGATAAATATTTGTAAAACATGAAGGAAATTTACTGCGAAGCCTTTTTAACTCTGAAAAGCACCAAGACGTAGCTCTGCAAGAGGTCCGGTCTCCAGGTTGCAGTCCAAATACGAGGGCTATCCACAAAGTACATTACGTTTTGGAATTAAAAAATAATAAAGTATTGGAATTTTTTTTATTATATACAGATGAAAGCCACACTTAAATACTACTTTTCTACATAGTTGCCATTTAAATTAAGGCACTTATCGTAGCGATGGACGAGCTTGAAAATTCCTTCGTCGTAAAATTCGGCCGCCTGCGCCTTCAACCACGTGGTTACCTCTTCTTGAAGCTGTGCGTCGTCATCAAAACGCTGCATAGCCAACCACTTCTTCATTGCTGGGAATAAGTGGAAGTCGCTTGGTGCCAGGTCGGGACTATACGGCGGATGAGGAAACAACTCCCACTTAAAAGATTCGAGAACTTCACGAGTGGCATTTGCCGTGTGGGCCCGGGCGTTGTCGTGAATCAGCAAGATCTTTGAGCCCAACTTTCCCCTGCTCTTGTTTTGTATTGCTCTTCTGAGGTTGTGCAGAGTTTGGCAATACCTTTGAGAGTTTATTGTAGTGCCTCGTTCCAGGAAATCCACAAAAATCACACCTTTTCTGTCCCAAAAGAGGTAACCACGTGGTTGAAGCCGCAGGCGGCTGAATTTTACGTCGAAGGAATTTCCAAGCTCGTCCATCGCTACGATAAGTGCCTTAATTTAAATGTCAGCTATGTAGAAAAGTAGTATTTAAGTGTGGCTTTCATCTGTATATAATGAAAAAAATTTCCAATACTTTATTTATTTTTAATTCCAAAACGTAATGTACTTTGTGGATAGCCCTCGTATGTTCTCCAGTGATTTTTGTTGTATAGGCTTTATGCAACAGTCTAAGTTGTGTTTCGGTGTCTAACGATTCGTCGCATAAGGTAAGATACCATCGGACGCTGTAAGAACGCCTTCAAAGCCTGCATAGTGAGATCGAAACTGTCTTCTACCGGTGGGATCAGTAAATGGAGTGTAAACAAAGAAGACTTGTTCGCCATCATTGGGTTGGTCAATTACTCAACTGAAAACGATTACTTCTTTCGCACAATAATACACCTGCCCTTACTGAAAATGTTTCGTGTGCCAGTGTTTATGTTTGTGTATGTATGACAATATTGCTTTTATCTCGTTGATAAGAAAGGGTAGAGCATGTGTGTGTCAATATTCCTTTATCTCGTTGAAAAGAGGTAGAACGTGAAACTTGATGCGAAAATACGGTGTATATCTCTCGAGTAACATAAATACTGCTCCCATTTGCAACGCCCCTACTAATGCGCTGGTCAGGGATCTTCATTAACATAGAAATTTGGCTTCATTCAGTGAGACCCTGCATATCGGATCGAAATTAAAGTAAGAACATAGTTGCACAGTCAGATGATCAAAACCGTTTATCATCACCTCTCTCGCTGTAAAAATTCTGGTAGCCTGAATGATTCTGATTCGTACCACTTTCCTCTTTGTGAGACCTGTTGAAATCAAACTATCAAGCAACCTTAAAATCAGAGATTGTGGATTTTGTCTAAATGGTGTTTGGAATTCGGCTCTGTATCTCATCAAAAAACAGAGGGACAGAATCAGGGCTACCTCACCTGTTGATTAATAGTCACTATCGATATTTCTGATGTTGATTATCTTTGGTTGTGAGTTGACTTTGCGGTTACTTGTTCTGTGTGTGGTATCTTCCTTGTTTCTCCTTGCACATTGCTTCCTCCTTGCAGTTATGCCTTGAGAATGGCGGGGTGTGCTCCTGTCGAAATATCGGCGGTGGTCGACGACGTCAACCGACAGCAAACCTATAAATTATTTGAGTTTCCTCTTTGTTGAACGCCATAGCACTAGTCTGCGTTGACAAAGACGGCAACGGACACGGGTTATAGAGTGAAAAGAACTTTCTTGTCGATCAGAGTATTCCAAATAGATGACGCTGTGAATGTGTAGCTTACGTCCTCGTCTTGCCTTTCATTTCTAGAACTGAGCACTCTCTTACCTATCCGTGGTAATTCTAGAGACGTTAAGAGAAAGATAACAGACTTATTGTTCTGTCGCAGCACCCAGGTAAAAATCTGATAGACATTGATCTACACTTCGTGTTGATGTGGACTGCAATGAACAGCTGCTACTAGCATCATCATCATCATGATCCTCATCATCAACAATCTGACATGTACTACTTGATAGAGGCCTACTATGTATAGGATGGATTATCCAAAATGGTCGAGACAGTTTCAAATGATATGTTCGAAAGAACAGACACCTCGCATTCATATAACTGATTCGCCTCGAAGGGCGATGACTCCACAATCTTCAGTGCAGATGCACACTTACGTTCGACCTCCAGTGGGAATCTAAAATTAGCGAGCGTAGAGGACGGGGATTACGAATAGGTGGCGCTAGGAGAAACTGTGAATGGGCGGGGATCGTGTCGAGATAGTCCGCTCATTTCGATAAACACTGTGTCCGCGTGTCGCTGTGGTTAACGCAACTGCCTAGTAAGCAGGAGATCCCAATTTCGAGTCCTTCAGTCAGCACACATTTCACTCGTCGCTGCTGATTGCGCATAAAGTCCAGATGCAGCCTTTCCTTTCCTTTCTGCCCTTTCAACCTTCAGTTTACATGCTGTGGTATACATGTCAAACTGAAGTGAATGTGCATTATAGAGACGGTCATTTTCAAATGCGATACACATTTGTAGGAAGGTATATAAAATTGTATTAAGTCTATGGCAATGCAACAAAATGTGCGGTACAAAGACGGGTCGAACCTAATGCAGCAGCTCGACGTAGCATGAGTTCAACTTGTCGTTGGATGTCCCCTACAGAAATATTTGATACTACCAAAGACATTTCAGAAACTTTTACACTACTGGAAATTGAAATAAGAACACCGTGAATTCATTGTCCCAGGAAGGGGAAACTTTATTGACACATTCCTGGGGTCAGATACATCACATGATCACACTGACAGAACCACAGGCACATAGACACCGGCAACAGAGCATGCACAATGTCGGCACTAGTACAGTGTATATCCACCTTTCGCAGCAATGCAGGCTGCTATTCTCCCATGGAGACGATCGTAGAGATGCTGGATGTAGTCCTGTGGAACGGTTTGCCATGCCTTTCCCACCTGGCGCCTCAGTTGGACCAGCGTTCGTGCTGGACGTGCAGACCGCGTGAGACGACGCTTCATCCAGTCCCAAACATGCTCAATGGGGGACAGATCCGGAGATCTTGCTGCCCAGGGTAGTTGACTTACACCTTCTAGAGCACGTTGGGTGGCACGGGATACATGCGGACGTGCATTGTCGTGTTGGAACAGCAAGTTCCCTTGCCGGTCTAGGAATGGTAGAACGATGGGTTCGATGACGGTTTGGATGTACCGTGCACTATTCAGTGTCCCCTCGACGATCACCAGTGGCGTACGGCCAGTGTAGGAGATCGCTCCCCACACCATGATGCCGGGTGTTGGCCCTGTGTGCCTCGGTCGTATGCAGTCCTGATTGTGGCGCTCACCTGCACGGCGCCAAACACGCATACGACCATCATTGGCACCAAGGCAGAAGCGACTCTCATCGCTGAAGACGACACGTCTCCATTCGTCCCTCCATTCACGCCTGTCGCGACACCACTGGAGGCGGGCTGCACGATGTTGGGGCGTGAGCGGAAGACGGCCTAACGGTGTGCGGGACCGTAGCCCAGCTTCATGCAGACGGTTGCGAATGGTCCTCGCCGATACCCCAGGAGCAACAGTGTCCCTAATTTGCTGGGAAGTGGCGGTGCGGTCCCCTACGGCACTGCGTAGGATCCTACGGTCTTGGCGTGCATCCGTGCGTCGCTGCGGTCCGGTCCCAGGTCGACGGGCACGTGCACCTTCCGCCGACCACTGGCGACAACATCGATGTACTGTGGAGACCTCACGCCCCACGTGTTGAGCAATTCGGCGGTACGTCCACCCGGCCTCCCGCATGCCCACTATACGCCCTCGCTCAAAGTCCGTCAACTGCACATACGGTTCACGTCCACGCTGTCGCGGCATGCTACCAGTGTTAAAGACTGCGATGGAGCTCCGTATGCCACGGCAAACTGGCTGACACTGACGGCGGCGGTGCACAAATGCTGCGCAGCTAGCGCCATTCGACGGCCAACACCGCGGTTCCTGGTGTGTCCGCTGTGCCGTGCGTGTGATCATTGCTTGTACAGCCCTCTCGCAGTGTCCGGAGCAAGTATGGTGGGTCTGACACACCGGTGTCAATGTGTTCTTTTTTCCATTTCCAGGAGTGTATCTGTAGGTAAACATGTTATGTCATGATGCAATTATCACTGGTATTAATCTCTCGCATTCTCCCTCATGGTTATTCTGTTCCACTTCATATCCTCTGTTCTCTTGCTATCTTCCACTTTTTCCTGGATAACTACGATCGGTGCTACTGTCCCATTACACAAACACCGAGTAAGGTATATGGCCTGTAGTTTCCGTGAGCACTCCATGGCCTGACGCTCTTTATATACCTCAGTTCACTAAACTCAATATTCTTTCATTCAGTCAAGAATGCTGACGGTTCAGGAACTTCCACGGAACAGCGGCACCTGTGAAACCGCTATTCGTTTTACACTAGACTGTGAGAGGCCAAAGAGTTTGGTGAGACGTGTGAACCGTACCAACCACCGTCAGAGCTGTCCTTGCTGCTGTCTTGCGTCCAGTTCTGAGCGTTTCTCCGTGCCCTGGGCCAAGCCGTGTTGATCACGTGCCGGCAGTGACTGCCAATCTCGTCTTTTACTGGCCAATCAGTCGTCATGTGATACGTAAAATGATAAGCTAAAAGAGCAGCAGTTTCTGACTCACGAGAACAACAACTGAATGGAAGAGGAGTCAAAGTAGGTGAACACGTGTCTCGTTTATCTGTGGACACCCTACCGTTTCTGAGAAAACAACCGTCAAAGTTTTCGATGAAATTTAGATGCTTTTTCCGACGCAATAATTTCAGCCCAAGCAATGTTTCAGTGGCTAGCGTCGCAATCTATCACTTTTGCGACGGTTTTTATTTATTTTGTTTCCTTTTTTTTCATTTATCTACCCTTGTCCATAGAGTGTTACTGCATGAATTTTTCTTAGGAAATATAAGGGCCTTATATATTAATTGTAAAATTACGACTGGGTTCACAATAAGCTTCATACATTTATTATGTAATATACTTGTGTGTTTAGTGTTTCCAGGGATTGCAATCTTTTTGAAGTCTCATATTCATATATTGCATACTTATATTAATTTTTCTTGTATTTCATTCTTATGTTTATTCTTCAGGAAAATTTAGTGGACTCCCTTGGATTATAAAAACGTAGAAACAATCGAAACACAGAAAATCGCGCGAAGGTGGGTTTGCCTCAGCGACATTTCTTCGTATGAGTCTCATTCGGGAAAGAAACGACGTTAACAATGGTAAAGATTTCCCGCGCGGACAATAATTTCGTTGCAAACTACGCGTGACAGATCGCCTTTCTCAGAACTGGCGCTTGCAACTGATCATGAACCAAGATGCAGTACAGAATTTTCACCGATAACAGTTTCACATAATTCTTTCCCATCAGCTTTTCCTTTTTAATTCATTCGCCAGAAGATGAATAGGAGAACAAGAATAAAGCTTTTTCAACCAAAATTTCAAAACATTCGTGTAGTAATCTTCTGCAGACATGCGTAGATATATGAAACACAAAAATAAAAATAATAAACGGGTTTCGAACACTGGGTGTGAAAGTGTGAAGCTGCGACGATAGGTCCCGCTCCAGTGGAACTTCTTTCTCGTTAAAAGGCATACACGTTACGTCGAAAACTTTGACTGGCGTTTCCTCAGAAATAGTCGAGTATCTACGGATAAGCCGAGACACGTGTCCGCTTATTTTGGCTCCTCTTCCACTGGGAAGTTTCTGGGAAATCAGGTTATGGCACTTTTCGTTTTCTCTTCGTCAGAATGATGTCTGTAGTGTAAGTTGTCCTGTAAATAATTGTTCCACATAATTGAATTCGTTAAAATGATTACATTATAGATACTGGATTTTCCACGGCTTGCACACGAGTCTAATTTTTCAACACGAGATAATGAGCATATAGAAATAAGGTCGCTCTTGTTCGACTAATGGGATGTTGCAAAATATAAACTGGCAGACACGTGTAGCACGGAAATCTGCTTAGCCACTTCCAGGGGCCACTTTACTGGCAGTGTTCTTCTATCTCCTACATGTAATTTCTTTAGAAAAAACGTGATCCTGGAATTCAGTATGGTGTTGATCCACCCTTGATGAAAGCTTCCACTCTCGCAGGTATACGTTCAATCAGGTGCTCGTAGCTTTCTTGGGGAATGGCAGCCCATTCTTCACGGATTGCTGCACTGAGGAGAGGTATCGATGTCTGTCTGTGAGGCTTGGCACGAAGCCGGCCTTGGTGGCCGAGCGGTTCTAGGCGCTTGAGTCCGGAACCGCGTGCCTGCTACGGTCGCAGGTTCGAATCCCGCCTCTGGCATGGGTGTGTTTGATGTCCTTAGATTAGTCAGGTTTAAGTAGTTCTGAGATCTAGGGGACTGATGACCTCAGATGTTAAGTCCCATAGTTCTGAGAGCCATTTGAACCATTTGAGCTTGACACGAAGTCGGCGTTTCAAAACATCGCATAGGATCCAGGGATGTTAATGTCTTGTAACCACTCCACCAAAGGCCGCGCAGTATGAACGTCTTGAAAGATGCAATCGCCATCCCCGAATTGCTCTTCAAAAGCAAGATGGTGCTTAAAGCATTAATGTAGGCCTATGCTGTGATGGTACCACGCAAAACAACTCGATGTGCAAGCCCAATCCATGAAAAAACACGACCACATAATAACACCACCGCCTCCATATTTTACTTTTGGCGCTACACACGCTGGCATATGACGTTCACCGGGCATTCGCCATATCCCTACCCTGCCATCGGATCGCCGCATTGTGTACCGTGATTCGACACTCCACACAACGTGTTTCCACTGTTCAATCGTTCAAATTTTACGCTCCTTACACCAAGCGAGGCATCGTTTGGCATTTGCCGGGGTGATGTGTGGCTTATGAGCAGCCGCTCGACCATAAAATCCAAGTTTTCTCTCCGTCCATTTAACTGTCATAGTATTTACACTGGATCCTGATGTAGTTTGGAATTCCTGTGTGATGGTCTGGGTAGATGCCTACCTCTTCAACTGTCGGCGGTCTCGCAATAGACGAGGTCGGCATGTACGCTTTTGTGCTGCTGTACGTGTCCCTTCACGTTTCCGCTTCACTACCACACCGGAAACAGTGGCCCTAGGGATGTTTAGGAAAGTGGAAATCTTACGTACAGACGAATGACGCAAGTGACAGCCAATCACCTGACCACGTTCGAAGTCAGTGAGTTCCGCAGAGTGCCCTATTCTGCTCTCTCACGATATCTAATGACTACTGAGGTCATTGATATGGAATATATGTCAGTAGGTGACAACGCAATGCACCCAATATGAAAAACATGTTTTTGGGGATGTCCGAATACTTTTGATCACATAGTGTATATAGTTACAATTTTTGATCGCGATTACGAGATATTCCGAATAAATGACATAGCAAAATTTTCACAGAATTACTGATTTCTGAAAAGCGATATCATACAAGAAAGTCTACTGTCTAACCGGTATTGCGTACTCCATCAATAAAAATGCGGTAGCCAGAGAGAAGGAGGTTAAAACTGATATACGTGCTGATTCTTTGCTGAAATTCAAATGGAGCTTCTTACGTGTGTTGTTGTCCACTACAATGTCATACATCAGTATGTTGGACTACCAAGTACTTTCATTTTTTTTGCATGGGTCGACTGCATGTCTCGATACCACATGAAACCATAAAGAAGCATAGACAACAAGGACATTCCAAAATAACCTTTATTCGGAAACTGGGAGATCATATAGAAATCTCAGTACGGGTAGTTAATCTTGTGAGGCTATTGTTCGTGCTCGTGGAGAAAAACAAGAAGTTGCTTATGTGTCGCTCTGCAAATAAAGCACTCTACGTTCTACTACGGAGGACATAACAAGAAATCCTCATGAGGCTAGGCAGTGTGTTTAAGAGATGCAGTAACAATAACAGTTCCACTGTTCCGGCTTAGTAATCTAACACTAGAACTCCAACATCCCAAATTCGTTGAGGAATCAATCAACCATATCAGATTTCCTTAGCTATAGGACGTACAGTGATATTAATTTGTAAGGACAGTCAGTAATATACGATCCAAACTCTAACCAACAACGTTCCAAATGTAAACTACCTGATTCAGGAAGCTTTAGTCTAACAGAGGTGGGTGGATCTAGTGCAGAGCGGGCCTATCTCATTGGTTCTGCATCTTCGAAAACCAAATCACGCCATCTACGCCTGTGAAGGTCATCTGGACTTACCTACAATGCAACTAACTACATGTTACACTCTAGCATATGAATTCTGAGGCCCAATGTGCTACGAAAATAATACTGATGATTAATGAAAACAACCTCAACTGTATTATTGAACATTCATTGTGTTACGAGCGGTTTCGTTCGTTCAGGTTGCCGAGATGTTCGACGAATGAAACCGGTAGTAACATTATAAATGTGTAATAATACAGTTGAGGTCGTTTTCATTAATCATTAACTTTAGTACCAGCTGCACTGCTCAACGTAATCACGAAAACAATACCGTAAATGTGTAATAATACAGTTGAGGTCGTTTTCTTTAATCGCTAACTTTAGCACCAGCTGTGGTGCTCAATACAATCACGAAAATAACACCGAGAGAAGTGCAACAAAAATAGAGTAATTGCTGGTAATGCTGTTCAAACAGTTTTAGTCAAGTGCCCATGAAGTATATTTTGCCTTGTGTAAGCCCATCTTACCTGCATGACACGTAGTAATAGCGTCGCGACTTGAATATGCTTTGCGTATTGTCTGCCGTCGTCAAAGGGTGCGAATTTGTCGCAAATTAAAAATATTTATAATCACCAAACAAATTCCCTTCCTACACCACTAGACTTGCAGACAGATTATTTACGTAGTATGTGCAAGGACAAAGAGTATTTTGTTATAATCGTGGAGCTGCCTCGTACCAAATGTCTGAAAAGCTGTTACACCCGCAAATAAAAGATCAAGTAAAAGCTTAATATGTTGTCGAGGCCCAGTGCCCCAAGTTTCGTAGGTGTACATTCAGTACAGGAACTGCAGAAAGTTCGAGCAGCATTGATTAGAATTTACAGTGCTCTCGCGACGCGACACTACCAGTAGTCGAGATAAAGTTACCTACACCAGTATGCACAGCAATAATCTCCTACTCTTATATATGAAACCTATACCTGCCACGCTGGTCTTACTGCAGCACGGCCAGAATAATTTAGAAAATGTTGGCACATTCTCAGCAGTCACAAAATAACTGAATTCTCTTCCCGTTGCAACTGAAACAGTAAACATCGGAACAGAAAAGACACCCAACTTACCTGCATAACGCGTAGCAATGGCGTCGGGACTGGAATAAGCTTTGCGTACTGCCTGCCATTGTTAAAGTCTGCGACTTTGTGGCAAATGAAAGATATTTATATTCACCAAACAAATTCCCGTCCTACGCGACTGTACTTGCAAACAGATTATTTATGTAATATGTGCAAGGACAAAACGTATTTTGCTGTAATTGTGGAGCTGTCTCGTACACAATGTCTGTGCGCTCCAGGCTGCAGCTGCATTGTCGCAACAATTACTTTAATAGTATTTTCTATAAAGCTATATTTTCTATAAAGCTATAGTGAAGGCAGCAGAGAATCAAATAGGTAAAAAGACGAGGGCTAGTAGAAACCCTTGGGTAACAGAAGAAATATTGAATTTAATTGATGAAAGGAGAAAATATAAAAATGCAGTAAATGAAGCAGGCAAAAAGGAATACAAACGTCTCAAAAATGATATCGACAGGAAGTGCAAAATGGCTAAGCAGGGATGGCTAGAGGACAAATGTAAGGATGTAGAGGCTTATCTCACTAGGGGTAAGATAGATACTGCCTACAGGAAAATTAAAGAGACCTTTGGAGAAAAGAGAACCACTTGTATGAATATCAAGAGCTCAGATGGAAACCCAGTTCTAAGCAAAGAAGGGAAAGCAGAAAGGTGGAAGGAGTATACAGAGGGTCTATACAAGGGTGATGTACTTGAGGACAATATTATGGAAATGGAAGAGGATGTAGATGAAGATGAAATGGGAGACATGATACTGTGTGAAGAGTTTGGCAGAACACTGAAAGACCTGAGTCGAAACAAGGCCCCCGGAGTAGACAACATTCCATTAGAACTATTGACAGCCTTGGGAGAGCCAGTCCTGACAAAACTCTACCATCTTGTGAGCAAGATGTATGAGACAGGCGAAATACCCTCAGACTTCAAGAAGAATATAATAATTCCAATTCCAAAGAAAGCAGGTGTTGACAGATGTGAAAATTACCGAACTATCAGTTTAATAAGTCACAGCTGCAAAATACTAACGCGAATTCTTTACAGACGAATGGAAAAACTGGTAGAAGCCGACCTCGGGGAAGATCAGTTTCGATTCCGTAGAAATGTTGGAACACGTGAGGCAATACTAACCCTACGACTTATCTTAGAAGAACGATTAAGGAAAGGCAAACCTACGTTTCTAGCATTTGTAGGCTTAGAGAAAGCTTTTGACAATGTTGATTGGAATACTCTCAAATTCTAAAGGTGGCAGGGGTAAAATACAGGGAGCGAAAGGCTATTTACAATTTGTACAGAAAGCAGGTAGCAGTTATGAGAGTCGAGGGACATGAAAGGGAAGCAGTGGTTGGGAAGGGAGTGAGACAGGGTTGTAGCCTCTCCCCGATGTTATTCAATCTGTATATTGAGCAAGCAATAAAGGAAACAAAAGAAAAGTTCGGAGTAGGTATTAAAATCCACGGAGAAGAAATAAAAACTTTGAGGTTCGCTGATGACATTGCAATTCCTTCAGAGGCAGCAAGGGACTTGGAAGAACAGTTGAACGGAATGGACGGTGTCTTGAAAGGAGGGTATAAGATGAACATCAACAAAAGCAAAACGAGGATAATGGAATGTAGTCGCATTAAGTCGGGTGATGCTGAGGGAATTAGATTAGGAAATGAGACACTTAAAGTAGTAAAGCAGTTTTTCTATTTGGGGAGCAAAACAACTGATGATGATAGAAGTAGAGAGGATATAAAATGTAGACTGGCAATGCCAAGGAAAGCGTTTCTTAAGAAGAAAAATTTGTTAACATCGAGTACAGATTTAAATGCCAGGAAGTCGTTTCTTAAAGTATTTGTGTGGAGTGTAGCCATGTATGGAAGTGAAACGTGAACAATAAATAGTTTAGACAAGAAGAGAATAGAACCTTTCGAAATGTGGTGCTACAGAAGAATGCTGAAGATTAGATGGGTAGACCACATAACTAATGAGGAGGTAGAATTGGGGAGAAGAGGAGCTTGTGGCACAACTTGACTAGAAGAAGGGATCGGTTGGTAGGACATGTTCTGAGATATCGAGGGATCACCAATTTAGTATTGGAGGGCAGCGTGAAGGGTAAAAATCACAGAGAGAGACCAAGAGATGAATATACTAAACAGATTCAGGAGGATGTAGGTTGCAGTACGTACTGGGAGATGAAGAAGCTTGCACAGGATAGAGTAGCATGGAGAGCTGCATCAAACCAGTCTCAGGACTGAAGACCACAACAACAACAACATATTTGTTTATACTTGTACAGTGTTCTCTTTCTTTATTTTGATTTATCGTACTGTGTATGAAGAGCACAATGAGCGTGGACGGTAGAAAGACACACAATAGCTATGTCTGATACTGTCTGCAAAACGAATTGCAAACAGAGTCATTAGTGAAGGAGTAATAGTTTAAAATGTAAAGTAATGAATTAAGATGTAACATCCTGAAGTTTTATTGCATGAACAGAAAAAAACAGTAATCGATATATTTTTTTTCTTTCGCTGTTCTGTGCGTGTGTGTGTGGGTGGGTGGGGGGGAGGGGGAGGAGGCGTGGCTCAGCTAGAAAATTTTGCGGAGAGGCTTGAAATTATGTGCGAAGCATGTTAGAAGTTCCGAATTGCTCTCATTCTCAAATACTGGATGAATAGTCTGGATAATTTCTGTGCTGTGAATTACGTAGCCTCCAGACATGTACAGAGTTCCTAATATCTAACTTATTGTGTTTAACCTGTAGCATAAGATTATAACCTTTAATGAGCAGATTGTGAAACAATTTCAAATTATTAGACTCGGTCAGTAATCAAATGACACACTGAAAATCCAATTTTTGTTGCCCTGGATGCCGTTCGACAAGCAACGCGCAACTGGAACCGCGCACCGAGCACCGTTTCGGCGGTTCTGTAATACGGATGTGTTTTGTATGCAAATGTCATCTTGCCATTACAGCTATCGACACAAATGTTGTAGCTTCTGGTGTCATTTCTTCCTTTTTTTAAGTTTTAGAATACTGATATAGGTACTTGTGTTGGTCCTGTTGTTGTTGTTCCTGCGGTCTCCTGCCCAAAGACTGGTCTGGTGCTGCGTATTTCCGTCTAATTACTGAAAGTCAACCTGCTTACTCCGTAACCTCTAGTCCCATCGTACCTATCCGTTACCAAAGTGACGATGTCTCTGTTGCGTCATATTGTCCTGTTAACCGATTCCTTTCTTTTTGTCAAGTTGTCCTATTAACCGATTCCTGTCTTTTCGTCAAGTTGTGCTATGCACTTCTATCTTCATTTGTTATCCGGTCTATCCACCAAGTCTTAAGCATTTTCCTGTAGCGTCCGAGTTTCACTTCCGTACAAAGCTACACCTTGAGGAAGGCTTTCACAACTTTAAAATTTATATTCGATTACAATAAATTTCAATTTTTGAGAAATACTTTGTCTAGATTTTAGTTCCTCTCTAGTTCGACCGTCCCCAGCCTTTTTTCTCCCCAAAAAGCTAAAATTCATACAATACCTATAGAGTCTCATTTTCTAATCTAATTCCCTGAAAACATCCCGATTTATAAGGGGCATTAAAAAACAAACGAGCCAGAGGAATTATTATAGAAACGAGTACCTGTATGTCAGAAATATTGATCCTGGCTGTTGAGACAGTTGTCCCACTGCGACACAAGGTAGTGAATGGCTGCGATGTTAACCAGTTCCTCACGTACAGCTGGACGTCGTCGTCCGAGGTGCGTCGTTTGCCCTCAGAGCGTTTTTAAGGGGACAAAAAATGGCGTAATCACAGGGAGAGAGGTCCGGGCTGCATGGAGGGTGGCCGAGAACCTCCCATTTGAATTTCTGCAGACGTGCTGCCGCTGTATCGGCCGTATGAAGCTTTGCATTGTCGTGGAGCAGAATGACCCCACGGATGAGATTGCCTGGTCGTTTTGATTTGATCGGTTAGCGAAGGATGGTCAAGGTTTCGAGTAACGCTGGTCATTCACTGTTGTTCCGTGCTGCAAGAAGTGAATCGGAAGGGGGCCAACTTGGTCAAAGAAGAACGTCAGCATAACCTTTCCTTCACTCGTGTGGAGGGCGAAGTGCAGCTGTACGTGCGGAACTGGTTAACATCGCAGCCCCGGGAATTTTATGAAACAGCCATTCACTGCCTTGTGTCGCAGTGGAACAAGTGTCTCAACAGCCAGGGTCAATACCTCTTGTACTGGTTTCTGGAATTATGCCTCCGGCTAGTTTCTTTTTGAATGCCCCTTAAAATACCGTTACATCTCATTATCCTTATTTCACTGTTGTTGATATTCACCTTATAACCTCTTTTCAAAATACTGTCGATTCTGTTCAACTGATCTGCCAAGTCTTTTGCCATATCTGCCAGAATTACAATTGTCTGTAATAACCTTCAGAGTTTTTATTTCAATTTCTTGGGCCTTTTTCCCTTTCCAGACTTCTCAGTGCACAAATTCAGTAGCTTCAGTTACAGGTTAGAGCCCTGTCTCACTACTCTGTCAACTACAGCCTCCCTTTCATGCCCTTCCATCAATTATAAATGCAGTCTCGTTTGAGTACAAAACTGTAGACAATTTCTTGTTCCATCTAGTCTGTCCCTGCTGGCATGTAAATTCGTGTATTGATATGTGGGGAATATTTTCGAGAAAATAAGACAAGTCAAATATTTCAAAATTTTATTACAAAAGTAACAAAAACAAACAATAACAAAGATGTCAACAGAGGGTAGTTCTGCTCGGCTTCACCACTTGCTGTGGCCGCCTCCCGTCTTGATGTAGTGGTGTATGGTCTTGACGACGGGCACCTTGACGGGGTAGGGCTTGTGCACGGGCACGGGTACCGGCTTCTCCACGTGGAAAGGCACCGGCTTCACCACAGGCACGGGGACGATCTTCTCCACACGTACCGGCACCGGCTTGTCGACCGGTATGTGCACCGTACGTACGACGGGAACCTCGATACGCTCAGGCACCTGTCAACCAAAACAATGATGTCACCTCCTCACACACCGAAGCACTGCTGTCCATATTATTCCTTCTCTTTTGTTATTTTTCTGCTCCACTTGCCATTAAAACATGTTTCTGAACGTCAGGAGAGCTTGCGATGTGAATTTACGGATATTGTTGTTACATTGTTAGTCCATCATACCCTTCGAAAAGATTATTTTTCCGTCAAATTCGGCTGGTGCCTCATTAAGCCTTTTCAGCCGCAATTCTGCTGGAATTTAGCTACATCTGAATGTGATCATCACACATATTATATTTCTGAGGGTATTTTCGTTCTGTAGTTACAACTGCAAGAAAATGTCATTTTTTTTACCAGTCGCGTTTCGCTTTCTTGAGGTAAAGCATCATCAGTGGTCTGTAATTAAAGATATTTATAATTTGTTTGTTTTTTAAGATCGAAAAACCGTTAACGAACTGTGTTTTTAAGATAAAAAAAAACACTTAGCGAACTGTTTTTCGATCTTAAAAACAAGTCAAATTATGCATATCTTTAACTACAGACCACTGATGATGCTATACCTCAATAAAGCGAAACGCCTTTGGTGAAAAGAAACACGCATTTTCTTGTAGTTGAAACGACAGACCGAAAATACCCTCAGGAATTTTAGAGCAGCTACGGATAATATGGCCACACAAACGATAATTGATATTATATTTGTTTATTACTATTGGATTCTTGTACTGCTGATTTCATTACCTTAATCCTTGTCCTACACAGCTTTAAAACACACACAGTAACAGCACATTTAAAGCCGACAGCCATTAAAGATAGCTCGCACTTTTTACTTCAGCGTGAAGAAGCAAATACATTTTTTCGGGACAAAAGAGGCTGGCAAATCGATGAGTTTTAGCTGATAGAAACCGGTGCCTTTCTCTAGGCAGATTTTAATAATCTAATTAACGTCTGGAGATCCCCAAAAATACTCGAGTCCTTAATAAGTACAAATTACCTATGAAACAGCGTGTGTAGTACACTCGAATTCCTTCATGACGGCACAACTGTACACAGTAAGGTACTATCGTTAAGTAACTATAATGGGATCAGAACCACTTAAGTAATGACTGACAATTAGTCTTATATTTGGAAAAATGTGGACTGATGAGCTTTAGCAGGAGAATAAATTGGTTTCAAAATGCGGAATTAGTGGTTTGTTGATATCTTCTTTCACTATGTTATCACGGAGCGTTATTGTGAAACTATATGCAGTGGGAAATCAACAGTTAGATTTTCCGAGAGATCTGTGGTAAACACTTAAGCGCCTGCAAGGGAGACTCCGTGGAATATTCAAGAGCGACCAGTTCTTGAATATCATCAGTAGTTTGGGAAACTCAGCAGACCGGCTCACAAGAGAAGACGGAATTCAGAGCCAAGTAATTAGACGTGGATGCGGAGCAGCCGATGTGGCATTAGTTCGGAGAACCGCAGGTACGAGGACGTAAGATAGTGCTGTTTTCGTGAATCACTTTAGTCGGGTTGAAGGAGCCACTATTCGAAACATATTTAAAACTCTGTTTTTCATCACCATCTGCCATCTCGGGCAGGGGCCACGGTTACACACAGGGAATATTTGGATGCATGCAAATGTATAGTCGGAAATCATGCAGAACGCTTTCAAAATTGTGTCTCGAGACGTTGAGCTGTACAAAACATCTTCTGTTCAACTGCATTGTTCAGCTGCATTAATTACAGAATGTACGTAAAGCACAAGGCATCAACTCACAAATCAAATTTCGGTTTATCGTTCTACAATTCTGATCGTCTAAGCGTTACACCTTCCTTTGAAATCCTTGCAAGTAACTTGCGATTTCATTCTTTCTTCGTAATGTTAGTGTCACAAACAGTGACGTAATTAACGTCGTCTCTATAGTGCAACGGTTCGGCTGTGTAACAAGTGCTCAGATTTAGCACAATTTTAAGATGAACTACATGGCGCAGAAGAGCCATAACACAACGAAGTGGAAGAGACCATTGATAAAGTAGAATATTTATGAGAGGTAAAGTGTGAATATCATCTCGAGAAAATACAGTTGCGTAATTAATTTTTTCATTTGTTTGCAAGTTCATATCTGCAGTCCTGATGCACAATGAAATCACCGCGCACAGAACTGTGGAACGCTGCTAGGTGAACCAGAAGAAATTGGCGCAGCTCATCTCTATTATAAGAATGAACTGCGTCCTTTGTGTCTTGCCTAGAGTTGTAAAACTACTTTAGGCTACCGTAAGATTTTCATAGCTAAGGGCAGACTACGATAGTTTTCCAGTAGACTTGGTCAGTTAAGATCTTACACATGTTAGATGCACGTTAGGTGTGTTGCATACCTATCGGGCGTCACCTCATTTCGATCGTTCTGTTTTCGTAGTTGATCAGTGTCCTAACAGATTCTCCTAGAAACCGGAAGTTGTGAAACTTCTAGAGACTGAGTTATGGTATATTAAAGGGCCACGTATCCTAGGGAACATTTATTCTCTACATAGTTATCGTCTTATCTGTTACTTAAAAATAAACTATTTATAACAAAATTGAAAAATAAATACCGATTTATCATATAACGTAAGAAATCGCAGTTTCCTGACTAAAAAAAAAAAAAAAGAAAAACCGTCAAACATCGCTTCAACACCTCGTCGAGCTTATGTACAACATGTTTCTGTTATTTATAAAGAAATTTCGAACTTGTCAGTAATAACAGGAAACTCTTGCCTTTGATTACTATTAAGAACATTCCATTCAGGACGAAATAACAAGAATAATTTTACGGATTGTTTTATATTTGTGTCTGTATATCATGTTTGCATCAAAAGTAATTGCTTTGGTTTCAAAAGAGCAGAATTTACTAGATTAACTAATTTTTCTTACTTATGAAATGCAATTTATATTTTATGAGGGTATAAAATACACAATGGACTGTATGTATAAAATGATATGAAAACCACCTCGTACCAGCGTCCTTCGCAAAGGAACAATCTAAGCGTGTATATAGAGTTATGTAAAGAAATAGATGAGTGCAATTTTACGGGCACGCGGAGGAAATGTACCATCATTTGGCATGCTCCTGTTCTTTGTCACATTTTTCGGTACACGACGAAGGCAGCTGAGAGAAATGCGGAGTGAAGGGTGTGGTGGCGTAGTTGCAGCAGCTGCTCTACATACCTTCACTCGGCAGCACCTATTAGCGTCTTTCATTGCGGCTCTGACGCCTTTCACCTTTCCCAAGCCATACCGAGAACGGAAGTTAGAATGACCGATTATGCTGCTCATGCTTCCTAATTAGACCACTCGTTTGCGCTCTGATTTCCTTTAATCATGCACAGTGCCTGATTTTGGTACTGATGTCTGTGTGCTAATACCTTCACAGAAGGTGAAGCAACAACGACCTGGAACTAAAGGACTTTATGTATTCTGAAACAGAAAACTAATAATCTTCGGCAAAATTGTGAACAATTGCTCAACACTCTTGCAGTATGAGATGTGGAAAATAGCTTCCTGGTATAAAAATCCCTTGGCCAACTTCACAAGCTACGGTTTCTCACATATACAGATCTCCTACGCGTACTGTTAGATGAGTCCAAAGGTATGCTAATTCATCGTTGGTGTGGAAACCAGCACACATTCCTGTGGAATGTGGAATCTGATAACTAATTGGAGATATTCACATATGATTCAAGGAATAAATTTTAAAACAAGAATAACGGAAAGAAGATCATGTATCTGACTTGAAGGCGATAAAATGATAAGAGATTTCGTATAATAATTCGTATATTTATACGTGTTTCTATATAAGAAATTAATCATTGAAAGATACATTTTCAGTTACTGTTCTGAAATTCAAGGAAATTATAGATTGAGGCGAAGCACTGAAGGTGCTTCGGTGTTTGGAACTGTGTGAATAATGAAGCAGGAAAGCTTAAAAATGACTTCAATGTCTACAAGAATCAAATGTTTGTGATAAAGAAAATGAAAGGTAAGTTGGAGTTTAACATAATGTCTGACAGGTGTGACGTTAATCGGGCCTGCTGTCTAATACGCATGTTAGCAAATCAGTAGACTATACCAAGAAAATGTTAGAGCAGGATAAAATGTGTGGACGAATACATATCACTGCAGCTATCCTGCATGACAGAAATTAACTATACAACTGCCACTAAATAAAGTGCACGACGTACTTAAATCGAAATTTATGTTGAAGATACTTATGAGGAGTCAAGGGAAAGAAACCATCTAATAACATAAAATGTAAAGGTACCACAGAGGTACACCGGTCTAGATAGAATAGGTTGGTTCAAATGGCTCTGAGCACTATGGGACTTAACAGGTATGGACATCAGTCCCTTAGAGTTTATAACTACTTAAACCTAAATAACCTAAGGACATCACACGACACCCAGTCATCGCGAGGCAGAGAGAAAGAATAGGTACACAAGAGAATTGACACGAGGAGGCTATGAAAGGCTTATCACAAATCTAATGTTCCTTCAGTAGAAGGTTCAAGTAAATACAAATTTGAACAAAGGCAAGCGATCTGAAGATAGAAATAGGCCATAAATGTCATATAAGAATGAAACCTTAATAGCTAATTGGAAGCAAAGGATAACGAATGACACGGTAGTCATCAGAACTGACTAAGAAAGATATTTGAGAAACACTCTTATAAGCGTGAGCTATCAGTAGGTCTCTTCATGTGAGACTTAATGATAAGACATGCACAGATACTTACTCTACTAATTAATCCTTCCATTAGAGTATCAACCGGAAAAATTGTATAGGACGCCACAAGTGTTCGAATACGTGACACAAAGTATTGAGGATATGATTCATGATAAAGAAAAAACACATATTGGCGAATATGCATATGTAGCTTCAAGCGTGAAACGCTGCCATCTGGATATGGGATGTATCTGATGACCAATTCGAACGAAACAGCAGGATTAACGATCGCCGCGGGGGAGTAGCCGAGTGGTCTGAGGCGTTGCATTCATGACTGCGCGGCTGGTCCCGCCGGAGGTTCGAGTCCTCCCACGGGCATGGAGGTGTGTGTTTGTCCTTAGGATAATTTAGTTAAGTAGTGTGTAAGATTAGCGACTGATGACTTTAGCAGTTAAGTCGAATAAGATTCCACGCCCATTTGAACATTTTTGATTAACGATCGTTGGTAGGGAGCGCCGACCAGTTCCGGGAATATTTTCTAAACTATTCTGGAATAAAGTTGGCTTCCCAAGACGACAAAATTAAAAGATAGATCTGATTGCTCCAAATTCGCATACCCGTGGGGTGCTATAATTTCAATTTGCATGTTGGTAAATATTCCGCTGTATTGGTAGCAAGAGCATCCAAGAGATGCTACGAAATCGTCGAGACTGTCACAGGGTTGGAACCTTCCTTAGCATGTCGTGTAGCAGCCGTCTAGACCTCACCTTGATGTGGATTGGGACGGGCTGCGGCACGGCCACGGGCACGGGGTGCGGCACGGCCACCGGAACCGGATGTGGGACCGGGATCTTGACGATTTTGACGTGGCCTCCGTGGTCGTCGCCATAGCCGCCGCCGTAGCCGCCGTCGTATCCCTCGTCTTCGTAGCCGTTGATCTCCTCCACATGAACTCCGGGAATCGCGGCCACTCGGCACGCCGCCAGCGCCACCGTCAGTAGAGACACCTATCGGCACAAAAATACACCATTTGTATTCTGTGATAACATACACTACCGGCCAGTAAAATTGCTACACCAAGAAGAAATGCAGATGATAAACGGGTATTCATTGGACAAATATATTATACTAGAACTGACATGTGATTACATTTTCAAGCAATGTGGGTGCATAGATCCTGAGAAATCAGTACCCAGAACAACCACGTCTGGCCGTAATAACGGCCTTGACACGCGTGGGCATTGAGTCAAACAGAGCTTGGATGGCGTGTATAGGTACAGCTGCCCATGCAGCTTCAACACGATACCACAGTTCATCAAGAGTAGTGACTGGAGTATTGTGACGAGCCAGTTGTTCGGCCACCATTGACCAGACGTTTTCAGTTGGTGAGAGATCTGGAGAATGTGCTGGCCAGGGCAGCGGTCGAACATTTTCTGTATCCAAAAAGGCCCGTACAGGGCCTGCAACATGCGGTCGTGCATTATCCTGCTGAAATGAGGGGTTTCGCAGGGATAGAATGAAGGGTAGAGCCACGGGTCGTAACACAGCTAAAATGTAACGTCCACTATTAAAGCGCCGTCAGTGCGAATAAGAGGTAACCGAGACGTGTAACCAGTGGCACCCCATACCATCAAGCCGGGTGATACGCCAGTATGTCGATGACGAATACACGCTTCCAATGTGCGTTCACCGCGATGCACCCAGGTTCGTCATTGAGTACACCATCGCAGGCGCTCCTGTCTGTGATGCAGCGTCAAGGGTAACCGCAGCCATGGTCTCCGAGCTGATAGTCCAGGCTGATGCAAACGTCGTCGAACTGTTCGTGCAGGTGATTGTTGTCTTGCAAACTTCCCTATCTGTTGACTCAGAGAGCGAGACGTGGCTGCACGATCCGTTACAGTCATTCGGATAAGATGCCTGTCATCTCGACTGCTAGTGATACGAGGCCGTTGGGATCCAGCACGACGTTCCGTATTTCCCTCTTGAACCCACCTATTCCATATTCTGCTAACAGCAACTGCATCTCGACCAACGCGAGCAGCTATGTCGCGATACGATAAACCGCAATCGCGATAGGCTACAATACGACCTTTATCAAAGTCGGAAACGTGATGGTACTCATTTCTCCTCCTTACACGAGTCATCACAACAACCTTTCACCAGGCAACGTCGGTCAATTGCTGTTTGTGTACGAGAAATCGGTTGGAAACTTTCCTCATGTGAGCACGTTGTAGGTGTCGCCACCGGCGCCAAAATTGTGTGAATGCTCTGAAAAGCTAGTCATTTGCATATCACAGCATCTTCTTCCTGTCGGTTAAATTTCGCGTCTGTAGCACGTCATATTCGTGGTGTAGCAATTTTAATGACCAGTACTGTAGTTGTGGCCAATAAGAGACGTTGCTGGGTTATATTTCCAGCTTACTCGCCAACGTCCCCTACATAATCTCACGTTTGATGCTTCACTAAGAGAAATACGAATAATAAGATAATGAACTTTATGAAGACTCTTCTACTTCAAGAACAAATACGCTGTCAGCTCTAAGACTTGCACTGGCTAAACCGCATTCAGTGTTTCTCCTATCCTTTGGGGTCGCCTTCTCCTAACGTCTGCTTCCAAGCCAGGAAACCTTACTCTCATTTATTACCCTCTTCAACACTGAAAAAATGAGCTTCACCTGAAAAGTTGTCTTTCGTACGCAGGCGATTCATGTAAATGTTTTCCGACTTGATTGTGGCCACACGACGCGAATTAACAGACTTTGAATGCGGAGTGATAGTTGGAGCTACACGCATGGAACATTCCATTTCGGAAGTCGTTAGGGAATTCATTGTTACGACATCCACAGTGTCAAGAGTGCGTCGAGAATACCAAATTTCAGGCATTGCCTCTGAAAACGGACAACAGAGTGGTCCACGGCCTTCACGTAACTACCGAGAGCAGCGGCGTTTGCGTAGAGTTGTCAAGACAAGCAACACTGCGTGAAATAACCACAGAAATCAACTTGGGATACTACGAGTGTATCCGCTACAACATCGTGGCGAAATTTGGCGTGGCCGAGCGGTTCTAGGCGCTTAAGTCTGGAACCACGCGGCTGTTACAGTCGCAGGTTCGAATCCTGCCTCAGGTATGGATGTGTGTGATGTCCTTAGCTTAGTTAGGTTGAAATAGTTCTGTAAAGTCTAGGGGACTGATGACCTCAGATGTTATGTCCCTTAGTGCTTAGAGCCATTTGAGCCATTTTTTAAATCTGGTGTTAATGGGCTATGGCAGCAGACGACTAATGCGGGTGCCTTTGCTAACAGGACGACATTGCCTCCAGCGCCGCTGCTGGGTTCGTAACCATATCGGCTGGACCATAGATGAATGGAAAACCGTGGCCTGGTCGGATTAGTCCCGATTTAAGATCGTATGAGCTAATGGTGGTATTCGAGTGTGGCGCAGACGCCACGAAGCAATGGACACAAGCTGTCAACAAGACACTGTGGAAGATGGTGGTGGCTCCATAATGATGTGGACTGTGTTTACATGGAATGAAGTGGGTCCTCTTGTCCGACTGAACCGATCATCGACTAGAAATGGTTACTGGGAGACCATTTGCAGCGATTCTCAGACCTCATGTTCCCAAACAACGGTGGATTTTTTTATGGATGACAATGTGCCATATCACAGGCCACAGTTGTTCGCGAATGGTTTGAAGATCATTCTGGATATATCGAGCGAATGATTTAGCCAGCAAGATATCCCGACATGAATCCCATGGAACAGTTTGGGAACATAATTGAGAGGTCAGACCGTGATCAAAACACTGCACCGTCAACACTTTTGAAATTACAGACGGCTATAGGTGCAGCGTGGCTCAGTAGTTCTGCAGGAGACTTTCAACGACTTGTTGAGTCCCTGCCAACGACTTGTTGAGTGCCTGCCATGTTGAGCTGCAGCTCTGCGCCGGGAAAAAGGAGGTCCGACACGACATGAGGAGGTATCCCATTACTCTTATCACCTCAGGGTACTTCGCCCTGTTTGTTCACTGGCAGCTTTTTCATAACAACAACAATTTCGATTGCCTCATTGAAGGGAGCAACAGAATTAATAATACCAGCATAAAAGAGGTATAATCAACTACTGACCTGTCATTCTATGATATATCATTACATAACATTGTAAATTTTTAAATTAGTGCAGTTTTTCAATATCAGTTGAAAAATTTGTAATTTTCGTCTGCTGCAGGATAATAATACGTTTTCTTTTTGAGTCGGTCTCACTCGATAGAAATCGAATTATAGATCGCTGATTGTTCCTTTGAAAATCAAATGTTCGTTATTGGGTGAGGTCTGAAACGTTTTTCAGCATAATCCATAAAAGCCGACCTTTTTTCATGAACTTCTTATTTTTCCATATCTGACGCAGGACTGAAGATGGTAGGCAGCGATATAGTCCTGCCGTGCAGCTATTAAACATTTTATAGACGCTGGACAATTAGACTTTGTGCGATGGATTTTCTACGTCGGGCAGTGCGAATGATGCGAGAGGATAGAGATCAGATATGTCGCTTATTCTCCGAAAATGGCTCTGAGCACTATGGGACTTAACTGCTGAGGTCATCAGTCCCCTGGAACTTAGAACTACTTAAACCTAACTAAGCTAAGGACATCACACACATCCATGCCCGAGGGAGGATTCGAACCTGCGACCGTAGCGGTCGCGCGGTTCCAGACTGTAGCGCCTAGAACCGCTCGGCCACCCCGGCCGGCAAATTCTCCGAAATGGCCTCCCAGAAGACCAGAACATTGGTTCGGATGGAATTCTAGGAGTAGTCTGGACACGTAGCTTTCCTCCCACTCGTACCTAATAATTTCCGTGCGCCAAACACCGTGTCAGCAAATCACAGAACAGAGATAACTGAAGTAATACACTGGTAATTAAGAGTAATGTTTAGAAGAGAGAAATGTAAGGTAGGAGAAAAATCTGACTGAGACTAGAATGCCAGATTTTAGTAAAAGGTAAGAGCAAAGGCAGACAGAATTTGGGGGGGGGGGGGATGTCCGGCCCGTGATTGATGGCATTTCTCAGAAAGTCCAGCTATCTGTCCAGGATTTTATCCCAGGAAAACGTGGAGAACTTCTCAGCTAGAGGAGACTTTGTGTAACACTGATTTGTAATATGGGCTTGTTGGACTGACGAAAGCCCAGTAGTATGTTGTCTTGGTAACCAATAGCTGTGCTAAACCTCGTTTGCACCCGAAAGCTTAAGATACATGTTTCTGGTACAATTGCAAGATGTTTCTGGCCAGGGTTATTATGAGTGATGTGTTAAACCTAGAAGCGCGTTAAACGAGCTGACATCAGAAGTGCTACCTAAAGTGGTCAGTTAAGTGGATATAACAAATCTAAATGTATCTAATCGCTTGTCTTACTGGAATTCTCAGTGTTGGCGACCGTTTATAATAAGAATCTTGATGTAAGTGCTGTCATTCCAGCCGTTACGTACAGGGTCGACGACTGCTAAGACTTATCTCACCCTAGCCAAGTATTTTTATGGGACCCGTTACCGATTTCGGCGACAAAAATATCATGGTCAGATAAGCAGAGTAGGCTAACGGAAAATCTACGCAAGCATAAAAAGAAACTACACCGTGGCAAATACAGTCTACTTGTCCTCAGCAGGATAAGATTATCCAGTACTTCACTACAATTGGCGTTCCTTGCGTAAACGCAGTATCTGCAACGTATCTGCACCGTGACGAAACCAGGGAGCCATTTTGGGAAGGGAATTGAAGTTCAGGGAGAAGAAATGAAAGCTATGATGTTTGCCACATACATTGCAATTTAGCGTAGGACTTTGAACTTCAGTTGAAGGACATGGATATTGTACTGATTAGAGATTATAAGAACAACGTCAACAAAAATTAAAGGAGGGTAATGGAATGTAATTGATCTAAATCAGACGATGATGAGGGAATTATATTAGTAGTAGCTGAGTTTTCCTCTTTGGGCAGCAAAATAACTGACGATGGTCAAAGTGGGAGAAAACATAAAATGCGGGCTGGTAGTTGCAAGAAAAGTATTCCTGAAGAAGTGGAATTTTTTAACATCTCACGTAAATTTAAATGTTAGGAACGCTTTTCTGTAAGTATTTGAACGTAATGTAGCCTAAAGTGAAATGTCAACAGCAAGCAGATGAGACAAGAAGAGGAGCTTTCGAAATTTAGTGTTACTGTAGAACTTTGTGAATAACATTTAAAAACACTCAACACCTAATAATAATTGAAACTGTAACAAAAATTATAAAAATTAAAAAAGTAAAAAATGATGAGGTGCTTCCAAAATCCGCAGAGCTTTTGAAAGTGTATTATTTGCAACTACCGATTTCACTCACTATAGACGCATCTTCAGGCTTATTATAGTTGTATTTTCATTATATGGATGGACAATTACGGTGTCCCAGCAAGTGGAAAATTATCCATGTTAAAAGTCAAACTACACTGGACGGATGTCATAATAAAATTAAGTACATCCAAAGTGTCCTTGTCAAAATGTACAAATGTACAAAGCATCTTTTGGATGTACTAAGTTTTATTATGACAAGCCATCAATATTATTTGACTCTTAACGTGGATAACTTCCCGAATGCTGAGTCTGTAACTGTCCGTCTACATTATGAAAATGTAACCATTATACAGCTTAAGATGCGTCTCTATTGGCGTGAAACCGCGACTTGCGAATGAAGCACCTTCATACAGCTCTGCAGCTTTTGGAAACACATCGTCATTCTTGAATTTTTTAGTTGTTAAAATTATTACGATAATTTGAGTAGTTATTGAGTGATGAGTGTTTTTATTGTTAATCGCAATTGTCTCAGAGCTGTAGTTGCCCTTCCCAGAAAGCAGTTGGTCACAGTAGAACGCTAAATATTACATGGGTAGAACGAATAACTAACGAGGAGGTACTGAATCAAGTTGCGGAAAAAAAGAGAGAGATTTGTGGCATCGCGTGACTGAAAGGAGGGTTCGGTTCATGGGATAAAACCTGAGCGACTCGTCGGTTTTCAAATGCAGGGAAGTGTCTGACTGTCTGTGTGTGTGTGTGTGTGTGTGAGAGAGAGAGAGAGAGAGAGAGAGAGAGAGACAGAGAGAGACAGGGAGGGTAGCGGGGAAATTGTAGACGTACACCAAGGCATGATTACTGTAAGCAAGTTCAAACGGATGGATGCAGGCGGAGTAGTTACGAAAAGATCTGTATGTACATCTAAATGATTACTCTGCAACTCACAATTAGGTGTCTGGCAGAGGGTTCATTGAACAACCTTCAAGCTACTTCTCTAGCGTCCCACTCTCGAATAACTTGCGGGAAAAAACAAACAAATCTATTCGTGCGAGCTCTTATTTTATTACGATAATCAGTTCTCCTTATGTCGGTGGCCGCCAGCAGAATATTTCACACTCTGCAGAAAAACATAGTGATTGAAATTTCATGACAAACTCCTGTCGCAACGAAAAACACCGTTGCTTTAATTATTGCCATCGCAATTCGCGTGTCATATCCGTAGCACCCTCTCCTCCATTTCGCCACAGTGCAAAACGAGCTGCCATTCTCTGGACGTTTTCGATGTCCTCCGTCAAATCTAATTGATGCGAATCCGCCGGCCGTTGTGGACGAGTGGTTCTAGGCGCTACATTCTGGAACCGCGTGACCGCTACGGTAGCAGGTTCGATTCCTGCCTCGGGCATGGATGTGTGTGATGTCCTTAGGTTAGTTAGGTTTAAGTAGTTCTAAGTTCTAGGGGACTGATGATCACAGCAGTTAAGTCCCATAGTGCTCAGAGCCATTTGAACCATTTTTTGATGCGAATCCAACACCACACAGCAGTACTCCAGAAGAGGGCGTACAAGTGAAGTGTAAGCAGCCTCTTTAGTAGACGCATCGCATTTTCGGTTTTGCCAATAAACCACGGTCTTCGGTTAGCTTTCCCCACAAGATTATCATATGTGATTTTTCTAGTTTCAGTTTCTCGTAATTTTAATCTCTAAGTACGTAGCTGAATTCACAATCTTTAGATTTGTGTGATTTATCATGTTACCGAAATTTAGCGCAAAATTTTTTTTTATTTCCAAGATTACATAAATACTTATTTTCACAAACGGTTTTTTCTGGTCTTCAAAAGTTATTGTTACAAAAAGTGTTCATTGCGAGCTGGAACCTCATGTCAAGTTGTCATATTAGCGGGTAAAATGTAGCAAATTATGCAAAAGCACCTTGTGCCGATGGCCATGTCCGTATATGAGTTCATAGATGTTTGTTGAGACTTAAGAAACACAGTATACGGTAAAATGCAAACTACTACATGTGTTTACATATACGGACATGACCATGAACACAAGGTGCTATTTGATTGTATTTGTGAGAAACCTTTGCATAATGTGCTACATTTTATCCACCAATATGACAACCTGGCATGAGTTTCCAATTATTTATGCGATCTTGGCTAGATAAAGTTTTTTACCAAGTAAAACAGATTGATTGCTCCTTCTCATTTCTCAGCATGAGAAAGTTCTCCGAAATTTAGCGGATTCCTTTTACTACTTTTGTGGATCAATTCATGGTTTTTGTTATTTAGAGTTTACTGCCATTTTTCGCAGCATACGGATATCTCGTGTACATCTTTTTGCAGATGGTTATGATCATCTCATGACTCTACAAGACGGTAAATGACAACATCTCCTGCAAACAATCTATGTGGGCTGGTCAGATTGTCTCCTAACTAGTTTATGTAGATCAAAACACCAGAGGACCTACGACACTTCCTTGAGGAACGCCAGTTATTACTTCTATCTCATTCGATGACTTTCTTCCAATTACTGTGAACTGATGAAGAGGCTTGTACACGAAAGACTAGCATGGAAAGCAGCATCAGACCAATCTTCGGACTAAAGAGAACAACAGATAAAAGGAGGCAGAGAGCGATCTTAGCGATCTGCGAGCCGCATAAAGACAGAGAGATAGAGGTAAGACCCCGGCTAGCAGCTTTACCGTTAGTTGCATGGCTGCAGTTTTCCGTAAGGACGTCCGGGCCGCAACTGACTGCCCCTCGGTGTCCGCCGCCGGCTCTTATAGGCTGGTGGGCACTTTCTTCGCGAGGGCCATTCTCCGTCCGCCGTCTCTCGACGGTCACCTCCAGCGCCCACTCCCCTCCCCACCCTTCCTACTCCTCTGGCCAGACGACGCCCGCACCACAATTACCGGCGCCTTCTTCTCCACCTCTTACTGCTCCTTCCCCTCCCCCTCCGGGAGGCAGAAGCCCTCGACCGAGATTCGCAGACGCAAGCGGCGCCAACCGTGTGTGAGGCGCCGGCGGCAGCCGAGTGGACGCGGAAGTCGCTCCCCTCACTCGGAAACGATTTGCCTCGGCGCGCTGGCGCGGGCTGCAGGCTGCGGCGTCACAAAGGCGCCGGAGTGGGCTTCTGGTCGATTGGTCGCGCCGGCCGGCTGTCCGCTGCACCGACAAGCGTCTGACCTGGCGAACGGAAAGCGCGGTCGTCCGGGAGACACTCCTCGGCGGTCGCTTGGATAAAATCCTACGATAAAAAGGTCTTATCAGCAGTTTTGTCCTCTCTGCCTTTGCGCCATCTATTTTTTGTTTTTTTTTTTTGTTTTTTGTTCGCTAGCTGAATCAGTTCCGCTCTTGAACTCTTCAGCGTATTATTAGATGAAGCAAACTGTAAGGCCGACTGTAGTAAAGCAGCCGAATGTGACTGAAAATGGTGTGAAGATTGCTCTGAAACGACTCAGAAACAACAAGGCCCCAACGGTGATCAGAATAACAGGAAAAGGGGCTGCGGCGGAGCGGGATCAAATCGTTCAAATGGCTCTGAGCACTATGGGACTTAACATCTATGGTCATCAGTCCCCTAGAACTTAGAACTACTTAAACCTAACTAACCTACGGACATCACACAACACCCAGTCATCACGAGGCAGAGAAAATCCCTGACCCCGCCGGGAATCGAACCCGGGAACCCGCGCGCGGGAAGCGAGAACGCTACCGCACGACCACGAGCTGCGGACTGGAGCGGGATCGTTCTGTCGTTTGTGACGGTACGTCACGTAAATATTGACATTTTTATCGGTTGTAAACCGTACTTTACGTTTTTTATGAATGTACTGGGTGATCAAAAAGTCATTATAAATTTTAAAACTTAATAAACCACGGAATAATGTAGATAGAGAGGTAAAAATTGACACACATGCTTGGAATGACATGGGGTCTTATCAGAACAAAACAAAAAAAAAAACACCACCCCCATATTGCTTGACGCGCGAAAGATCTCTTGCGCGCGTCGTTTGGTGATGATCGTGTGCTCAGCCGCCACTTTCGTCATGCTTGGCCTTCCAGGTCCCCAGACCTCAGCCCGTGCGATTATTGGCTTTGGGGTTACCTGAGGTCGCAAGTGTATCGTGATCGTCCGGCATCTCTAGGGATGCTGAAAGACAATATCCGACCCCAATGCCTCACCATAACTATGGACATGTTTTACAGTGCTGTTCACAACATTATTCCTCAGCTATTGTTGAGGATTGATGGTGGACATATTGAGCATTTCCTGTAAAGAACATCATCTTTGCTTTGTCTTACTTTGTTATGCTTATTATTGCTATTCTCATCAGATGAAGCGCCATTTGTCGGACATTTTTTGAACGTTTGAATTTTTTTGCTTCTAATAAAACCTCATGTCATTCCAAGCATGTGTGTCAATTTATACCTCTCTATCTACATTATTCCTTGATTTATTCAGTTTTCAAATTTATGCTGACTTTTTGATCACCCGTTATATAACGTAACAAATGGCACCGGCGTAACACGTTCTTTCGTCTCCTTACTCTCTGTCAGTCACTTTCATCGAACAGTTCATCTACCTCTATATTTCTTCCGACGTCCCTTCACTCTGCAGCAGTAGATACACGCTAGGCAGTGTAAATCAGCGTTGATGAAACCACCACCTAATACCTACCACACCGAGGCCTCGTAACTCAAGTTGCAAATCAGTTCCTGTAAGTTCATTTTCACACATTTCAGGCGGTAGGAGAATGCAGTTTAACTGCAGTAAGCATTTTAAAATTCTAGTAACGTCATTTTATTCATAAGGAAGCACATGAAATGGCTATCAAGTCCGTATTTAATAATGCAAATGCTTTATGATTCCAAGTTCACTGTCTATCCAACATATTTCAGACGTAAAAGCAGCCAGAATTTCTGAAAGTCCGACCCCATTAAATTTTCGTTCTAGCAGTCACTGACCCACCACTATTAGCGAGTTGAACATTCGGTAATTTCAGTGGTCTTTTATGTTAGAAGCGCTTGCCAAAGTATTCCACCAAGAACGCGGAATGTGCCACGCGAAATTGTTATTATGACCGAAAATTTCACACACTCATAAAACTTCAACTAATTAATTCCAAAACATCACACATTCCTCAAAATGTTCGTAATTTAAACCGCTTTACTCACGACACGTTCTATAAGAAATGGTCTCACTAACTGTTCATTTCACATACTATTCTCGCGGAGACATCTAGCACTCGGAAGCAGGCTAGCGAGCTACTCTCTCGATCCTCCTCTCCTCTCTGCCTATCTAATTATCTGCACACGGGAACCGCTTAATTCTGATTGGCTGTTGATCTGAATGACCAATCAGAATGATCCTTCCAGATCATTCTCGCGGTCATTATAGTTCTTTAAATTAACATAGAAACTTATTCCGCTTCAGACTTTTATTCTGGCTGCTTTCTTACAAAAGCAAGCACACATCAACATACGTCATCAGCATCGTGGTTGCAACACAATTTTCCCACGGTTCAGTTTTATAATATTTTACGTAAAATGACATTAAATTTTAACGTATGTCCCGCATACACCCTCTCATTCATTTCCATGTATTCACACAAAAGTAATAAGCAAATAATAATTTTGAATGATTTTTTATACTACATAACGTAGAGTAATTAAAGTTTTGAAAAGAAAATTTCTGTTAAGTGATTTTATATACTGTGAGCTTTGCTATGACTACAGATGATAACAAAAGACATTTTGTTATTGTTACTAACTGAGTTTTGAAACGTAAGTGTCGGTTTTAGGACATTTCAGTAATTTTCTCAATCTCCGTAACTGTAATAGGTAAAAATCTGAAATTTTGACAGATCCCTTCCTTAATAACAAAAGATTGCGTACCAGGTTTGAACATAATGTGGTGATAATTATCATACATTCGTAGCGGGTATGAATTTGCGTACCGACTGAATGTTATTTGAGATCGCTCTCACGGCTGGTAACAGTCAGCTGAGCTTTGAGTAAGAGCAAAGAAAAAACATAGCCATCCTGAAGCCACCGTGCTACTCGTACTCGGCTGCCTTACTGCATTGAATGTTATTTCGTAATAACTTGCTACGTTACAGGGCTTCAAGTCGCTAAATGAAACCTACAAGGTATTGTCTATCATTATCTTCAGGAAATTACCATCATACATAGCGAACAAGCAAACAAATAGATAACAGGTCACATTTTCACCCTAAGACAATTATTTGAGAAACACTGGAAATATGAAAAAGATAACTGTAGTGTATTAGGCGATTTTCAACGTGCATTCTGCCAAGAAAAGCAAGCCCACAACTATTGTAACTGGTCCCTGAGAACTTGGATATTAGCTCTGGAATGAAGTTGACATTAGAGGTGGTCCTTCGTATGTTCTATCGGAGACATATCTGGGGATCTTGTTGGTAGCGGGATTATTTTAACAGTTTAACGTCTGTTCATATACACGCATAGCACGTACCTTTTGTTTCCAAGCTGAATCTAACTCCATAGTGAAGCACCAAAATGGCGACTATGCAGAACTCTCGTTACAAGAAAATTGAATTCCAGCTTATGGATAGAGAAACCGCCGTGAATGCTAATAAACGTGGGTCTTCGGTGTATTGTAATGAAGCAGATTGTAACACTGCTAGGTGATGAATAATTAGAGATAAAGCGTCAGAAGAGGCAGAAACTGAGCTCCGTGTGGACCACCTTGTGAAGTCGTGTGACAGCCACTGGTGAATGACGTGATGCATTATTCGTGCTAACGGGTTCTCGTCAGTTGGCTGGTGAGCACTGGAAAAGCGTGCGCATAGGCAGACTCTTGAATATGTGAAGCCGTGTTTTTGTTGTTTCTTCTTTTCTTTTAAAAAAAAAATCCTCTGGATTGTGAAGCAGTGAGACGTCGATGGAAAGACCTTCTGTCACGGATCATTACGAGTGACGAAACCTGCGTACATCACATTGACACAGAAGCAGAAGAGGCGGTCACTGGCGTGCCGCCACCAATAACCAAAAAATAAGATTATCAACACAGCTCCCGTTGCTGGGTCACGATGACAGTCTTCTGCGACAACAGTGGTGTTTTTCTCGTGAATGTGTTGTCAAAACGGTCAACCATTAATTCAGAGTCATGTGAGAAGACGTGCTCGGTTTGGAAAAGAGTCCAACAGTAATATTACTCCAACACGACAATACACTTCCACGCACAGGAACCTGAAACACATCACGAAAATGCGTTGGACATCATTTCCTCATTCACTCTAAAGCCCAAGAGCCCCTCTCGGACTTCCATCCGGTTGGGCCACTCAAAAATTCCCTAGTGAGATGCACTTTGAAGATGATGAGTGAGTAATATGTTCAATGAAAACATGGCTGCGAGCAGAGGACAAGAGCTTCTAGCAACAGGGAATTCATGCTCTTGTACAACGCTTGCATATGGCTATAAAACGTGATGGAGACCATGCAGAAAATAACAGAGGTAAAAGAAATATAGATTGATGTTTTTGAGTCATCGATCTTCTGACTGGTTTGATGAGGCGCCCTACGAATTCCTCTCCTGTGACAACCTCTTCACCTCAGAGTAGCGCTTTCAACGTACGTCTGCAGTTATGTGCCGGATGTATTCCAACCTCTGTCTTCCTCTGTAATTTTTACCCTCTACGGGTCCCTCTAGTACCATGGAAGTTATTCCTTCATGTTTCCATATATTCCTTTCCTCGCCTATTCTCTAAAGAACCTCCTCATTCCTTATCAGTCCACCAAGTTTTAAGCGTTCTTCTGTACTATCACATATCAAACAATTCCAGTCCCTTCTTTTCCGGTTTTCTCACCGCCAATATTTCGCTACCGTACAATGTGCTGTGCTTTAAACACAAATTCTCAGAAATTTATTCCATAAATCAACGCCTATGTTTGATACAAGTAGACTTCTCTTTGTCAGAAATGCCCTTTTTGCCAATGTTACTCTGCTTTTTATGTCTTCCTTGCCCCGTTCGTCATAGCTTACTTTTCTTCCTTGGTTTCAGAATTCCTTCATCTACTCCATGATCAACAACTATGATATTAAGTTTCACGCTATTCTCATTACTGCTACTTCTCGTTACTTTTGTCTTTCTATGATTCTCAGTCTATATACTGTATTCATTAGACTGTTCATTTCATTCAGCAGATCTTGTAATCCTTCATAGCTGTCACTGACGATAACAGTGTCATCAGCGGATCTTAAAACTGATATAATTTCACTTTGAACCTTTCTTTTGCATACGTTATTGCTGTTCGATGCATAGATTTAACATTAGGGGCGAAAGACTTCATCCTTCTCTTATACCCTTTTTATTCCGCGTACTTTGTCCTTGGTCTTCCACTCTTATTGTTCCCTCTTGGCTCTTATAAATGTGTAAGTAGGCTGTTTAGGTTTTTATGTTGGAAACGCCACGTAGCGCTCTATATGAAAATCACTGACTGTGCTGTGTGAAGTCTGTGGCTGGTTGGCATTGTTAGAATAGTCGCTATTGTAGTGTTGGGCAGTTGGATGTGAACAGCGCGCAACGTTGCGCAGTTGGAGGTGAGCCGCCAGCAATGGTGGATGTTGGGAGTGAGATGGCGGAGTTTTGAGAGCGGATGATCTGGACGTGTGTCCATCAGAGAGAGTAAATTTGTAATACTGCATATCATGAACTGATATATATATATATATATATATATATATATATATATATATATATATATGACTTTTGAACACTATTAAGGTAAATACATTGTTTGTTCTCTACCAAAATCTTTCATTTGCTAATTATGTCCATCAGTAGTTAGTACCTTCAGTAGCTAGAATCTTATATTCAGCTGGCAGTATTGGCGCACGCTGTATTGCAGTAGTTTGAGTAACGAAGATTTTTGTGAGGTAAGTGATTCATGAAAGGTATAGGTTATTGTTAGTCAGGGCCATTCTTTTGTAGGGATTATTGAAACTCAGATTGCGTTGCGCTAAAAATATTGTGTGTCAGTTTAGTGTTGATCAGAATAGGTAAAGAGCGAAACGTTTGAGTACGTTCAGTTCTGCTCAGCTGTTTGAAAATCAAATAATGTAAGAGGTTTATCAGCACAGTAATTTATTAATTTTTCTAAGGGGACGTTTCATACATGGTTTAGATCACTCGCATTTCCATGTAGCTTACCCATATTTTTCTCAGAATATTGAACATCTTGTACCATAATACACTGTCGAACGCTTTTTCCAGATCGACAAATTCTGTGAACGTGACTCGCTTTTTCTTTAGTCTTGCTCGCATTATCAATCGCAGCGTCATAACTGCCTCTGAGGTGACATTGCTTTTCCTAAAACCAAACTGATCTTCATCTAATACATCCTCGACTATCTTTTCCATTCTTCTGTACGTCATTCTTGTCAGCAAGTTGGATGCATGAGCTGTAAAACTGATTGTGCGATAATTCTGGCACTTGTCGCCTCTTACAATCATCTGAACTATGAATATTTTTCCGAAAGTCTGATGGTATATCGCCAGAGTCAATACATTCCACACACCAAAGTGAAAAGTCATTTTGTTACCACTCCCCCAGTGGCTTGAGAAATTCTGCCTTATTTGATCTTAATTCTTACAAAGCTAATTTAAAATCGATTCTAATACTGGATTCACTCCCTCTTCTACATTGATTCCTGGTTCTTCGTCTATCACGTTATCAGATAAGCTCTTTCCTAGAGGTCGTCGACGTACTCTTTCCACCTATCAGCTCTCTCCTCTGCATTTAAAAGTGGAACTCCCATCGCACTCTTAATGTTACCACATTAGCATTCTGTGTCAATGGCGGTTGTTTCGGCTTTTCTATATGCTGAGACCGATATTGTCACCAAGGTTTGTCAATCCTAGAGCGGGCGCGCAGTTGTAAAGAGTACAACTGCAGCAGTTTTTATGCCTAATCAATGCCTTAACCTTGAGCTATTGCTCCACCGCTTCCATGTATTCCACTGCTGCTGTTTTCCCGATAATGTCAAAGCGTCTTCAGTTCCTTTTCGATGTTTTTCATTTTGTATACATGCACATTAAACGTTGATTTGTTTATACTGACGTCTGCATTTATTTATTGATTTCATTTCTTCTGATGTTTTATTTCAGTTCAAAGGATATAGTAGACGAGAAAATTCGCAATCTACTTGAAGAATGTGTTGAAGTCTATCCAGCCTTTTAACACCTGGAGGGAATGCAAGTGAATATGAATGATGAAAACACTGAATACGAGATCTAAGGCTATGACTCTGAACTTCAATATGAGGGTTGTAATGATCCTGAAGAGATAGCAGATGTGCGCGTGTTCTTTATTGGAAAAGACAAAGCTAGGCTTTGCTGTTAAAGCGAGTGTGCTAAACGTCAAAAACCAGGAGAAAAACATCGTGCAAATTCTACCAGATCCAAAGCGAAATGTGATGGATATAACTCATGAAGTTAGTACGCACTTTTCTGAAAATAACTGACCATGCCATTATTGATGAAATCGTAAACTACACAAACTCGTTTGTAAATAGACAGCGAGAAACATCAATTCTCGCGCAACAGAGGTGATAAACTGATATCGAGACGCGAAATAATGTCTATATTTTCACAAATATTGTTTTCCTTCACAATTCAAGAAATAACTTCGCGAAGTCATATTTATCTCGAAAAGTGTTATGAAAGAACAACTCGTATTTAGAGCTGAACTCAAATCATTGCCAGCCGATCTCACTGTATTTCTTATGCAATATCGCGATGAAACATCGACAACCGAAGATCAGCACCCTGAATCCCCAGCGAAACAAAGGGGGACGTGTATCTTTTGTGGACGACATAACAGTTCAAATGGTTCAAATGGCTCTGAGCACTATGGGACTTAACATTTGTGGTCATCAGTCCCCTAGAACTTAGAACTACTTAAACCTAACCAACCTAAGGACATCACACACATCCATGCCCGGGGCAGGATTCGAACCTGCGACCGTAGCGGTCACGCGGTTCCAGACTGAAGCGCCTAGAACCGCACGGCCACACCGGCCGGCCGACAAAACAGTTGATTCACGTCAGTTAAATACTATAGATTAATAGCATTGGTTGTAAACAGCACACTAGGAAAAAAGTTGTCTGTGAGTGGTGTTATCAAAGCGAACACAAGTGAGAATAACTGGCGGAATTGTTATTAAAAGAACTAAAAGAGCAAAGGCTTGTGTTATAAATGTTGAAGATAGTGAACGTGCACTGCTTTCTTCAACAAATATTATAGTTTGTTAAGCACATGGTTGTTCTTATTGACAAATGTCGATGTAAATTTTACAACGCGCGCCTGCTCGTGTGACAAGAATAGGCGCGCCTACAGGAAGGTTAAGAATAAATGTGTTCTGGGAAACCAAATTGTAGGACATTATTTATTGAACTACTCTCGTATATATTGGGGATTAATTCGACGGTAACACGACTAAAGGAGAACATAAGGATGCTTATTGGCAATTGCTTTCCAAACCAGCACGATAGACCAGTAGCTCTCTTACTGGGATTTCCGCACAGGTCGAAAACACCTCTGAAAGCAGGAGTAAATAAACAACACGGAAAGTTCATCGCGAGAGAGAGAGAGAGAGAGAGAGAGAGAGAGAGATTATACCTGTGGGGCTCGACTTGAACGCGTGCAATGGCGCCGAGCTCCGGGTCACCGGTTCCCCAGAGGCGACGCATCGCTCTTCATTTGTCGGTGGCCTCTTGTAAACACACAGCGCCGCGCCGCGGCGAGCAATTGAAACCGTGTATTTGCGCAGCGCGGACGGCAATATCCACGCTCCCCCATCAACAAATCATCTAATTGGCCATCAGCGGCTGGGCCGGATAGGTTATCCGGCGGACGCTGTTATACGACCAATTCGCCCCATAATTGGCTACCCTCTTTGCAGAAGCTGCCGTGTTTTGCACGTGGCGCGTCGTGTATCACGCCGCAGCTGGTTGTTATCGGAACGGTTTCTGCCTCTCCGCGGTCGACACGCCTCTCAGGAAATGTGTGGCCACCCTATTGTGGACGGTAGTTGGAAACCAGCAATAGTCTCTCAGTGAGATATTGTTTCCCTGCGTAATTCCCGCTCGCAAACGCGGAATCACTGTCGTATTGCTCTGGTGTCACCGCTCATTCATTTTACGAGCAGCATCATGCCTCGCACGCTTGACAGATCTGGATGAAGTAAATGCTCTTATTGTACCGTGACTGGAGCCCTCATATAACCTACACCAAATGAATTTAGGTTGTCCGATTTGGTAACTCTCATTGTTTCCGCTATTTATGAACCTCTAAAGCTCCCAGACTTATAGCATGTCCTGCCCGATTATGTTGTTGCTGTAACTAGAAAGAGCCAACTATTATCACATTGATACTAATTTTCTTAAATTACGTCCCACTTCAAATCGATGTGTCATTTATTTATTTACAAATATTTCATTTTTCTGTGATTGTGAATGTAATTCTTTGTATATTTAATATTAGCAATTAATTACACTGATAATCGTAAATAACTGTTAATATTTATAGGGAACAGTGTTATAAGTGGGAACATTTTTCGAACTTTCGCTTCTAGCCAGCTCTGTAATAGAAGCTTAATATATTCTCTTAATCCGTTTTTAAATGATAACATTCCATTTTTCTGAACTTACAAAAATACTGCGAAAAAGAAAGTTTTCTGCAAAAGTGAGAAAATGTTATAAGGTATCACATGATCATGTCCCAGGAAAGATGTTGCAATACTGAAAATCTTATCAATGGCGCAAGTTAGTAGTCTGTTAAATTACTACTTCATTGTATACTAATAGCGCTCAGGTCATTTGAAAATACCACATGGTCCATGACTGAAGACATTCTTCCGTTTCAAGATACAAGATGGTGAGCGAGCGACCAAGTATGTCTTAATTGTCTAGATGTTTTATAACTAGTTGTACTCACCATAAAATTCTGTAACTGAAGAACAACGATAAATTGCAAAACGTATTAATAAACTACACAGCACTTAAACGTGTAGAACTACAAATATTTACAAATGCTACAGAAAAGGCATACTCATGTCTCACAACAAAAACCGTAGGAAATGCCGTAAACTACGCACATTCCAGCATGGGATTCTAAAATCGAGAAATGGCTTCAAACACTGGCCGAGAAACATCATATCTTCCTAGGTACAATATCCTCAGCCACTATGCACAGTATCTTTATCAGTTGTGCTAGACAATGAGCTAATTTCCCAAAACCTGTGACTCTTAAAATTTAATACGTATGTATATACACTGAAGAGAGGAAGAAACTGGAACTTCTGCCTAATATCGTGTAGGGCTCCCGCGAGCATGCAGAAGTGCCGCAACACAATGTGACATTGACTCGACTATGTCTGAAATAGTGCTGGAGGGAATTGACACCATGAATTCTGTGGGGCTGTCCATAAATCCGTAAGAGTACGAGCGGGTGGAGATCTCTTCTGAACCGCACGTTGCAAGACATCCCAGATATGCTCAATAATTTTCATGTCTGGGGAGTCTGGTGGCCAGCAGAAGTGTCAAATGTCGGTGTTGAGCCTAGCTGAGGCGTCAGGCTTTGTGTCGTGCAGTCGTCAAGGGTGTACGAGTGGGCCTTCGTCTCCGAAAGCTCTTATTGATGATGTTTCATTGACTGATTCGCTCGCTGACGCTTATTGATGGCCCAGAACTGAAATCTGCAACAGTCTGCGGAAGGGTTGCACTTCTGTCACGTTAAACGATTCTCTTCTGTCGTCGTTGGTGCCGTTCTTGCAGGATTTTTTTCCGGCCGTAGCGGTGTCAGAGATTTGATGTTTTACAGGATTCCTGATATTCAAGGAACCCTCTTGAAATGGTCGTACGGGAAAATCGCCACTTCATCGCTGCCTTGGAGATGCTGTGTCCTATCGGTCTTGCGCCGACTGTAGCAGCAGTAGCAGATCTAACAACTGCGCCACACACTTGTCTCATACAGGCTTTGCTGACCGCAGTGCCGTGGTCTTCCTGTTCACATATCTCTGGGCAGTATGTGTTATTAATTGTGCAATAGATTTTTAATTTAAACTGTAATTTAATGCTTTCAGGACAGGGTGATTACTCACTCTGTATCAAATAACCAAGTATTTACAGCAATTGTGTAATACTGGCCAGTCGAGAGCACAAGATAGCTGCCATTACACGGCAAATTTGAATTTTAATGCTTTAAAGAAAAGTCGAGCAGGTAGTATAACATTTCCGTCTCACAGGAGCTTGAGGATCTGAAGGAGTTTATTTGCTTCGAAAAAAGTAGATGTACAATAAATGATTGATTTTTCAGCTGACCTGGCTACTAACCAAAAAATACGTAATTTTAAGTTATGTTATAAAGGAAAGCTGTGGAACTATGCACTATTAATCCATTATAGTAAGTAATATTTACAATTATAATCATTCACACTGGCACAGTTGATTTTGTGTTGCGAAAATAGGTACTTTACGTAGGCGTAGTTACGGACTCTTACCGTCAAGAGACTTTTTTATCCTTGGTCATTGCTTATAACAGTATTTACGCCACGCACTCACAATAATTAGATGCAAGGCTCAATTTATGATTATTGAAGGAGATGTGGCTAAGAATTGTACTGTAATTTACGTCGCTAACGGAAGTGATTGGTTGAGAACCCATGCAATATTTTACGTGCTGATTTGTAAACATTACTTTTATTTATTTAAATAAAAACATAAAATTATTTAATTACAAAACCAAAAATAATTTTCAAACATAAGATACCACCAAATTTGCGTTCTACACTTGTGGGGCCAGAATTAGATATATGTCTACATAATATAAAATATTACTACTGTATTATTGTTGTATTACTGTATTGTTGGTTCATGTGGCTCTAAGTACTATGGGACTTAACATCTGAGGTCATCAGTCCCCTACTACTTAAACCTAACTAACCTATGGACAGCACACACATCCACGCCAGAGGAAGGATTCGAACCTGCGACCGTAGCGATCGCGCGGTTCCAGACTGTAGTGCCTAGAATCGCTCGGCCAGCCCGGCCGGCCTAATGTTGTATTACATACTATTGCAACATGTATTAACTGTCTATACATTCTGTTTTCATGAAATACGTACGACATTGATCATGAGAAGATAGTTGCAATCCTGAGAGGAAAATACTAGCCGAAAAATAAATGTAATACTACACAAGGAATAGAAAATTAATCGTCAACAGGTAAGGGCGGCAGTCTAGAATTTCCTATTGTCGAGTAATTACTGAAGTACATGTACAGAAGCCAATTTACGGTGTTGGTAGTATAGCTTGCAGCATTGCAACATTGAGTCATTTACTTTTGCGTTGTTGCTTTTTGTATAAAGATTAAGTGTGTTTTGTACCAAATACATGGTGTATTTCGTGTGACAAATCATGGTCAGGCGTAGGAAACAGCTAGAACAGCAAGGCAGCCAATCCTCGTCTGCACCAGAAACAGTGAAAAACACTCAAGTAGATAACCTGACAGGACATTCTCGGCAACGTACCAGAATAATTAATGAACTGATTACACCATCTTTTGGAGAAAGTAATACGATGGAAGGCATAGGTGATGAGACACAGAAAAGATAAGTTATAGAAAGGAAAACGGATGGGTTACAGAATAGCCCTATATTTTCGCCTATGCCAGATCCGTTCGCTGAACTTCTACGTAATTTAGAATAATGTGAGAAGGACTAGGTTCGCTTGTACACAGAATGCGAGAGAGGACTTGATGTGATATGGGAAGAAAAAATGGCAGAGCATGGAAATGAACTTGCCGCGAGGGATGAGCCGCGCGGTCTAGGGCGCTGCAGTCCTGGACTGTGCGGCTGGTCCCGGCGGAGGTTCGAGTCCTCCCTCGGGCATGGGTGTGTGTTCGTCCTTAGGATAATTTAGGTTAAGTAGTGTGTAAGCTTAGGGACTGATGATCTTAGCAGTTGGGTCCCATAAGATGTCACACACATTTGAACATTTGAAATGAATTACATGGCTTACAAGCAGAACGTGAGGAATAACGTGACAGGAAATTAGTTGCTGAAATGAAAGAAACGAAGGATGCGTTTACAGAATTTAAAAGGGCGTGCAGAGGTTTCCCAGAATTCGTAATGTGCTTGTCCACGCAACAACAAAGTTTAGAAGCCGGACACTTGGCTGTGGAGGAAGAGGTAGCGTCACTTACTGAACGATTTGCTAATCTTGCAGAAGACGTAAATAAAAATGCCGAACAAAAATTTGCTGAGGAAGCAAATAATAGAGAATCTGACTTCAATAAATGATTAGGTAGCAGAGATAACGACATTACCGATCGTTACGAAACGGAATTAAAGTGCGCGACACAGCGCATAACAAGCGAAATCCCATCAGCGATGTTGGTCACTCTGGTTCCGCTACAGGTGAGTCAGACACAGCACACAAAATCAAACGTAGCAACAGTCTCTGTGGCACAGAGGCGTTACTGAGTGTTTTGAGAAGAATCGCAGGCCAGTAGACAGCAACAGGCGTATTGTAAACTGTGATGTGACATGTAAAAAATGCGTACGGCAATGAGCGCGACTTTCCATGGGCATTCGAGGAGCAATACGCATGCACATCGGACAGTGACAGTCCACTTAGCAGACAACATTCATCAGTTGCAAGGCGGGAGGGTGTGGGGCGGCTGGTGGAAAATTTACTGTTGTATAAATGTTTGAATGTTGAAACACTTCCCGGCCGATTAACCATATGTGGGGCGGCGGGTGGAATTAATTGTTATATAAGTGTTCCTTTTATTTATGCTGTTGCTTTGCCATTCTCAACACTGGCTCTCTAACTACGATATTGGCAACCAGAAAGTGATTAGCAAAACGTGAAGCCTGTAATTAGAATTCCTAGTGCCCACTTCATCTGAGAAATACACTTATAGCTACAGCTTATAGCTCTGAGAAATTAGGAGATTGTCTGGGATTCATAATCAAAAACGATTTTCTAAAAATAGTTCAGTATATTCTGAAAGTCACAGATAAAAAAAAATCCACACAATCTAACTAACCGAGCAGTTCAGAGTCTAATGCGCTGATGCAACTATAACTGTCCAAATTAAATGTTTAAGTGAATGCTGGCCATAATTTGATGATTAGGTTCACCAAACGCCACGCTAAATAATGGTAGAATGTTTGTCCCGCGACGGCACGTGAAAATACGACATACGCAAACTGAAGATAGATAATTAAAGTCATCCCAGAATTAACACGTCACTCGAAAATGATTTCACGGTTACGCGTATCCCGAGTAACTTAATGCGGCATCCGAGGCTGTTTATAGCAATGATACCGACGCGACGCGACTCCCGACACAGATGGTGTGCTATTCAGCGTCTGGAGAGAACTGGAGCTTTTCTTCCTCGCGCAGCGTTTTTATATATAAAGCCGCGGTGCGGACGGCTAAGGGAACGCCTGATCAAATCGGCTCTCCCGACTAGCTGCTGGGCTAGTAAAGCACCACTTTAAGTTACCGAATAAATCATAGCTTCTTTTGCTGATGGCAGATGAAGCTCTCAATTTGAATGCGCATTCAGCACACAGGTAAGTAATCATAATAAAAGTCTGATGTGGCTAAGTAAAATATTTTGGGCAAGAGAATTAATTTAATTACACTACACGCAGTAGACGAGCTCTGAACTTGCCCTTTGGAGATACGCTATCGCTATAGTTTTATAGTTATTACAATGAAACTTCTCACATCTTTATGGTTATAGCGGATCTCCATTCTACTTAAATATAAACATCCTAGCCTTATTTATTAGCCTACTTAATCTATCTTGCTTCCTTAATTTTTAAGACAAATACCAGAAAATCATGAATTTCAACTAAAACCTTAATTTGTGAGATTCAGAAGACTGTTTCTATTAAATAATTATGAAAAAGGAATCTAAATATAAATTTTTAAGTCTCTAGCTCTTTTCTGTTGCGCCAATGATTTTTACAGAAAAACTTCCAAATTTCGAAAATGGTTAAAGTTATCGAACTGATATTCAACACATATTAATTTAGTATTACTCCTGACATGCTAGAAACATTTTAGGTTATTTACTTGATTTCTAAAGTATTGCGCAACATTTATGACGTCAGAGCTAGTTACAGCGGACTGGCTGGCACACAATGGAAAGACTGATGTAAATTTATTACGGCGTGAGTAGGCTGCTTCCCTACAAGGGGCAACGCCTCCGTTTTCTTATTATTGCTCGATGAAAGTTTCATTAAACATTGACACTTTCAAGCTTTTACTGATGAATAGAAATCTATTTACCCGGTTATGTTCATTCAAAGTTTTAAAAACATGTTACCTAGTGTTTAGAATGAGAGGCAGAAAATCCAGTTTATTTTGCCATTCAAGGTGAATCAACTTTAGGGCCATACAGATGGCAGAGACTTGTGATACACAAGAACAATTCGAAAAAGTTTTTCTAGTGAAGTTCTGGGCAACTGGCGTTCAAGAGCGTATACGTTAGCAAATCAACAGCCCAAAATTATAAAACTCAGAACAGGCCTCTTTGAGAAGGTATTTCGAAATGTCCATAAATAAAGTGCATTACTGGGATGAAACGATTTCTAATAGAGACGTCATTAGCTTACTGAAGGCTAGGTTAACTGACAATATCAAAGAGAAGTTGATCAATGTATCCGAAAATGAACTTGTCCAGTTTATGTTCGTGTTTGACGCTGTACAGGAAGACATGAGTTATAGTAGCGAGCATGGGAACGGTAATGCGTCTCCACCTAAGATAAACCTAAGTAAGATAAACCTAACCACATAGCAACGGCAATGGAGGCGGTGGTAGGTCATGTAACCGAAAAGAGGGCCACGAGGAAAGAAACCACTCAACCTCTAACAATAATGTGAAATGGAAAAATACTAGACAAGGAGGATATTACGGCATCTGGAATACGAATCAGGGACCACCGTCTAGTAATTCGAATAAGTAATAACAGCCAACCAAATGCGCGAGGGGTAAACCCGCATGCACAACAGTGACAGAATTCTAATCGAAAGATGCGTATATTTGAGTTAACGGACGGAAACCTACACATATGTTCCGTTAAACTAAATTTGGCGGCAATACACTCTCCATTGCAGGCCGTGCGAAGGAGTCAGAGCAACATAAGTACCTCTAATGGGAATGCCATATTAAAGCTGAGATACAACAAGATTCTGAACGAACAGCGTTCATGTCCGAAGACGAATAGAGATCTTGTGCCGACTGAATTAGAAGGGACCATATGTGGCATACCTGTCAATGTAATCATAGACACAGGTGCTTCTACGAACGTCATGAGTGTAGAATTGTATAAGAAATTTCTCAGGCCCAAAAACTACCTCCATTACCCGTGAAAAACTGTAGGGTGACAGGTCCTACAGCCACCCACCGCAACTGATAAAATACCAGGTTCAGGTTGTAATAATGGCAGGAGAGGAAGCTATTAGAAACATCTTTCCTGTAGCTCGAGGACTCCCTGATGTCTATATCATGAGTTGCGAGTCTCTCCAGGAGAGGAAACAAATATTGACCTCTCCACAGGTGGAATAAGCTTCCTCAATGAGGGAAGGAGAGTGTCACTGGTAATGTTGAGGACAAAGGAAATACATGGTAAATACTGCAAAAGTATCAAAAGTATGTGTAGAGGGCCACGTGCGTTGCAACCCGCAATGGGATGTGTAATGAGGGATTTTACTACTTAGACACTGCTAAAGATGTTTAACTGAGGTAGAAAAGTTGGTTATCTCGAAAACACGAAAATCAGAGTACCTTACTAGCGGCCAGCAGGTCGAATTGGATCAATTTTTATGTAAATACATAGAGATATTTTCTGACAAACTAGGTATCATGAAGGGATACAAGAACATGTAGAGGTAATACCTCACAACACATTTGTCATACAACTTACTCCGTACCGTGGTCCAAGAAGGAGTCAGTCATCAAGGAAATTAGAAAAATGGTTGAATGGGGAATCACAATACCTTCCTTGCCACCATACAGCAGTCCCTTAGCTGCTGTAGCTGAAGCCGGCGGGAAAATCCGTCTGGTTTTAGACGCCAGGTATATAAATATGGTGATTGTAGCGGTTCGCGCAAGACTGGAGAATCTGGAAGAACAGATACAAAAATTGTTTGGTGTTAGCTATCTAACATCAACAGACAATTTACCGCATGCCACGACTGGGTAATAACCAGCTGAGGTTTTAATGGGTAGGGAGGAATTGTCGAATGGATTGTTCCAATACCTCGATTACCAAGGACAGAAAAGTCCAAAGAACTGCTATACGCAGAAGTCTTGGATAACTTATCGAAGGGTGGCCAAGCCAGGAAATTAAAATATGACTTTGGTGTGAAGAATACACTATGATCTACAGTAAGTGATTTAGTGTTTGTTAAGTTCCCACTCGAAGTCATCAACTGTGTACAAAAAATATAAGAAATAGTAATTGCTTCTTGCAGGCCCACACAGGATAATAAGAATCCCACATACCTACTATATGACACCAAGTCAAATAAAGTAAAGCGTTTGTACCGCTGCAAAGAAAGAAATAAGAACAGTAGTTGGAAGTTGTAAACATTAGATAAAAGATTGGAGTAGTAAGTGTTTTATGAATCATTTTTATGTGAAATGTGTGTTGTGTTTAGTATGTAAGTGTGTGTTACTTGGCTATCAGCCTGGACTGAACATTTGCCTTCAGCAGTGTAATGTACAGTAATTTGTCAATGGTAGGCGAGAACAACTGCAGGTCAAAATAAATGCTGAAAAGTAATGTAAAGCGCCTTAAGTAGTAATTAGTATTAATCATTTGAATTTTTTCTATGTTTGTATCTAAATCTATTATACACTCCTGGAAATGGAAAAAAGAACACATTGACACCGGTGTGTCAGACCCACCATACTTGCTCCGGACACTGCGAGAGGGCTGTACAAGCAATGATCACACGCACGGCACAGCGGACACACCAGGAACCGCGGTGTTGGCCGTCGAATGGCGCTAGCTGCTCAGCATTTGTGCACCGCCGCCGTCAGTGTCAGCCAGTTTGCCGTGGCATACGGAGCTCCATCGCATTCTTTAACACTGGTAGCATGCCGCGACAGCGTGGACGTGAACCGTATGTGCAGTTGACGGACTTTGAGCGAGGGCGTATAGTGGGCATGCGGGAGGCCGGGTGGACGTACCGCCGAATTGCTCAACACGTGGGGCGTGAGGTCTCCACAGTACATCGATGTTGTTGCCAGTGGTCGGCGGAAGGTGCACGTGCCCGTCGACCTGGGACCGGACCGCAGCGACGCACGGATGCACGCCAAGACCGTAGGATCCTACGCAGTGCCGTAGGGGACCGCACCGCCACTTCCCAGCAAATTAGGGACACTGTTGCTCCTGGGGTATCGGCGAGGACCATTCGCAACCGTCTCCATGAAGCTGGGCTACGGTCCCGCACACCGTTAGGCCGTCTTCCGCTCGCGCCCCAACATCGTGCAGCCCGCCTCCAGTGGTGTCGCGACAGGCGTGAATGGAGGGACGAATGGAGACGTGTCGTCTTCAGCGATGAGAGTCGCTTCTGCCTTGGTGCCAATGATGGTCGTATGCGTGTTTGGCGCCGTGCAGGTGAGCGCCACAATCAGGACTGCATACGACCGAGGCACACAGGGCCAACACCCGGCATCATGGTGTGGGGAGCGATCTCCTACACTGGCCGTACACCACTGGTGATAGTCGAGGGGACACAGAACAGTGCACGGTACATCCAAACCGTCATCGAACCCATCGTTCTACCATTCCTAGACCGGCAAGGGAACTTGCTGTTCCAACAGGACAATGCACGTCCGCATGTATCCCGTGCCACCCAACGTGCTCTAGAAGGTGTAAGTCAACTACCCTGGCCAGCAAGATCTCCGGATCTGTCCCCCATTGAGCATATTTGGGACTGGATGAAGCGTCGTCTCACGCGGTCTGCACGTCCAGCACGAACGCTGGTCCAACTGAGGCGCCAGGTGGAAATGGCATGGCAAGCCGTTCCACAGGACTACATCCAGCATCTCTACGATCGTCTCCATGGGAGAATAGCAGCCTGCATTGCTGCGAAAGGTGGATATACACTGCACTAGTGCCGACATTGTGCATGCTCTGTTGCCTGTGTCTATGTGCCTGTGGTTCTGTCAGTGTGATCATGTGATGTATCTGACCCCAGGAATGTGTCAATAAAGTTTCCCCTTCCTGGGACAATGAATTCACGGTGTTCTTATTTCAATTTCCAGGAGTGTATGTCATGCTTGAATGCCACCTAGACAGAAACAATCGGAGTTTGAAACTCATATGTGTGTCCAGACATCTTCTGTGCATTGCACAAGAGTAAAAGAAGGTGTGTGCCTTCTCTACGCCAACATCACTTGGAAGTCTTATTTCACGTTCGAATAGACGTAATTCCTTTGTTTCGTGATGCGCGTGTGTTGTTATAATAGGGAACATACATTGCCATTCTGATGAAGTAAGCATTGAATGGATTTAACGTCTGACAGTAATTACAGTTAGGATTTGACTATACGGTAAAGATCATTGTAAGTCAGGTCGGGGTCTGTAGCCAGGACGCAACACTCCTGTGACCCCGTATTTGACTTGGCCGAATAAAGAAGTGAGGTATTCCAAAGTCAAAATTACGGACCAATGCATACTAGGTTTATAAAGAAAATGTTCTCGCCCGTAAGACAAATAGATGTCAGGTAAAGAAAGCAAAAGTGTTCCGCAGTCTGGGTACTAACTAGATATTTAAACCAAAAGCATGTTAGTGACTTAAAACTGTGATTCGTAATACATATACTATGTGATCAAAAGTATCAGGCCACCCCAAAAACATACTTTTTTCATATAAGGTGCATTGTGCAGCCACCTACTGCCAGTTACTCCAAATCAGCAACCTCAGCAGTCATTAGACATCGTGAGAGAGCAGAATGGGGCGCTCCGCGGAACTCACGGACTTCGAATGTGGTCAGGTGATTGGGTGCCACTCGTGTCATAAGTCTGTAAGCGAGATTTCCACACTCCTAAACATCCCTAGGTCCACTGTTTCCGATGTGATAGTGAAGTGGAAACGTGGTGAGACATGTACAGCAGAAAAGTGTACAGGCCGACCTCGTCTGTTGACTAACAGACCGCCGACAGTTGAAGAGGCAGACATCTACCCAGACCATCGCATAGGAATTCCAAACTGCATCAGGATCCACTGCAAGTACTATGACAATTAGGCGGGAGGTAAGAAAACTCGGATTTCATGGTCGAGCGGCTGCTCATAAGCCACGTATCACGCCCGCAAATGCCAAACGACGCCTCGCTTGGTGTAAGAAGCTTAAACATTGTACGATTGAACACTGGAAAAACGTTGTGTGGAGTTTCGAATCACTGTCCACAATGTGGCGGTCCGACGGCAGGGTGTGGGTATGGCGAATACCCGGTGAACTTCATCTGCCAGCGTGTGTAGTGCCAACATTAAAATTCGGAGGACGTGGTGTAAAGGTGTGGTCGTGGTTTTCATGGAGGGGTCTTATACTCCTAGTTTTGCCTGGCACTATCACATCACAGGCCTACACTGATGTTTTAAGTACCTTATTGCTTCCCTCTGTTGAAGAGCAATTCTGGGATGGCGATTGCATCTTTCAACACGATCGAGCACCTGTTCATAATGCACGGCCTGTGGCGGAGTGGTTACACGACAATAACATCCCTGTAATGGACTGGCCTGCACAGAGTCCTGGCCTGAATCCTACAGAACACATGTGAGATGTTTTGCAACGCCTACTTCGAGCTAAGGGTGGGCCAATACCATACTGAATTCCAGCATTACTAGTGCAGGACGCCACGAACTTGTAAGTCATTTTCAGCTAAGTGTCCGGATACTTTTGATCACATAGTGTATGTAGCGAAGAATTGACACTTCTTGGTAGAAAACAGTGCAATATGGAATGTTACGAGTAAAAATCTCGACTACATCGAAATGTCGGTATAAGTCTGTTGTTTCGTAAAACCAAGCTGTGTACTAATGATGTGTGTTCAGAACATTTGTGGAAGCGACAACGATAACTGTACCGGCAGTGATTAAGTACGGACAATGGCGGCTCGTGGGTATGTATTCTGGGTGATCACAAATTTCTAGATTCAGATAAATTTGAGAGTGTGAAATTAATATCATCTACTGTATCATAGTTATGTTTACCAACAAGTTTATAGAACTGTAGACACTGCAAATAATAATAATAACATTAATTGCAATAATAATAAGTTCCATAAATTACCTGACAAAATGAAGACCGTTTTTGTGGAATTTTGTTGTTTTGTATGTAATTAAGTACAGTTTAGGCCGATAACTATGTAATTTGTAAGCTTTTCCAACTCTCCATTTCGGATTTTTGTGTAAGTGGAGTTTTAGTGCTTTTCCATTTTTTCCGAGAAATGTACAAGATCTCTAACGGATGTATTAGTTCACGAATTTACATCCGGGCTGAAAATCAGATACTCTTACCCTGCGACCCCATAATGACGTGTACTAACTGTACACTTGCCTGTTAAATGATCGCTTGTAGTCACGCTTATTTGATTTCGCCTTCTCTCAATCAAGGGATCTGATCGCGGAGGCCCTAGATACTTTGCGGCTAACTTTTCGTGGTAATTTACTTTTCTGTTCCCAGAATGAGATTTTCACTCTTCAGTGGAGTGTGCGGTGATATGAAACTTCCTGGTAGAGTAAAGCTGTATGCCAGATCGAGAGTCGAACTGGGGACCTTTGCCTTTCGCGTGCAAGTGCTCTACCGACTGAGCTACCCAAGCACAGTTCACGATTCTTCATCAAATCTTTAATTTTCTCTTAGCAGTTAAAATAAATTGAACATAGTTCTTGTTTACACTGTACACAAAAACCGATCCCCCCACTGTAAACAAACATGCTTTTCCCAGCATGGTGACCTGACTAGAATACAAATGAGGCGCTGAGATCTACAAGGGCTTAAAGCACATCGCCGTCGGCCCCACATTTAAGTGAATATCAGAGAAACCGATGATAAGCTTTTCTTAAATTTTCATACGGGTATATACAATGCAGGCCTCCAGCACAGATAAACCTGACTCACTCAGATTTCAGAAGCATGAATAAATCTACAGTCTCAAAATCGGCGGTGATGTACTTTAGGCGCTTATGATTCTCAGAGCCTCAAACGGATTTCTGTATGATGAAATCCCAACTTAATATACTATAACTCTTTCAGAAATACACCAAATAGGTTTACTGTCATTACGACTTTAACATAGACTGACGTCCGATATAATTTTACTACAGTGTATAGTGAGTTAATTAGCATATCTGAGGAGCGTTCTGTCATGGTGACACTCAACTTCTAGTTGACTGTGCACATCGTGAACCGTGCGCGTTGTTTATCAAATCCGTATGTATTTGGCCGATAAGGCAATTACATCATGTGAGTTGCGCATGTGCGAAAGCTCTTTATAACGTGCACATCTAAAGGTGTGCTCGCGACCCTGATACAAAGTTTCGCGGAGTCTAGGTGAGCAGTAGCGTGGTAGATTTAAGTGCCGCATGTTTCAGATTGCAGCATCTATGTTACGTTTAACAGCATTCAAAGAAAAATAACCACTAAATCCGCAAGATGTCGAAGGTTATAGTGTTCAAATTCTCTTACAGAGCAGCCATCACTGCATGCGGATGAGGTCATTGTGTTTGAGACTGCTGATATTCATTTGCAGACACAATCCGCATACCTCGCTAAGCGCCGGCGACGCGGCGCAGACAATGTACGATTGCAGTACTGAATATTTCCAGAACGCAGTGTACCCACGAGCGTCTGCATTCTACGAATTTATAAACGGCAGAGAAGTCATGCGTACGTGAAATTCTGCGTAGCGCAAACCGAGGCATTTTCGCTAAATGTGGATGATATATGAGAATAAGTCACCGAGCCAAATAATCTTCAGAAGTGGTCCTGAATAACCAATAATAACCCATAATCCTCATGAGTTTTATTCCGCAGCATGCAACGTCTAAGTTAGTAAGTGTGTAATGCTGTACTTTAAATATTTTCATGGCGACGCATGACGGAGTTGCACAGTCGAAAGCAGTCCAAGTTCGCAGAAACGAGGCAACGGCAAGTTGGCGGCGGCAGTCGACGCCTGGGGGTTCGGAGTTCGACCCTATGTTCCTGCCGGTCATTTATCAATATCTGCACCGAGACTACAACGACGCGGCAGCAAAACTTCGCTTACGCCGTCGAAGATTTCATACGACGGAGATCTCCGAAAAAAATTAAATTATTAGCATTGCATAACTGGAAGGAAAATCTCTTACGTGAAATTCTGTAAAACTTCATGCTTGTACAGAAAAATAATTATACATTCGTGTCTTATGTGTACATTTATACATAGCTCTAAAATGTTAGCGTAATAGCTGTCGCCTAATCAAATGTTTTACAAATGCTACACAAAAGCAATATCTGAGCAAATTAGGAGTGGAGATACGTCCTTTCCTGCTTTTTCGAGCCGTTTCCCAGTGATCCGTCCCATAATGCGAGGACCACGAACTTTCTAGCCGCTCAAGCGAATAAATTTCCACTCCAAACAAAAGTAGTTCATAATAACAGCTGCAAAACTGTGTACGCTCAACCAGCCTTAAAAACTAGATGCAAATTAAGCTGCAAGAATATACGTAATAACAAGCACAACAAAAACTAGCTTGTAAGTTACAAAAACTGTAATTGCAACCTGTAATAAGATAGATAGAATGAAATGTCATGCAAGTTTACATAACTTGAACATGAGGTAAAGTCAGTGAACAATGCTCGTACTATGAACTCAGCGAATGTGAACTCAAACCATGAGATACTATTTATGTGATGCGTGTGTTATAAAAAACGGAATACTGCTGGTATGTGCATTACAGACAATATTCAAATGTATGCATAGCCATTACAGGGGCCCATATAGCGTTCCCATGTGTATCGGTCGCGAACATTTTCATATTCTTATGAATTAATTGAGTGACTTAAATAAAAGAAACGCTAGATAGTGTAACGACTCGTGAGGAAGAAAATCAGTGGACATGGAATATAAGATTTGTAATTCTACGAATGTTACTTTGGAGAAAACCAATGACAATACAGACTTACGAAATAGTATATTTGTATCTGCGACAATGTAGTATATACTCTGGTGCTCTATCTATGAGTGTTGTTGTTATAAGAACGCTCTACGTCTTCCAGGTCTGTGTGACTGTGTAATGTTGTTATTAATTGTGAAATAGATTTTTAACTTAAACTGTTATTTAAAGCTCTCATTTCATGGTTGTAATGTCCTTTGTCAAATAACAAAGTATTTGTAGCAGTTCTATAATGCCGGACAGTGGAGACAATGTATCATCGCGGCAGCTACAAGATAGCGCCCATTACGCGGCAAATTTGAATTTTAATACTTTTCTTTACAGTCGTTCAACTGCTTCCGCAGGTAGTATAACGTTTCTCTCTCACAGGAGCTTGAGGACCTGAAGGAGTTTATTTGCTTCGAAACAAATAGATGTACATTACATGACTGAAGTTTCAGCTGACCTGGCTACGAACCAAAAAAGTAATTTTAAGCCTTGTTATAAAGGAAAGCTGTGGAACTATGCACTATTAAACCATTATAGTGAGTAATATTTATAATGATAGTCATTCACAATGGCATAGTTGATTTTGTGTTGCGAAAATAGGTACTTAACGTAGTCGTAGTTACGGACTCTTACCGTCAAGAGATTTTTTTGTCCTTGGTCATTGCTAATAACAGCATTTACGCCATGCGTTCACAATAATTAGATGCAAGACCCAATTCATGATTATTAAAGTAAATGTGACTAAGAATTGTTTTGTAATTTACGTCGCTAACGGAAGGACTAGGCTCAGAACCCATGCAACATTTTACGAGCTAATTTCCAAACAGTACTGGATTTATTCAAAGAAAACCGTAAAAGCAGTTAATTGCAAAAGTAATATTTAAACATGAGACACAAAACGTACTAGGCAATGCATTAACCACTCATTTCTACCATCTCCACCTTCAATTTATATAATATGTACCACAGCTGCGGATTTCGAGTGATGTCTGTTCTTTCCGACTTTTCCGAAAGAACAGACACTACGGATTCACATAAATGATCGTCTCTATGGGCAATGAATCCACAAAACTCAGTGCAGATGCACATTTACATTCGATCTCCAGCGATAATCTAAAATTAGTGAGCATGGACGACATAGACGGGGATTGCTTGTAGGAATGTGAGCCGCCTGGAGAGAATGCCCAGATGATCCACGTATTTGCGATAAACACTGTGTCACGATGGCGCAGTGGTTAAAGCAACTGGGTAATAAGTAGGAGGGTCTGGCCCGCGGCAAGCTTAAATGTTATTTGTGAACTTCAATTTACCCCTAAATGGTCATTTTTCGCGCTCATAACACTGACTAGGCATATACTCGCATACGAGACTGAAATCAATACGACATTTTGAAGTGATCTTGTACTCAGTGATTTCGCTGTTGACCTACTAATCCTACTTTGTTCCTTTTTACAACTGAAAATATTGTACTGTAATGTGATTCAGTAGACAATAGGTCTCCGTATTATGAGGATAAGTTATCGACTGACGGTTTTAACTCTATTACCCTTAAGGTTCATTACACAGTCTGCATCCGTACAGTAAGCTCTGATATATTCGTAACAAATAACTAGGTGCATGGTAACTGTTTCTCTTTCGTCCATCACCATGCCAACAACGTTTGTTTCTCTTTCGTCCATCAGCATGGCAACATTTCTGCACTACTCTTGTTTGGGAGAAAAACAGCAAGGAGCTGAAATCCGATGACCCGTGACGGCCAAGCATGCAGCCCGACGTGATGCGTCTACCTGTCTGTTGTCACCGGTGTTATAAACCTTCCTAATACAACAACTGGAATTGCGTATGACAGAATAATATGTTTTATGCTTTACCACCTAGAAAAATTAAGGGTTGAGGCCACAAAAATTAATATTAAGAGTAATTAGAAAAATGTTGGTTAAGAAACAAAGACTAGTGAACGTTTTACGTAACCTCTGTTCTACTAGTATATCTCGGGATGTACGTTAATGAATAATTTTCAAGGAAGACAAAACCGAACTCCATTTCCTTGAAACTTACTCTCTAATGTATACCCCGAAATGGTCATTTTTCGCGCTCATAACACTGACTAGGCATATACTTGCATACGAGACTGAAATCAATACGACATTTTGAAGTGAAAGTTAACTTTCCATGCAGGGAAAGTAGATGAAAACATAAATATCAGTGGTAGCGTGGGAACCCCCTTGTGTAAGGTGCGAACAGTTATCAATGACAGTGATCGATCAGAGACTTCTGTTCTCGCAGTTAATACAACAAGAATGTGTACGCTCTCGGGTCTGGCCCGCGGCAAGCTTAAATGTTATTTGTGAACTTAAATTTACTTTAGACGTGGGTCGGTGTTAATAAAATATTGGGTAGTTTCCATAACTGTGTTGTGGTGGGTCGGGGTTTAATTTTTCACGTGTCTATTCATCGTTGTCACTGTGCAGGCTGCAAATAAAAATTCACCTACCTCAGAACGGCGTCTGCTCTATGTCCCTTCACTCGGCAATGCAGATACTTACAAGACGATGTAAAAACAGCGTTGATAAAAAACACCACTTAATATCTACAATTACTGAGGGCGCGCAACTCTAGGTCTGAAGGAAAGTTCTGTAGAAATACTGTCATCCAATTTTATCGGGCAGTAAGAAAATGGATTGGCCTCTGGAAAATAATGTGTTTATTTTGCCCTTGATAACCAAAGAAAAGGTACTATTCAGTCCACATTTAAACTATTGGCTATTTCCTTCCATTTCACGATTCATACACGCATTTCACACGCACAGCAGACAGAAATCTGTCCAAACCTGACCCAAATTAAACAACGTTTTCACAGTCATTAATTTCACGACTAATATGTTTTTACATTCGGTCCTTCCTGTGGCTTTCTAAAAAAAAGGGAACTGCTCACCAAAAATGCTCAGTAGTTAAATACTGAAACATGCCACGCAGATACCATGGAGGCCAATATTTCATACACGAATATCTGTCCAACAGATTTAATCAAAACCTCTGAAATTTCGCCAAGCAGTCCTCAACAACAACTACTATCAACTTAGCTCACCAATAATTCAAACACTAAGTAATTCTTCATCATACACATTATTTTTAATGACACGATTAACATGACCGTCCGTGTTCAAAGCTACTCCCTTCTTCCAGCCTCACTCCCAGTATAACTAACAGGTAAAGAGCGGGAACCTTCTTAATTCTGTTTGGCTGACCATACTAATGGCCAATCAGAATACTCGCTCATGATCATACTCACGCCCAAAATGGCCTGCACCAATCCTTATTCACAGTCGCATTTGCATCAATCTGACATGCATATATTAAAGTAATGTTTAATAAACTAAAACGAAAAGACAATAATTCTGGAAATATTCTTTAGATACAGATTTTACTCCAGCTGACTTTCTGGCTGCTCTGTGACACTAGCAATCACACCGAGACATACGTCATCAGCGAAGTGGGTAAATGCCCTAGGATCATTTTGCCACGACAGGCTTGGGTAACTCTTGTAAGTTACTTAAGAAGGTATATAATACAATACTGAAATTTGACGGATGTCCCACATACATAATCTCATTTACTCAGAGGCTTACATAACACATAATAAAAATAATACTGATTTTATTAGTTCTTTTTGAAGTTATTCTAGATTTCATACTACGAAAATTGTAAGGTATTTGGAATATTTTGAATTTAATTTCAGTTAAATAATTCTATACCCTGATACTTCAGGTGAGTATTTCAGTTGACAACCAAAAACAAGTCATAAATGTTCCCAGGTGAATTTCATTTCTTAAGTGTAGTTTTTCTAACTTTAAAGTATCTTTTTATCTCAGAAAACATGCCCACTAGAAAGCTAGGATTTTCATGCCACCTTTCTATTAATAACAAGGTGCAATATACAAATTTTGAAAGCGATTTAACAAGAACCACTATCCTTTACTTAGATTTTTGTAGGTGGTGAATGTACACGTTCAGTAAGAGACACTGAATAACTTTCCCACGGCAGGCAGTGACAGATGCACGTTTGTCTCCCTGGTAGGCCGCTACATATCAGCCCACGAAGTTACATACAGCAAGCTATCCTAAAGCAAACGTTCGCTCGGACCAACTTGCGAAGCTACAGTGTGACTAATAAAATAACAAGGACAGCTTATCACAGTCGCCCTTTCTTATTTTTATGAGGTTACCACACATGTGGCACTACGCTGCGATAAGAGAAGTTTACGCAACCAGACAGGCGACGTCGCAACAGCGAGGTATAAATTACAACAACCCAAGGTAAACTCGTACCGTGAATGCTGAATCGAGATGATTTGAAACGTATTCTACGTGGCGTAGTATGTACTCCTTGTTACTTCGTGAATGTTTGGTGGCACAACTCGCAGTAACTTTAAATAACGAGCAGTTCCTGCGAGACAGTCAAGACCTCTAACCTTGATATGTAGGATGTGCAGCCCAATCGTATCACCTTCGACGTTACCTTCCGACACGATTATACCGGAGGCGGGAGAAGTGCCGTCCGAGCTGCTGAATATTGTCGTTTCAGCCACTTAATACAGCTCTTCTCACAAAAGCAATCGAATAGGTAGAATAGCATGTGAACAGAGGCATAGTATGACGTCAAAAGGTCGTAGGATGGATGAATTGAATGGGTGTCCCCCAACCACACACGAAAACTGTAGTGGGAACATCAGTAGTAACTCAAAATCTAAAATCGTGTGTCCGTACAACTTCCGTTGTCACATGGCACAGTTACCACTCTGACATAATTTCTGTGCGATACTGTATCTATTAAGACTCCTACCCATCTCAAGAAGAGAGCCAGAGTAGTTGCTTCTTGAAACAAAGCAGAATGATACATCCCCCCCCCCCCCCCAAAGCAGAAGTGTCTAACATGAATCTCGGGAAACGAGCAAGTAGGCCAAACTCCCACGGATCGCTGTAGGGCGCATGACGTGACACGATATGCCATCATTTCATTACTGACTCAGGGAAATGTAATAGTCGAGGGAGCAGTAGCTGTCAGTGAGGGACAATAAACACCTGTCAGTGAAACCAACAATCTGACCATGGCGGAAGTCATACCAGCACAGTGAACATGACGCATCTGCGAATGGGGCTCTCATGTCCACTTACACTTGGCTTCATGGACCAATCTAAGATTTAGTGTGGCATGCAAGTCGCTATACTCCACATTATAAATCAGTTGTGATGAATGAGTAGCAGCAAATTTAAGTAGTGATCTATCCTCTATTGTAGCAAATAAGGAGATTGTTGAAAGTTTTCAAAATTTTTGTTGCGTCTATACTCCAGCTTGAACTTTTAGGTTGGAGATTTTATTGCGTTGTCGTGTAGCTGGCCCATCCTTTTTGTCCCAGTAATCAGTGTGCCGCAGCAGTCTGCTGTATTACTCCAACAAAAGTTTACACATAATTTACCTTTTTCATCCCAAATTTTAGATGAGACAGAAAAGCGATTTTCTTGTCCCTCCCCCTTTCTCTCTCTCACTCACTCTCTCTCTCTCTCTCTCTCTCTCTCTCTCTCTCTCTCTGTGTGTGTGTGTGTGTGTGTGTGTGTGTGTGTGTGTGTGTGTGTGTGTTTTAGGTGTTTAGAATATTTTAGTATTTTAGTTGTTGACGAACTTCTACCATTCTGCAATTTATCTTCACACATTTTACTATAGATACGAAAGATCTGCAACCAAGCCAACTTGTTACCACTGACGTAATAATAACTGTGGAACACCATAGATATTGTGAGCAATCTACGAGAAACGACATCTGATGTTCATGATGTATCTCAGATATCAAAGCGAGGTTTTAGCGAAGCGATAATTTTTATGTACGTCAGCAACTCATTTGTTTTATTTACTAAAACACAAAAGCAAATAAAATTTAACTGAAATCCAAGTATTTACTACACGATATTAAACGCCTTGTTGTAGGAGGAGTACATGTGCTATAGCGCACGTCACTGACGGAATTGCTTCTGTCGCTAGACTCAAATCTCACGTACAACATCACCAGACTCTTCTTACCAATTTATTTGAGAATAGAAGCTTCAGTATTTTCCTAGGCTAAGAATACGTGAAACACGCAACAGTCTGGAACCGCGCGACCGCTACTGTCGTAGGTTCGAATCCTGCCTCGGGCATGGATGTGTGTGATGTTCAAAAATGTTCAAACGTGTGTGAAATTTTATGGAACTGAACTGCTAAGGTCATCAGTCCCTAAGCTTACACACTACTTAACCTAAATTATCCTAAGGACAAACATACACACCCATGACCGAGAGAGGACTCGAACCTCCGCCGGGACCAGCCGCACAGTCCACGACTGCAGCACCTCAGACTGCCTGGCTAATCCCGCGCGGCTGTATGTGATGTCCTTAGGTTAGTTAGGTTTACGTAGTTCTAAGGGAGTGATGACCCTAGAAGTTAAGTCCCATAGTACTCAGAGCCAAGCCAATACGTGAAATAAGTAATAAAAAAATACTCACCCCCACCACGAACTATCAATTAGCGGAAACTGTGTTTCGGTAATTTGAACCATTAATGAAATATGAACGATGACCACGTTGTATGACACACCACATACAACAAACTATTCAGAAAGATTTGTGTAGTAAGTCTGGGTATGACGCTATTTCTGGTTCCATAACGAAGATAACCAGCTATAAATAAACAACTCACAGAAGAACACAGTAAAATAACAATCCACAGAAAATTTTCAAACAAGATGATATGTATTACGTATCACATAAGTTCCTTCTCTGGAACATTTCCGGGAGCAGTGATGACAGCTAAATTATGTTTTCATTTTCCATATATTTTTTGACAGTTTTATTATATGTATTTTTACATATTTACAAAGTTGTAACATAAATATGTTATTATTCATTGAATACGTTTTATTAAATATTATTTTTGTTTGAAGGAGAGGTGACCACAGGTTTCATTTCATTGTTACTGCTACTAGTTACTCTTAATCAAAAATAGTGTAAATATTTTTAAGTATGTTCATTGCTACTGTATTCACTTTATTATTGGCCATATTTTGCCAATATTTCTTCTTCTGGATAAAACTTTTCAACTTTTCACGTAGTTTCGTTTCGTGGATGTTATTTAATTGAGGTGGTGCTATAGTAGTGTGTAAGTTACGAAATGCATCTTCCTCGGTATGTCGATGAAAGATTCACAGTAAATGATAGTACGGGAAGGAGTGAGTGACACTGTGTACGGTCAGTTGGTGACGATTTTTGTCAATCGAATACAACAGCAAATCATTTTACAGAATACAAGTATGTACGTTTTACACAAAATATCAGTGAAACTGAAAACAATACACTAGTGACACATCGGTTTTTAAGTGTGACGTAAATCTTAAGGCGGAACGGGAAGTGAATGTTGTCAGATATGATAGTCAAACTTGTCATCGCACGCAGTGCACTACCTCTTGCCTAACAGCTTAAGCTGGGTAATGGGTCAGAAACGAAAGCGGAACGTGGCTTCGTTATCACTACCCGGTCTCCTTCGGCGAACACGTTCATATTGTACATTTTGACAAAACGTGGCTCCTTCTATCGATACGGAAGAATCAGTTATAATTATTTTTATTTGTTCTAATCCACTTTATATAAAAATACTGTACTTTTCCTCGAAAATGTGAAGTTAATTTTCCTGTAACACATCTGGTAATCACATTCAATGAATCGTTAATTTAAGGTTCCCATGATACAAGGCTCTTTCCCCTCTGATAGCCTTACAGTTTTACTATACAGTTATCATGCTCAGTACTTGAATTATTCTTTCTGAGTGAAACAAAAAATGTAACGGGTAACTGATAACACGATCACTTAATACTTACCTCCTAGAACTCATATTTATCTCCTCTCTTGAAATCAACGTTTTAGCCCAGGTATCAACAACTTCTTGGCAACACTAATGTGGGTAAATTAATTTCCGAGAACTCACAAAAGTAACCCTGCTGTTAACTTAACAAATTCTCCAACTCAACGATACAAACAGGAAACGAAGCCTAGAAACAACAGGGAAACGCAGACTGTTGGAATCGTTGGTAGTGGACCACAGCTGCAGTGTGGTCGTACAATATCAAAACTGCTTCACATTTTCCAACACTACGCTGTTTGTCAAATGACATACCATGATGCAGCTAATACATTGACATGAAAAAAATTATATCACTACATGAATTCGAAATAGAATTATATGTGGAATATTTTGAGGATGGAAGGATGGATCTGCGTATGTAGGAGGACGCTTACCGCAAGGGCAGTTTGTGAGCTGGCTGGTAGCCACATGACACGCAATATCCGTGTAGCAAGGATTGCATTTCGTGTGGCGGCGCACAGCAAAAATGAAAATGCAAGTTTTATGTAGGCAATGAGGCAACGCCGCGCACCAGTCAGGGGTTGGGTGAGCTAGGCATGAGTGCTGGGCCGCGGTCAGCGCGCATGCGCAGTCGCGTTTAGAGCCTGACGCCACGCTACGTAATTGCGCATTATCGCGCGACGTCAGAGGGCGGCCTGAATAATGGACGACTCATCCTGTCTCAAGTACACGTCACTCACTGAACGCCACTACCGCCACCTGAAATGTCGGGAACTAATTCCTTCTGCCATTCTAACTGTCAGTTGCATGCGCACCCCATTTCTTGCTATAGAAGTAATTCCTCACTCCAGATTCTTGAAAGAATCTACCTGCCTTTTATAAAACGTAGTATCTTCCAAAATACGTGTCGGGCAACGATATAATCTAGCTGGTACAATGAGTGGTGTATGAGGCTACTGTCTGCAAAACGTGTTGGGAATACAGGGTGTCTCAAACCTTTTGGGTAAAACTGAAACAGGTCATAATGCGCCCACAACCGATTATGTTGAGACAGGTAAGTTTTGGTCGGAAACACATACTCATTATGATATGCACAAACACTATCGCACACAGCATAACAACAATATAGCTCATAGTAATCGTTCAAAGTGACGAATGCCAGTCTCAATGCACGCAAGTCAACGGCACATGACGTTCAGTTGCAGTATCTCAAATATCTATGGTGTAAGTTGTACCAGGAGACAGGCAGCCTCACCCTAGCAAGCAGGTCTTCATCCGTTTATACGGGGATTTCAAAGACCAATGTGTTGACGTAAACGTACAAGATAAAGTCCAAAGGTATGAGATCAGACGATCGCACAGGCCATCGGACAGGACCGCCCCTTCCAATCCAACGATGAGGGTACGTCTTGTTCACATGTTTGCAGACATTAACATCGAAGTGGGCTGGTGCACCGACGTGTTGAATGCACATCCTTTCGCGGAGATCAAGGGGCAAGCTCTCCAAGATCTTCAGGTAACATGAACGCATCGAAGGAGAGACAGCAAGTAAGTTCCTGATCTTGGACATACTTGGCAGAGAATCGCTGCTGGTGGCCACCGACGTAGGTGGTGTGGAGACTGTCCTCACTCCAGACATGGCTGCTGTGCTGATGAAAACATCTTCCTGGGTAAGTGACGCCTCCTCTGTGAAAAATAACAACTGTACGAAATTCAGCACTATAGCGCTGACTGATGTGAATATAGCGCTCAAACTCCCTCTGTCCCGGTGCGAGCACACTTTGCAGTATATGCACTGAGACTGGGAGTCGTCGCTTTGAACAACTACTATGAAATACGTTTCTGTTATGCTGTGTACAATGTGTATGTCCATAAGACAATAAACATGAAATTCAGATCATCCGTCCCCTGTCTCAGTACAATCGGTTGTGGACAAAGTATCACCTGTTTCAATTTGACCCAAAAGGCTTGAGACACCATGCAGAGTAAGTAGTAAAAAAGTAATAAACTAAATGTCATGCTCAACGCCTCAGTTTTCCTGCATGTACATCGAAAACGTAATGAACAATATTTTTTTTTCCTTTCGTCCCATTCTGGAGAGGACAGGGCGGAGGAGCGGGGAAGGGGGGATGGAAGAAAGCAAATGTTTCGTTGTGGTTTGGAATTACGTGTAACGTTTGTTGCAAGCCAGTAATTGCTCTCATTTTCACATTCTGAATGAATACAGTATGGATGTTTGCATTTAGTGAGACATATACATAGTTTCTAACTCTGATACTTGTCTTATTGTGTTAAATCTTTCACATAAGATTGTAGTTCCTAAAGAATAGATTATGAAAGCATTTTAAATTTTTAAATTCGGTCAATAACTATACGAAACACAGAAAATCAAATTTTTTGTGCCTCTGGAAGCCGTTAGATAATTATGTAACCGGCAACTCGGACGGTTAGGCATGAAACGCGCTAGCCGTATGGCAACATAGATCAGACATTCTCTCCACCCCGTAAAACACTATCGAAAATGAAAACATAACACTATGAGAAAAAGATTGAATAATCAACGAAAGGATAACGTTCTACGAGTCGGGGCGTGGAATGTCAGAAGCTTGAACGTGGAAGGGAAATTAGAAAATCTGAAAAGGGAAATGCAAAGGCTCAATCTAGATATAGTAGGGGTCAGTGAAGTGAAGTGGAAGGAAGACAAGGATTTCTGGTCAGATGAGTATCGGGTAATATCAACAGCAGCAGAAAATGGTATAACAGGTGTAGGATTCGTTATGAATAGGAAGGTAGGGCAGAGGGTGTGTTACTGTGAACAGTTCAGTGACCGGGTTGTTCTAATCAGAATCGACAGCAGACCAACACCGACAACGATAGTTCAGGTATACATGCCGACGTCGCAAGCTGACAACGAACAGATAGAGAAAGTGTATGAGGATATTAAAAGGGTAATGCAGTATGCAAAGGGGGACGAAAATCTAACAGTCATGGGCGACTGGAATGCAGTTGTAGGGGAAGGAGTAGAAGAAAAGGTTACAGGAGAATATGGGCTTGGGACAACGAATGAAAGAGGAGAAAGATTAATTGAGTTCTGTAACAAGTTTCAGCTAGTAATAGCGAGTACCCTGTTCAAGAATCACAAGAGGAGGCGGTATACTTGGAAAAGGCCGGGAGATACGGGAAGATTTCAATTAGATTACATCATGGTCAGACAGAGATTCCGAAATCAGATACTGGATTGTAAGGCGTACCCAGGAGCAGATATAGACTCAGATCACAATATAGTAGTGATGAAGAGTTGGCTGAGGTTCAAGACATTTGTCAGGAAGAATCAATACGCAAAGAAGTTGGATACGGAAGTACTAAGGAATGACGAGATACGTTTGAAGTTCTCTAGCGCTATAGATACAGCAGTAAGGAATAGCGCAGTAGGCAGTACAGTTGAAGAGGAATGGACATCTCTAAAAAGGGCCATCACAGAAGTTGGGAAGGAAAGCATAGGTACAAAGAAGGTAGCTGCGAAGAAACCATGGGTAACAGAAGAAATACTTCAGGTGATTGATGAAAGGAGGAAGTACAAACATTGCATGGGGGCGTAATTATATAAATATGAAGTGCAAATACTTTCAATTTTTTGATTTAGTAACTGTCTGTTCGGTTACGAAGTCTCGTAAACGGTTGGCCCTGACTAGTTTTAGTACGCAATCTGACTGCATAGAATAACAACAAGGAATGAAAGAAAATTTTCGTTAACACAATTAATTAATTAATTAAGTCCCCAGCAACTATAAAACCTACGAAACCAAAACACAAGTGTAATTGTTCTGTGTGTGGAAGTGTGATTCAACGTACACATCTGGCACGGTTGTTCTTCAATAAGACAAGAAATTTTAAATATAATTTATACTGAAGTAATTAAAAAAAATAGAAATACTATAATTGCGCAAGAAAACCAGTATTACACTCTAATACAAGAATACAAGCCAGATGCTTTGTTGACTAACCTGTAATGACGCATTATTTAAGACATGGAAATAATGAAAAAAAGGGAGTATTTTACCTTCCTATATATTGACGAAAAGCACTCTGATCATTACAATATCTTCATTCGAACAACATCTGCTGTCTAGCCCATCAAACAACTGCATAAAACATGGAACAAGCACTCCTTACTACAACATCTCAACACCGACTCACTACTACCACATCTCGATAAGCACTCTCCACCACCACGTCTCGACAAGAACTTTTCACTACGACATCTCAGCAAGCACTGACTACTACGAGTTCTCGACAAGCACTGCCAGTGGAGGCGGCTGAATAATACTCTTTGGCGCAATCTCTGGCGCTGTGGCTCAGTGTAGCCACCTTTCATATGCCCCTCCACCACGGGCCAGAATTTGATGGTGTTTTTGCCGGCATTGGTGGTGAAAATACCACCAAATTCGTCCACAAAAATACAGACAAAAATAAAAGATAATATTAATACGTAAATATCACATAATTAGATAAAATTTTTGGCTTTGCACTGACCTTTCAATAATCTAATATATGAAATACAGTAAGCAATACAACTTCTTTCATACATGTGACTTTACATAATAGTTCACACAATACACAAAAAATCAGTTTATACAAATGTTCACATAAAATGCTTTTAATTATTCAAAAAAAAAAAAAAACAAGTAGTTGATAGTTCCAGCAGTAGCACCCAGCAATGGTCAACAGGTGCAAACAGCAACAAGTGACATTATTTCAGTAGAAGCAGTTCCATTAGTGGCACCCAGCAATGTTGAACAAGTGCAGACACCAACAAGTGACATTATGTCAGTAGAAGCAGTTCCATCAGTGGCACCCAGCAATGATGAACAGGTGCAGACACCAACAAGTGACATCATTCAGCAGAAGCAGTTCCATTAGTGGCACCCAGCAATGTTGAGCAAGTGCAGACACCAACAAGTGACATTTCAGTAGAAGCAGTTCCATCAGTGGCACCCAGCAATGTTGAACAGGTGCAGAGACCAACAAGTGGCTTCATTTCAGTAGAAGCAGTTCCATCTGTGGCACCCAGTAATGTTGAACAGGTGCAGACACCAACAAGTGACATTATTTCAGTAGAATCAGTCCATTAGTGGCACCTAGCAATGTTGAACAGGTGCAGACACCAACAAGTGACATTATTTCAGTAGAAGCAGTCTATCAGTGGCACCCAGCATTGTGGAACAGGTGCAAGTAACAGTCCATAATATTCACTATCACTAATTAGACAGTTTATCAGAGTTTCTCAGCAGAAATTAGACATTTGCAAGTGGCACCCATCATGTAGAAAAAGTGCAAGTAACAGTCCATAATATTCACTATCACTGATCACACAGTTCATCAGCAGAAATTAAACATTTCTAAGTGGCACGCATTATGTTGAACAAGTGCAGGTAACAGTCCATAATATTCACCATCACTAATCAGACAGTTCAGGCATGAACCATAGTTTGAATGCACACACAATTGCTTTTACAAAATTATTCTCAATGCTCTTACACTAAACATACAAATTATAAGAAAAACACAAATGATATCAGATAATTGTCATATTAACTAATACAAATACACAAATATCAGTAAACCTATAATATTTATGGGTGTCAGTGCAAGCCACAACAAACAAGTAAAATAATATTTAGGAGATAGGTCGGTACCAACTTGGGATTGGGAAAGGAAAACACACAAAACACACTCACTCATCTTTCATCCACATTAAGTACTACTGTTTAATTGAATAGTGTTAACTGTGTAAATGCAATTCTGTCAAAGGTTTGATGTTCGACATGTGTATCAAGTAGTAGTGGCAGCAATGTATAACAGTCAATAATAGTTAGTCAACGTCATAGTCATCATCTCAAGACCAATGTTTGCCAAGCCAGATCAAAATGTACGGTTGCTGAACAACTGTCAGTGTGCCAAGATATGCAAATGCTTCCTCTCTCCAAAAAAAAAAAAAAAAAAAAAAAAAATATGTACTGCTTATTGATTTAACAAAGTGTGTGTAGACAATCTTCCTTCCACTTTAGTGTTCTAGTCTGCTATCTTCATCCTCCTTGTTCCATAAAACCAACAAAAAAAATATGCTCCTCACTTACTTTACCTCTTATCCACCAAAACTCCAATAATCATTAGCATCACATAATCTTAATACTTCAATAATACCTCTTACGTCGATACATATAAACCTTATCATCAATATCATTTACCTTACCTCTTGTCCACCAAATTCCAATAATCATCAACTTCACATAATCTCAATACCTCAATAATACCTCTTCAATACGTCGATACATATAAACCTTAGCACCAATATCATTTCACTTCCATAACAACTCTTTCCTCTAGTCAGTCTCCTCGAACAAGTACAGATAAAATCCTAGTGCAAACTTCAGTTCATCATCCCATACAATCCAAAGACACAATGTCCACACACAACCTCTGTGTAGTCCACCTGAGCCAAATCTTCTACTCATTATGAATTATAAAATACATTTTGGTTACCTTGTCCATCATTAAACAAAAGAAATGCATACATGACCTCTAACAGCCTTTAGTTCGAATAACTCTCAGTAATTAAGTACGATTACGGAGTGTGAATGATCACAATATTTCACTGTGTGTACACCACTTCAAGAATCATGGCAGAAGCAAACATGTGGAGTATTTTTTGTGTCAAGTGTCACTTGCTATTTCAATTGCTCACGAAGAATGCAGTATAATAACTGTCAACGGTCTAACCCTAGTGTTGGTATGTCATGTCGTTAGCTTCCTTCCTATTAGCATAAATTTATATAGCTTCCATAAAACCTCAGCTCATGTGACTTCTATGAAGTTTCTTGTACTAATGTCGTTCGTCGAATTATAGCAGTTCATTTTCTTATCTTAAAAATATAAGGCACTGAGCGTAAGCAAAACATGCAATAGCGAGTAAATATACCAGTGGAGAACACAATGTCAACAAATGGATGTAGCACAATCCCTACAACGAGGCTCTGCCAAGCAAACAGTTTATAATTAATACCATAGTGTGACCTATACTCCATGTTCGTACACTGTATATCAGCGTTTCTATATAGCATATTAAAGAGTAGCTGTGACAACAAATAGAAATGTATAAATATGCAATCCATACGCAAAGCACCAAATATGTATCATACATAATAAACAGGTCATTAGCATCATATCAGCATAACTAAATAAATGTTCGTATGTAATCTCAATAAGTAAACATGAAGGCGCAAGCAGATAAATCACAAAGTATAACTTACACACATAACCATAGTCAGCACAATTAATCAGGTGACAATTATAATTTAAATAAATAAGCACAGCAGGCACATAAAAAAAATAATGTGACATCACTGAAAAAGCATAGCAGCCAAGCGATGCATAATATACATAATTAACAACCTTGTTCATTAATCAATCATTGTCAAAATCAGTTAATGTACGCAAGCACGTCGCTTCACACGTAAAATCATAGAACATGAAATTTAGTACAAAGTATGAACCACATAATCGCGAGCAGAAAATTACGTCAAAAGTACGTACCTAAGCGGAAATATGTTACCTGAAAAATAAATTCAATTAATCGTTACCTTTTTAGTTTATTAGTTTCTTCTTCGAAATTACATTCTTCCTGAAATTTTCTCGATAGCAAGTCGTCTTAACGTCGGACACGCACAGAATTTACCTGAAGTTCTTAAATATTTTATAGAACCGTATCCTGAAAAATACTGAACATTAATAACATAATTCATCAAGTCACTATAGCTTTATAGTGAATTTAATCGGAGAAATTAGACTGTGTATTTGTTTACGGCTGTCAGTGCATTCGCACTGAGCGCTCGATCAGCTGTAGGCGCGTGACGTAGGAAGTAATTGTTTGCGGTCAACGACTGCCTTGTGCGGCGCGCAGACTTGACTGTTGCTTTGAGTATGTGCCACCGCCAAAACACAGCGCTGTATCCTTGTATTCTCTGCATGTTTACGTATAACTGTTGGTTTCTCGAAAGTATGTCATTCCACAAAAATTTTAACGTTAGATATATGATGTACTCCCTTAGAGCGTCGAGATTTAAGAGTTTCTACTTCGACAGTGTTATCATGAATAATTTTGCGAACTCTGTATGGACTGTTATAAAGCAGAAAAAATTTGCGACACAAGCCTTTTCCTTTGTGAGACAACGATGAGACTTAATTAACACCTTTTGGCCAACTGAAAAAGTTTTTAAACGACCAGGACGCTTAGCTGATTTCTC